>NC_083595.1:6368256-6968256 GCF_027579695.1 Neoarius graeffei
CTCTGTTACTCCAGCCATCATGAGTCCGTCTGAGGGCTACTCTTTGTATTGACGTAGGTGGCATGCGCAGCACATTTTCGGTTTAGTGATGGGTTTGGTAAATGTTCATCTGTCTAACTCGATGTTGGAGATAGTGTTGGGCCAAAAGATGGATTAAATGGTATTACTGATAAGAAACGGCTTGACTATTTAATTGGACAAACACAAAAATAGTGCTGGACAATGCTTCCATTTCCCCCAAGAAGTGACAAACTAAAATATTAGCGTGTAGGTTGTCGGTGTTTTATACAGATCTGGCAACCTGTAACTGAATTAGTGCAGCCATGAAGCAGCACAGTTGTTTGTTTTTTAAATAAACCTAGAGGCAGATGATAAACAAACAAACAAAAAAAAGATATATAAATATTTTGCACAGGACTGTGTTCCTCTGATAACAGAAACAAAGCTCCAGCTCTCTCTGATTTTAATCTGTTCTTTCAGGATTTATCACACGCCACTCCTTGTTGAGTTTTTGATGCCCGAATTGTTTGAAAGTGTTTGATTTTTTTTAAGAAAATCAAACACTTTCATGAAGGAGCTGACTCGAATGCAAGCAGAAAAAAATAAAACGAGATTCTTAAGCAAACTCTTCCATACTCACTTCTGACTTTGTTTTTGTAAAATACATTTTAAATACAATCGTGAATTTCTCAGGAGTTTTCAGGCTGAGCTCCTCTCTTCGTATTCTTTACCAACTCATTTCCTCGTTGCTCTTGAAGCATTTGCTTCTATTAGTTAACATTTTTATTGCTAGCGGGGAGACGGTAATGCCGTTTATCTATTTCTCTGTTTGAACAAGCAAAAACAGCACAAAAATTAACCATATTGAAGACAGATTAAGCTTTGCTTGCATGAGTGTGTGTCTATCCCCAGCTGTAATTATCACATGATGCGTGACGTCATGCACAAGGGGTCTATAAACAGTACACGTACCATACTACAACAGCAGGGGTATAGAAAATAACTTGCAAAGTAGTAAATGAAACCGAGACTAAGAAAACAGCCAAAACATAATGGCGGATATGTAGTGAGCCCTATTCTCCTCCTCTGGGCCCAAAACTCACCCACTTCACAACTGTTGACTCCCTTTCTGTCTCTAATATCATCGCCAAGTCTAACTCCTCCTCATGTCAGCTTGACCCTGCCCCGACTCCTGTACTCAAGGCATGCTCCACAATCATCTGGGAACCAATTGCACTGTTGGTTAATTCATGCCTCAACTCTGGTGTTGTTCCCACTGCCCTCAAAACGGCTAAAGTTACTCCCATTTTAAAGAAGCCTGAATTAGATCCAACCTCTGTCTAATTATCAACCGATCTCCAACCTCCCCTTTTTAGCAAAAGTACTGGAAAGAGTGGTTGCTTCACAACTTCATTCCTTTCTCACTGAAAACTATCTGGTTTTTGCACACATCACATTAGAGAGACTGCTCTCCTGCGAGTGGTAAATGACAACCTCCTGTCTGCTGATAGTGGTTCATGTCACATTCTCATTCTCCTTGACTTATCTGCTGCATTTGACACCATTAATCATGACACACTCATCTCCCGTCTGTCAGATATTGGTATCACAGACATAGCCCTCCAGTGGTTTCGGTCCCACCTCACCAACAGACGAAGGTTTGTCACACTGGGTTTACATTAGTCCTCCATGTCCCCCATTACTCATGGTGTCCCCCAGGGGTCTGTTCTTGGGCCCCTCCTTTTCCTTACATACATCCTGCCCCTTGGTCAAATTATTCATAACCATGGGCTTAACTTCCATTGCTACGCTGATGACATCCAATTATATCTCACTACATCCTCCCACACTGACCCCCTCCCAGTTCCCTCAATGACTGCCTATCAGACCTAAAGTTGTGGATGCAGAATACTTTTCTAAAACTTAACACAGATAAAACAGAAATCATGCTTATCGGCTCCAAATCTTCACTGTCCAAATCCTCCAGTTTCAGTCTTAACATCAATGGTGCACTTGTTAAATCTTCACCTGTTGTTAGAAACCTTGGAATATTGCTTGACCCCTCACTCAACTTTGATCCCCACACTAAATCCCTCACCAGGACTGCTTTCTTCCACCTCCGGAACATTGCCCACCTTCACCCCTTTCTTTCCACGAGTGGTGTTCAAACGTTGGTCCACTCCTTCATTATGTCCCGCCTAGATTATTAGTGTGCTTGCTCAAGCACACAGCAGCCAAAGGCAAGCACACTATTGTTCTTAAGTTTACTTATTCTGCCTTATTCCGACACGATTTTTGGATCCACTACTCCTCCTAGGGCGTTCAAAATAGAGACACCGTTCCAACTCTGAGACGTCTGGCCCGAAGTGGTGTAGTGTGCTTGTATACAGCTTTTGGATCAACGTGCCCATTCTCTTGTTCTTGTCATTTTTCTTTTGTTTTTTTTCCCAAAGAGAATGAATAGGGCTCATGAATCGACTTGTCCTACTCGGACACGCTCCATCGCAGATGCACCAAACCTCATGTGATACTTCAGGCCAACTCCCCTGACACATACATGCAATCGGTTCTGACCCGCACTCATATTTTTCCTTTCTTTTTGCTCATCCCCTTTTCCTCCATAGGCTTGCATTGATTTTTGGCCCCATTGAAAATGAATGGTGTTTCAGGAGAAAAACTTTCACTCTCCAATTTTTTTAACCAAGTGACCAAACTTCAAGAAACTTCACTTGATGCCTCAGGCCAAGTCCCCGCACAGATCCATCCCCTCATCCGAGACTTGCACTCGTCTTTTCCTTGGTTTTCACGCATCTCTTTTTACCTCCATAGGCTTCCATTGATTTTTGGCCCTATTCAAATAAATGGAGTTTTGCTCAGTAACACTTCACCACACATCCACCAAACTTCATATGGCACCTCAGGCCAAATCATGCATCACACACGATATCGGTTCTGACCCGCACTCGTCTTTGTCTCGCTTTTCATCCGTCCATTTTTTCTCCTTTTTGCCGCTAATCAATGGAAGCTTGACTGAGTCATTCCTCCCTTCCCCCGTGATGCATTTGGCAAGGATCTGCTCATTTGAGACTTTGACAGCAAATCAACTTCAACTAAATGGCCGCTTTATTACGAATACTTACATGCACACATGATAGCAATCAGCATATAAGCATTCACGTGTTACCATGCTAGCTGTTAGCATGTTACCCATTACAATATCATGCCTGCTGTTAGCTCACGAGTTGTTAGCATGTTCACCATTAGCATGTTATCATGAGAGCTGTTAACATGTTAGGATTAGCAGAGTAGCATGCTAACTGTTAGCATGTCACCCTCAATGCGTTAGTATGCTAAAAGTTAACATATTATCCATTAGCATGTTAGCCTGTTAGCTGTTAGCATGATAACTGTCAGCATATTAGCCTTAAAGTGTTAGAATTTTAACAAATAGCATGTTGATCATTAGCATGGTAGAATGCTAGCTGTTGACATGTTATATTAGCATGTTAACATTAACATGTTAACATGCTAGCTATTAGCATGTTAACATTAACATGTTAACATGCTAGCTATTAGCATGTTAGTATGCTAACTTTTAGCATGCTAGTTGTTAACATGTTGGCATGAGCATATTGGCATGCTAGCTTTTAGCATGCTAGCTGTTCTGCTACAGCTCAGCAAATGCACACTGCATTTTCTCTGCAGAAATGCAGTCTAGTTGTAACTCCCTTCTCATTGGCCTCCCCACTAAATCCCTTCAAAGACTACAATACATTCAGAACTCTACAGTGAGACTCCTCACCCATACCAAACCATCTGCCCATATCACCCCCATTCTTTCTCAGCTTCACTGGCTACCTGTGTGTTTTTTTTTACCTTGAGTTTGAAAATGGCACTATATAAATGTAATTATTATTATTATGGGAAGCTCTTAGGGACTGAAATAAAAGATCAAAAAGCCTAATTTTTGTGGTGCTAGTTTGTAATATATGCTCGTTCCAACTTGCCCGGTCGGGCATATCGGGAACATATCCCACTTGCCCGAATGCATGTTTCACTTGCCTTGGGCAATCGGACGTTTTCCTTTAGAATTCACTGATATAATTCAGAATTCATTGTCCCATCAATGATGGCAAGCCGTCCTGGCCCAGATGCAGCTAAACAGGCCCAAACCATGATACTACCACCACCTTGCTTCACAGATGGGATAAGGTTCTTATGCTGGAATGCAGTGTTTTCCTTTCTCCAAACATAACGTTTCTCATTTAAACCAAAAAGTTCTATTTTGGTCTCATCCATGCACAAAACATTTTTCCAATAGCCTTCTGGCTTGTCCACATGATCTTTAGCAAACTGCAGATGAACAGCAATGTTCTTTTTGGAGAGCAGTGGCTTTCTCCTTGCAACCCTGCCATGCACACCATTGTTGTTCAGTGTTCTCCTGATGGTCAACTCATGAACATTAGCCAATGTGAGAGAAATCTTCAGTTGCTTAGAAGTTACCCTGGGGTCTAAGCATGCACCGATACTGGCATCGGCCCCGATACTCCACTAATATACTCATACTCGTACTTGTCAAACAGTTGCCGATACCATGAACCGATACCAGTGCCGATCCCATGCGCCGATCCCAATGTTCCCCGCAGCGCTTTTTGTTCCATTCGAGAGAGAAAAAAAAACTGAAGCATTGTTGAGCTCAGGCTTGAGCATAATATGATAGGCTATACCATGCGCCGATAGTGTTCCGTGAAGCGCCTTTTGCCAGCGTCCGTTCGAGGAAAAAAAGCCTCTCCCAGGAAAAAAATTGTAAATCTCAAGCATTGAGCGTAGGCTAATTTCGTCAGAAGACAAAAAAAATTGTTCGACAACAACCCATTTTTCCATGACGAAGATGTGTTTGCGTAGTCATGAAACAGTGCCGTCACAACATCTTTCCCCAACACTGTCATTTTAAACATCTCTCCACACTCCACTCCCTTTCGCTGCCATACGCAGATAGGCCTACGCTAAGATCCCCAACGTTGTCCTTTTTTAATGTTGGCTATTCGCCTAGGTAAGGGTTTTGTAGGACAGGCTACTCACTAACAAACAAATGAAAATCGGATTTTTGTATAGGTGAATCCAACCGGCAGAGTTTTTAAGTACGAGTCCAACCGGGAGAGTTTAAGAGTGAAGAGTGAGAGAGAGAGCTTTAAGAAATGGCTGATTGAGTTTTCCAACTTGTTTCAGTTGAGGGCAACGCCAAGACCAAGGAAATTGACGTCCCATCTACAGGTATGGAGCTCCACGAGCACGGGACGCGATGTTGCGAATGGACAGCAACAGCGTCTGCCTAACAAGTTCTGCGACTGAACAAGAGCGTGCTCGAGGCATTCAACTCTCCTGCAGCACACAGCAGGATGTGCGCACATGCACATGAGAGGAGGGAGGGAGGGGGGGGCATATTTTAGTCTGCATTACTGGCGATGGAAATTAAATAATACATCGTCGCCGGCCGCCACTGTTATCTTGTGCGCTCTCTGTGATGTTACGATGGTCACTGCTCCTCCCTTTCACGCCCTTGTCTTGTTGCTAAATGTAATTGGAGTAGTTTAAGCGCACCACCAGAACAACCCTTAAGTCAACCAAGACCGCAATGTTGCGGAAGGCCGATGATAGAGGGGGTAAGTGACCAGCGGAGTGAAATGATCACGCTGCATGTGGTAACTCACTGCTCTCTCCTCCCTTCATCAACAATCGGTCTTACATGTTGCAAGAGTGCAAGTCTTTCTTGACTTCGAAAGTTGGACATTGTAATCTAATCCAAATAAATAGCAGCCTTTTTCAGAAATTGCAGCAGCTAAATATTTAATTCTTTGTGTAGGCTATTTGCAATGAGTGTAGTTTTCTGGGAGTGAATGTTGCACGACAATCGAGAGAGGTTGCACACGGAAGCGCAGATAGCCTTGTAGTCCACATTACACTGCCAGCAGACAGCGCCTCTTCATTTCATGGTAGCGCTTCTTTTGCAACATTGTTATGTAGGCCTAGTACAGCAGCGCTTAGGTTTTGCAACATTATTGTAACAATGTTGCAAAAGATAAGCGCTACCGTGAAGAGGCGCTGTCTGGCTGTGTGACGTGGACTCAAGGCTACTCTGCGCTTCTGGAGCAGCGGAGATTGTCAATGTGAACCCGTGTGCATGATCACTCCAATTAGAAAACAACATTCACGGGAAATAGATAAAGTACGCCTATTAAATATTCAAATGCTGCAATTTTTGAAAAATTATATTTTAATAACATCAACAGTATCGGTATCAGTAGTACTCGGTATCGGCAAGTACTGAAATGATAGTACTCATACTCGTATCGGTTTTCACAAATGTGGTATCGGTGCATCTCTACTGGGGTCCTTTGTGACCTTGCTGACTATTACACGCCTTGCTCTTGGAGTGATCTTTGTTGTTCGGCCACTCCTGTGGAGGGTAAAAGTGGTCTTGATTTTCCTCCATTTGTACACATTCTGTCTGACTGTGGATTAATGGAGTCCAAACTCTTTAGAGATGGTTTTGTAACCTTTTCCAGCCTGATGAGCATCAACAACACTTTTTCTGAGGTCCTCAGAAATCTTTGGTCGTGCCATGATACACTTCCACAAACATGCTGTGAAGATCAGATTTTGATAGATCCCTCTTCTTTAAATAAAACAGGGTGCCCACTCACACCTGATTGTCATCCCATTGATTGAAAACACCTGACTGTAATTTCACCTTCAAATTAACTGCTAATCCTAGAAGTTCACATACTTTTGCCACTCACAGACATGTAATGTTGGATCATTTTCCTCAATAATTACATGATCAAGTATAATATTTTTGTCTCATTTGTTTAACTGGGTTATCTTTATCTACTTTTAGGAGTCATGAAAATCTGATGTTTTAAGTCATATTTATGCAGAAATATAAAACATTCTAAAGGGTTCACAAACTTTCAAGCACCACTGTACCATTACATTGTACTGCCCATGACACAAAGCTGTCAAAAACTAACACTGATTTCAGGGACACTTTAAACTTTGTGTAACTCATAGCACTCTTTTTTTTTTTTTGCACAGTCTATACTAGTATAAGATGCCAAAAATGCAAGCATTCCAGCTGGCTTTAACACTGTGCCACTCCTAATAGCTGTAGCTCAGGTAGTATTAACTCAACTGGAGTCTGGGTCCAGGTTAACTCCCTCAGTAAAGGACCACGCCTTTGTGATACTCCAAGGATGAAAAAGTGTAAAGGATCTGTTGGGACACGTTCTGCAAAAGCACATAAGGATCTCGTTTTAGAAACTATGTGGGAGGGAACGGTGGTTGAATATAAACCTGAACCTGTGGAACTCACACCTGTGAGACCTGTCTAATCATCAACCATGTCCATTCCTGAGCTGTTTTCCCAGACAGCCATCTTAAAGCACCACAGAAAGGTCATGAAGGCCAACTGCACCTGCTTCTCATCCAGCCAGAATCCAGCCCAACCTTCTTTACTCACAGAACTTTAACATTTTAAAAAATATTTACTTATAAGTCATCTTTTGGTGAAACATGGACTTAAACTTTCAAAGAAGAAGGTGGTCACTCTGTACTTAATTGTTTTGAAGTAAGGACGACCGGAAATACAGAATGATAAACATTAGTTAATGAATTAAGACATTAATTATTCTTATAAACCCGATATGACATGTTTAAGACAGTGGACGCGCTAATTGACTGACAGCAATTTAAAACTGTAGTTGTCTCCCTCCAGTGAAAGGGCAACTCTTTAGCTAGCACAGAAAGCGTTAGCTGTTAGCTAGTTTGGGGTTTTTCCGAACAAGGCCTCACCGTAGTTTGTTCAGCCAGTGACTCACAACTGGCCAGTTTTACTCGATACGTACCTTCGACTCATGATGTAGAACATGAATTAAAAAAAAAGCTCTTTGTGAAACAGGAACAATACCAACTAATCAAATATAATGTTCTCTTTCTTCCGTTTCCGTATGCTAGCATCTAGCTCGCGAGCGCATTACTGCCACCAACAGTATCTCCTGGATAAGGCACTTCCGCACACAGAGAGCCTGACGGGGTGTGTAAACATAATTATTTTTGTGGTATTATTATTACTCCAGTTTGTCTCGAACCTGAACCGTGGAGACAGGGCGATAGTCGCACAGATCTCCTCCAGGCGAACCGAGCCTTGTTTGCCTGACGGGGCGGCACTGCTCATGGTTCTGGACTGTCACTCATGAGGCGAAGAAAAAAAGATAAGATTCTTCCCTCTACAGCTACTTTGGCTCAAATCAAATATTAAAAAAAAAAATCAACAAAGCTCCACCCACTTACATTTTTAATGTTAATGTGCATCAAAAATTCATCAAATTATTGCTAAATAAATAACTTGGACAGTGTATCGTCTCTAAAAAGTAAAGCAACCCCAGGTCTAGCGCCCCTGCTGGCTGCCTGCAGTATCGTGTGTACCATCCCCAGGTGTTTCAATGAAAAAACAGAATTTTTTCCATCTCACTTTACTCATCTAAACTGTCTTTCCATCTACAGTGTCTCATCCAAACAGCTAGTTTCCCCTATGCTGACATCTGCATGTTTTTATTTCCCCTAGAAATTACTTATTTACGTTGTGTTATTCTAACATATAAGAAGGTGTAGCTACATTTGGGAATGAAGTGATTGACAGTCTTGGTGACACTCTGGACCATGGCACTGAGAGAAGTGGGTGTTCCTGACTTCCACTCATCTCTAATGCACACTAATGACTTACTCCACAGAGCAGTCGAAAGTCCCTACTGCGCAAACTCTGGCTCCATATTTGGCAACATGGAGGAAGAATTTTGGCTTCATTTCTATTGAAAGCAAGGAGCCATGAAAGCCATCTCTTGTAGTCATTGAGTCAGATGATATTCAGATAGAACAAACATCATTCCACAAAGCTGTCAAATTCTCAATTCTGATTGGTCAGAAGGTATTGATTAAGTTTGGTAAGGTTTAATTCTCAAAACAGATTGGTTAAAATGTGTGTCTTAAAGACTCAGAGAGTAGTTCTGGCTGTAACATAAACAGGTTAATGTTAATGCACTCACTCTAATACAGTCTTCTTAGTGTTTTGCCATTGGTCAGGTCATCATACAGGTTTGTCAAACTCCATCCTTCTCTATCCTCCACCATTCTTTTTAAATCTCCATATGGTCTTCCTCCGACAAAGTTGCCCATTAGTGTAGCTCTTTTTCTTACAAGTTCATCATTCCCAACATGATGAAGAGATTTCTCCAGAGTCTGATCCTTTCATCATCAGCTGTCTGATTCCCTGGAAGCATGAGAAACATCGGGTAGTTTGGAATTCATTATGAAATAAATCAAATCAGTTCAATTATAATGAAGTATTTATCACATGAACATTTCCTGTAAATATAATAAATAATCTCACCAGCTGAGTGACTCTGGATGTAAAGTCTGATTCCACTGCTGATGTTGGGAGGTGAACCAGTTTGAGTAAAATAATACACTCCTAATTTATTTGTACTGATATTGTGTATAAATAAACTGCTGTGACTTTGCAGTGAGAAAGTCTTGTTGAAGGTCGTGTTTCTGTATTGTGCCCTCGTGGTTCTGGTTGAGTAAGAGCATAATATAAACACTTCAGGTTCTGACGGCTTCATCAGGAACCAGAAAACATGTTTTACAGACACCTCACACTTTAGAGTCACATTTTGGCCCAAATTCACCGACTTCTCGATGAAACCTTCTGCAGCTCCACAGCACACAAGTCAATCTAATCATGACAAAACACACACAGATACACCACAAGGGTCCAGATTAGAATAACCTACATGTCATTCATGCAGAAAATAAACTCAAAAGACAACATTTTAGGTCCAAAGTATGAAAATAATATTGGATGTTGGATCAGAAATGTGTGAAGTTACTCACAGAAGTGAAGTTTTATGATTTTCATGCTGAATTCTGAACACTGTACACAAGCTCGAAACACTCAGAGGCTGAACTGCTTCAGTCAGGAAACACTTGAGCAGTTGAGCTTCAGACGCTGGAGTATACGGAAGTGGGAGCTGATCTTGCTCACACCACAATGAGCTTTCTCAGTACAATAAACAACATGAATGACAAAACAAAGACAGGTGCAAAGTGATGGGGACAGTGGTAAAAAAAGTGCTGTGTATTAGAGGAATAAAACAGTTGGGGATGTGCTGTTATGGGAAAATAATCAACTGCAGGGTGGTAACAGTAACTCCACTTCATTGCACCACCCTGTCACTGATTCTGATTCTAAACTCAGGGGATAATTTTACTGCAGAAGGCCACACTGTGAGAACGAGGAGCGGATGAAGGAGCTGTTCACCTTAGACACGTGTGAAATGTGTTGGAGTGCAGACCATAACCACAATTATGTAACACAACTTATGGGGGAAAACAAACAAACACACTACTGAGAGGTGCACTGTATGGAGCTACAACGGCCAGTGAGCAGGCAAACAAACCAAAGGATCTGGACATGTTTGCTACCATCAGCCTTATAGCTACAAATAGCCCAGCATAGAGATAGAAAACTTTAATAATTATTATTAGCAGTAGTACGTCGCACTATTACTTATATTGTTTAAACACAATAAGGTTAATGGTGATTTCTACTGAAGCCTACAAGTCTGTTGGCTTTTCTGTGAAAAACTGGAGGTTGTGAAAGTTAGTGTGGTTGTTTCATTGCATGTGATTCCAGCCACAAAAGTGGATTTATCGAATCCTCAGAAAACAACATGTACCATGTTCCTTTTCACACAAGGAAGGAAACATTTTTTTAAATGGCCATGTATTTCACATGCTCCCTCACAAAAAAAAGTTAATATCCAACTTGCCAATTCACATTAAAATAAAGGTAGCGTTATATCTCGAATATTGTTGGCGAGGTTTGAATCTAAAACTGACTAGCACTTACAGGGAAAAGTTACTGCAAATCTAAATTAAATCTAAATCAATTTTTTATGGTTAAGTCCAAGAAAATTTGGCAATACCACAGTTTTCAGAGTATCATTTATTCAATAAAAACTCATTGGTGTGATATATTTAACAGTACTAGATTAATATGTGATAGGCGGAGTGATACATAGGACACACTTGTTATGTGCCTGCTTGAAGCCTGGAGGTAACGGGAATACAAGCTGTGTTCAATTCTATATTTATTCAATAAATACTCAAAAGCAAAAAAAAAAAAAAAATGCAGACAAAGTAAAAAAATACAGGTATATACGTCATCAGATATGTCAAAGAACACCACGAACCTATTCAAACCTGGCATTAACATCCATCCATGCTGCTTCAGCCACAGTTGGACAGAACTTAAATACTGGTGTGTCTCTCAGGGTTTGATTACTCAAATGTGGTGAGACATTCAAGTCGTCACAGAACACTTGTTTCAGTTTCAATTTTTGGCTTCATCCAAAAGCAGGGCAGAGTCACTAAAGCCCAAGTCTAACTAATGACTCGTGATTTGTAACATGCTGTAAAGTGTTTATACAGGCTGAGCCTAACCTAAAATCCTTACATAGTTGCATCGTAATTGATATAACGTTTTGATCAAGGTTTTTAACTGGATCCACATCAGTGCCATTCCAATGTACGACATCAATACACTCACCACCCAGGGATGAGTATATTCTGAAGTCACAGAATATAAAAATCCAGAAGAATTAAGAAAATTAATTCTTATTTTAATTGTTTCAACCCACCCAGTTTTCAAGTGATCAAAAAATATTGGAACACATAGCCAACCTGTGTTTCTTGTTGCCCAGATGTGTACTGTTAGTTTGATTGTGTAAACAATTACTAGCTCTGAATGTCTACTCTTGGATTAAGCCTTGGGTCTCACCTGTAAATACTGCATTTGTTATCACAAAAAAAAAAGATAAACCAACATAACATGAAGACCAGAGAGCTGTCTATGGCAGAAAAGCAAGCCAATTGTCTTCAATGTCCAGCAAAAACAAAAGAATTGGCCTTGCTGATCCAATACTTTCAGAGAGCACTGTATACATTGGCTTATTAAATGTTAATAACATCCTACCAAATATGAACCAGATATTAATTTCTGTCCAGAATGTTCATAATCTGAAACTCGGAGAATGGAAAAGGTTTGTACGAAGGTATGCTTCATAACGTCCTGCTTTTCTTGCGACAGCGCTTACATACAAGTTGAGCTTCATGTTGTCTTCAAAAGACCAAGCTGTACAGGAGACTGCACACCAGCAGGAACATACTGCTCGCTCTTCTCGTGCCATCACCAGTTTTGCAAGCAATAGTTTCAGTGGTGAAAACTTCTGGATGCAAAAACAATTACGGAAAGAAATCAATTACTTTGTGTGACTGAGATACAAAACACACAAACTCTTCCAAATGATACAGCAACGTAGACGTACGTCAAGGTGACTGGTCTCATCGAATGAGTTTTAATAACCTGTCTGGATACTGACCCTGCAGTGTGGGAGACTGGTTTGTGAAACTTGGAGGGAAAATCAATACTGAGTTGAGGTGAGAAAAATACTTTTCTAAAACAGTGCTGCTGAGCTGCAGTGGTTTGTTTTGGGGAAGGATTTGGGAGGAACCTTGTACACATACAACACGCATCATATCCTACCAGAACCCGAAGGAAATATGACACTGACACAGTAAGAGACAGAAAGCCAAACAAGGCAGTAAAAGAGTCTTATCTAAAGCAGTTAAAGGAGAAGCCTCCTCCTCTGCATCAAACTGATTCACACCTCATACACCATTCCTGCCCTTGCTACAGTTCCAGACTATGGTAGCAGTCAAGCATTGGCTGTACTGTAAATGACAAGGAGTCAGGTTGAACCAGCAAGTAATATGTGACGAGTTACACCTGTGTCTAATTACTGGCTGTCCATTATTGTGTGTCTCTGCATGTCTTTCAGATGGCCAGTAATATGAGAGAGAGAGAGAGAGAGAGAGAGAGAGAGAAAGCTGTGTGTGTGTGTCTGTGTGTGTGTGTGTGTGTGCATACACACATACTAGTAGTCACTGAAAAGTGCAAGTAAAAATAAAGCACACCTTGACCTATCACACCTGTCACCAGTTCTAAACTGTCCAAATCTTGGAAAATGTTCTTCTCTTGAATAATCAACATTAAAATGCCTGTTAATCTAAACACCACTCCCTTTCAGAATCAAAACACTGTAATTGTCTGTGTACTACTGAAAAGATGACTTGTACAAACCTTCAACACTCAGTTGTACGTTCACATTCTGCCTGGATTTAGGGAGGCTGCAGGTGTAAGTTCCCGAGTCTGAGAGTTTCACATCCCTCAGTTCGATGGAGAAGTTTCCCTTTGCAAACTCAGCTGAAAAACCTGTAACTCTGCCTCTGTATTCTTGACTCTGGTCTTGAAAATTATCTTTATCTTCGATGATCTCCAATACCACTTTGCTTACTTTGTCTTCTTCATAACGCCAAAATACATCCCCATTCTCTGCAGTGGATTCGGTGGAACAGGGTAAGATGACTGTACCACCTATGACAGCTTTATGAGTCTCTACAATCTGTGCCATCGCTGAAACAACAGCATGCACACACAAGAAATCAAATGTCGGCATAATCTACTAACAAACACCACCCTCCCCTTTCTGGTTGTTTGTGTATCAGCAATGAAGAGGTGTGTTCATTTCTCACCATTGTCCATCAGCAGCTGGATCAGGAAGAAGAAAACACATCTGTGGAAAAAGAAAAGTGGAATTGCAGGATTCATTTATTCTATGTTAACAGTACAAGCCAATGTTACAGTTTTCAGTACATCAAATTGCAAAAACTGCTGCAGCGTCTGTACAAGGGTTCAAAATATTCCATTTGGGAAACTACGATAAAAATCATCTGTTGAGGGAACCCTTGGTAAACCTTTAGCACAAACAATACAAATGGTGTTTAAAGTCCACAGGAGATGTCTTGGGAGCCCTGATTTGATTCTGCATCTTGATGCATTTCCTGTTCAAGCAAGAAGTCAATGATGGCATGTTGAAGTGCTAATAACATTTGAGATACACCCCCCACACACACACACCCAATCTAAACAACCTGACAGTAGCTGAGTGAGCTCGCTAAATATAGAGAACAGTCACAAATTTATAATGAGTGGTTTGTTTGTTTTTTCAGTTGTGGAGATTTCTCCACTGTCTTTACCCACACCCGTCCACTTAAACCAGGATGATATCACGTTTTTAGAGTTATGCTGTACACATTTGTGCCGAGGCCGAGCTTGAAGTGCTGATGGTCACACGGAGCCAGAGGGTCGTCTCCGAGAGACATCTAAACACATCCGAGGGGTAGGTTTATGGCTAAAGTTAATTAAATATTTATCTACATTTCTATTCCATTTTGTTTGTTACACAGCATTCGATCAAACCATAACTCAGTGCTGTGTTACAGGTGTTTGTACTGCATTCAAAATTTCTGGTTAATGACCAAAATCTCATCTCATCTCATTATCTCTAGCCGCTTTATCCTTCTACAGGGTCGCAGGCAAGCTGGAGCCTATCCCAGCTGACTACGGGCGAAAGGCGGGGTACACCCTGGACAAGTCGCCAGGTCATCACAGGGCTGAATGACCAAAATGTTAAAAAAAAAAAAAACCTAGCTAGAACTCGACGCCAACGGCGTCGATGGGGGTGCCTCTGCCTGGTAGACTACACGCCTTATTAAGTTGTGATTTGGGGATGGACATTTGACCTCACAGTAATCTTGACCTGTGACCTTTTAACCTCAAAATCTAATCAGTTCATGTTTGTCCCCAAGTGCACAAATGGTGAAAGTTTGGTGAAATTCCTTTCATCTGCCTTGGAGACATTGTGTTCACAAGGTTTTCAGACAGACATTTGACTGCGCAGTGACCTTGACCTTAGACCTTTTGATCTCAAAATCTAATCATTTCATCTTTGTCCCAAAGTGCACAAATGGTGAAAGTTCGTTGAAATTCCTTGCATTAGTCTTTGAGATATGGTGTTCACAATGTTCGGGGATGGACATTTGACCTCACAGTAATCTTGACCTGTGACCTTTTAACCTCAAAATCTAATCAGTTCATGTTTGTCCCAAAGCGCACAAATGGTGAAAGTTTGGTGAAATTCCCTTCATTAGCCTTTGAGATATCGGGTTCACAAGGTTTCGGGATGGACACACACACGGACACAGGCATGGACAGATGGACAACCCGAAAACATAATGCCTCCTGCACCTTAAGGTGGTGGAGGCATAACAGTCACGAATTTATAATAAGTGGTTTGTTTGTTTCCCCAGTTGTGGAGATTTCTCCAGTCTTATTTAAATAATTAAATATGTATCTACATTTCTATTCTATTTCATTTGTTACACAGCATTCGATCAAACCGGAACTCAGCGCTGTGTTCCAGGTGTTTGTACTGCATTCAAAATTTTTGGTTAATGACGAAAATGTCTCATCTCATCTCATTATCTCTAGCCGCTTTATCCTTCTACAGGGTCGCAGGCAAGCTGGAGCCTATCCCAGCTGACTACAGGCGAAAGGCGGGGTACACCCTGGACAAGTCACCAGGTCATCACAGGGCTGACACATAGACACAGACAACCATTCACACTCACATTCACACCTATGGTCAATTTAGAGTCACCAGTTAACCTAACCTGCATGTCTTTGGACTGTGGGGGAAACCGGAGTACCCGGAGGAAACCCACGCGGACACGGGGAGAACATGCAAACTCCACACAGAAAGGCCCTCGCCGGCCACGGGGCTCGAACCCAGGACCTTCTTGCTGTGAGGCGACAGCGCTAACCACTACGCCACCGTGCCGCCTGACGAAAATGTAAAAAAAAAATAATATATTAACACAAACTACAACATAATTCATTTGCACTTGGATTAAATGGTATTTGTTAGTCCTCGTTGTCATCCAAAGTAGAGCATGAGGCCTCCACCATTCCACCAAAGCCCTCCAACAAGCTCAATTTTTCTCCCTCATTTCCTGTTCAACTGTCCTCCTGCAAATTTCCTTGGGCCTGCCTCTGTTACTCCAGCCATCATGAGTCCATCTGAGGGTTACTCTTTGTATTGACGTAGGTGGCATCTTCAGTTTAGTGATGGGTTTGGTAAATGTTCATCTGTCTAACTTGATGTTGGAGATAGTGTTGGACCAAAAGATGGATTAAATGGTATTACTGATAAGAAACGGCTTGACTATTTAATTGGGAAAACACAAAAATAGTGCTGGACGATGCTTCCATTTCCCCCAAGAAGTGAGAAACTAAGATATTAGTGTGTAGGTTGGGGGGGGGGGGGGGGGGTTTATGCAGATCTGGCAACCTGTAACTGAATCAGTGCAGCCATGGGTCATGAAGCAGCACAGTTTTTTTTAATAAACCTAGAGGCAGATTCATTCATTCATTCATTCATTCATCTCTAGCCGCTTTATCCTTCTACAGGGTCGCAGGCAAGCTGGAGCCTATCCCAGCTGACTACGGGCGAAAGGCGGGGTACACCCTGGACAAGTCGCCAGGTCATCACAGGGCTGACACATAGACACAGACAACCATTCACACTCACATTCACACCTACGGTCAATTTAGAGTCACCAGTTAACCTAACCTGCATGTCTTTGGACTGTGGGGGAAACCGGAGCACCCGGAGGAAACCCACGCGGACACGGGGAGAACATGCAAACTCCACACAGAAAGGCCCTCGCCGGCCCTGGGGCTCAAACCCAGGACCTTCTTGCTGTGAGGCGACAGCGCTAACCACTACACCACCGTGCCGCCCCCTAGAGGCAGATGATAAACAAAAAAAAGATATATAAATATTTTGCACAGGACTGTGTTCCTCTGATAACAGAAACAAAGCTCCAGCTCTCTCTGCTCTTAATCTGTTCTTTCAGGATTTATCACACGCCACTCCTTGTTGAGTTTTTGATGCCCGAGTTGTGTGAAAGTGTTTGATTTTTTTTTAAGAAAATCAAACACTTTCATGAAGGAGCTGACTCAAATGCAAGCAGAAACAAATAAAACAAGATTCTGAAGCAAACTCTTCCATACTCGCTTTCGACTTTGTTTTTGTAAAATGCATTTTAAATACAATCGTGAATTTCTCAGGAGTTTTCAGGCTGAGCTCCTCTCTTCATATTCTTTACCAACTCATTTCCTCGTTGCTCTTGAAGCATTTGTTTCTATTAGTTAACATTTTTATTGCTAGCGGGGAGACGGTAATGCCGTTTATCTATTTCTCTGTTTGAACAAGCAAAAACAGTACAAAAATTAACCATATTGAAGACAGATTAAGCTTTGCTTGCATGAGTGTGTGTCTATCCCCAGCTGTAATTATCACATGATGCGTGACGTCATGCACAAGGGGTCTATAAATAGTATGCGTACCATACTACAACAGCAGGGGTATAGAAAATAACTTGCAAATCAGTAAATGAAACTGAGACTAAGAAAACAGCCAAGACATAATGGCGGATACGTAGTGAGCCCGATTCTCCTCCTCTGGGCCCAAAACTCACCCACTTCACAACTGTTGACTCCCTTTCTGTCTCCAATATCATCGCTAAGTCTAACTCCTCCTCATGTCAGCTTGACCCTGCCCCGACTCCTGTACTCAAGGCATGCTCCACAATCATCTGGGAACCAATTGCACTGTTGGTTAATTCATGCCTCAACTCTGGTGTTGTTCCCACTGCCCTCAAAACGGCTAAAGTTACTCCCATTTTAAAGAAGCCTGATTTAGATCCAACCTCTGTCTAATTATCAACCGATCTCCAACCTCCCGTTTTTCACAAAAATACTGGAAAGAGTGGTTGCTTCACAACTTCATCCCTTTCTCACTGAAAACTATCTGGTTTTTGCACACATCACATTAGAGAGACTGCTCTCCTGCGAGTGGTAAATGACCTCCTCCTGTCTGCTGATAGTGGTTCATGTCACATTCTCATTCTCCTTGACTTATCTGCTGCATTTGACACCATTAATCATGACACACTCATCTCCCGTCTGTCAGATATTGGTATCACAGACATAGCCCTCCAGTGGTTTCGGTCCTACCTCACCAACAGACGACAGTTTGTCACACTGGGTTTACATTAGTCCTCCATGTCCCCTATTACTCATGGTGTCTCCCAGGGGTCTGTTCTTGGGCCCCTCCTTTTCCTTACATACATCCTGCCCCTTGTTCAAATTATTCATAACCATGGTCTTAATTTCCATTGCTACGCTGATGACATCCAATTATATCTCACTACATCCTCCCACACTGACCCCCTCCCAGTTCCCTCAATGACTGCCTATCAGACCTAAAGTTGTGGATGCAGAATAATTTTCTAAAACTTAACACAGATAAAACAGAAATCATGCTTATCGGCTCCAAATTTTCACTGTCCAAATCCTCCAGTTTCAGTCTTAACATCGATGGTGCACTTGTTAAATCTTCACCTGTTGTTAGAAACCTTGGAATATTCCTTGACCCCTCACTCAACTTTGATCCCCACATTAAATCCCTCACCAGGACAGCTTTCTTCCACCTCCGGAACATTGCCCACCTTCACCCCTTTCTTTCCACTAGTGGTGTTCAAAAGTTGGTCCACTCCTTCATTATGTCCTGCCTAGATTATTGTAACTCCCTACTCATTGGCCTCCCCACTAAATCCCTTCAAAGACTACAATACATTCAGAACTCTGCAGTGAGACTCCTCACCCATACCAAACCATCTGCCCATATCACCCTGTTCTTTCTCAGTTTCACTGGCTACCTGTTCTGTCAAGAATTAAATATAAAATCATACTACTCACCATCAAAGCTCTCCATAACCTTACTCCTTCTCCTGGTGTAAAACTTAACATAGATAAAACAGAAATCATGCTTATCGGCTCCAAATTTTCACTGTCCAAATCTCCTGGTTTTACAGAAACCAGGAGATTTGTGATCTCCTGACCCCTTATACTCCATCCCTCTCGCTCAGATCTTCTAGCTATAATCTCCTTGCTGTTCCTCATACTAGACACTCTACCCTGGGTGGCAGATCTTTCAGTGCCATGGCCCCCAAGCTCTGGAATTCCCTTCCTCAACCCCTCCGTGACTGCTCTTCTCTTCCTTTCTTCAAATCTCATCTCAAAACCTTTCTGTTTCATGAACATGCCGGTCTCTCCTCCTCTTCCTTGGGTCAATAATCATCTCCTTGGTCTTCTCAGCATTCAAGGAGAGGTTATTTTCCCGGCACCAGGAGACCAGCTGAGCCACCCCCGGCTGTAGCCCGCCTCTCTTACCGCACCTCCGTTTTGGGTGCGTGGATCGGCCGATGATCCATGCACCCAAAACGGAGGCGCGGTAAGAGAGGCAGGCTACATGATAGGCTAAAGGCTAGAGCTACAAGACCACCGCTACCTAGCCTTCTGCTAGCTAACGTTCGCTCGCTCGAGAATAGGATGAGCTGAGAACCAGGATAACATCTCAACGTGAGATCAGAGAGTGTTGTGCCCTGATTTTTACAGAAACCTGGACTACTGCAAGCCTGCCAGACCTGGCCATTGAACTATAGACCCACTCCATGCACCGCGGAGACTGCACATCTGCTTCCATTAAAAACAAAGGTGGTGGTGTGTGTGTTTATGTTAACAACAGATGGTGTACAGACGTACAGGTGGTTGAAAAACACTGTTGTGCAGACATTAAAGTGCTGATGGTGAAGTGCAGACCCTTTAATCTACCGAGGGAGTTCAGTGCTGTGTTTATGCTGGCTGTTTACATCCTGCCGCAGGGCCGACCGCACTACAGCGCTAGGACGACTACATGACATCATCTGCAAACACGAGACCACACACCCAGATGCCGTGTTCGTCCTGGCCGGGGATTTTAATCATTGCAACCTCAGGACTGTGCTACCGAAGTACCATCAACACGTGAGCTTTCCGACAAGGGACAACAACATCCTGGACCATGTCTACAGCAATGTGAGAAATGGCTACAAGGATGTGCCCCGCCCCCACTTTGGACAGTCTGACCACATCTCTGTGTTCCTCTACCCAGCTTACAAGGCCCTTCTCAAACAAGCCCCACCAGTGAGTAAAACTGTTAAAGTTTGGAATGAAGGGACTGATCTGGTGCTTCAGGACTGCTTCAGTTCTACAAACTGGGATGTATTTAAGACTGCTGCTTTGAGAGAAGACTGTTCTGTGGATTTAGAGGAATATGCATCTGTGGTCACCAGCTACATCAGTACATGTATTAATGACACTGTCCCCACCAAGTGCTGCAAAATATATCCTAACCAAAAACCACCGCTTTTGCCTCTGGTGACGTAGATGGATATAAAAAGGCCAGATATGACCTACACAGATCCATCAGGGAAGCCAAGAGGCAGTACAGACTGAAGCTGGAAGGATATTACAACACCTCAGACTCCAGATGCATGTGGCAGGGCCTGCAATACATAACCAATTTCCAGCAGAAGAACAGCAGGGTCACAGCCAACCACAACACATCACCAGATGAGCTGAACGAGTTCTATGCTCGCTTCGACACCAACACCAACCAACACAGAGGGATTCTACCAACAGAGGCAGCACAGAGCTCTCCACCTACTGTGACCATAACCGAGGTGAGCAAGGTCTTCAGGAGGACTAATCCCCGAAAGGCAGCCGGCCCTGACAACATCCCCGGCCATGCTTTGAGGGCCTCCTCCACACAGTTAGCAGAGGTCTTCACAGACATTTTCAACCTGTCCCTCTCCATGTCTTTTGTGCCCACATGCTTCAAGACCACCACCATAGTGCCCCTCCCAAAGAAAACAATAGAACATGCCTGAATGACTATTGCCCAATTGCACTCACTTCAGTTCTAATGAAGTGTTTTGAGAGGATAGTCATGTCATACATCAAAAAGGACATCCCAGACACAATAGACCCCCTTCAATTTGCATATCATCAGAACCGTTCAACTGATGATGCCGTCAATGCAGCCATCCACACAGCCTTGTCACACCTGGAACACAGGGACACCTATGTTCGAATGCTGTTTGTGGACTACAGTTCAACCTTCAACACCGTCATCCCCAGCAGACTGACTGAGAAGCTCTCCACCTTTGGACTGACATCATCCCTCTGCTGCTGGGTCCTGGACTTTCTCACAAACAGACCCCAGGCTGTCAGAGTCGGTACCAGAACATCCAGCACCAAGACAGTGAGCACAGGGACCCCCCAAGGCTGTGTGCTCAGTCCACTCCTGTACACTCTTCACCTACGACTGCACCCCCACCCAGAGTAACACTTCCATCATCAAGTTCGCTGACGACACCACTGTCATTGGGCTGATGACCAGCGGAGATGAGAGAGCTTACAGGGAGGAGGTGGCTCAGCTGGTCTCCTGGTGCCGGGAAAATAACCTCTCCTTGAATGCTGAGAAGACCAAGGAGATGATTATTGAACTGAGGAAGAGGAGGAGAGACCAGCATGCCTCGCTGCACATCAACGGGACACAGGTGGAGAGGGTGAAAACATTTAAATTCCTCGGAACTCACATCAGTGAGGATCTCACCTGGACACACTACACACAGCAGACCATCAAGAAGGCTCAACAGAGACTCTTCTTCCTGAGGAAGCTGAGGAAATTTGGACTGTCCACCAAACTCCTCAGCAACTTCTACAGGTGCACAGTGGAAAGTGTCCTGACAAATTCCATCACTGTGTGGTACAGGAACTGCACAACTCAGGACAGAAAGGCTCTCCAGCATGTCATTAAAATGGTACAGTTCATCTGTGGAGCTGTCCTCCCCCCACTACAGGACATTTACAACACCCGGGTCACAAAAAGGGCACAGAGCATCATCAGGGACCAAACACACCCACAACACAGACTATTCACACTCCTACCATCTGGCAGACGTTACAGGAGTGTGAAAGCAAGGACTACTAGACTGACAAATAGTTTTTACCCCCAGGCCACCAGGCTTTTGAACCACGGATTATAATCACCATCTACCTCTATATTAGCAATTTTGCACAATACATTGCACAGTATATCTACCTCTATGTTTGCACATTGTTTGTCTCCCTCTTTTTTTTTAAAATGTTATCTACGTTTTTCATTCTACTTTTATATTTTGCATTCCATATGCACTTTATATTTATATATATATATATATATATATATATATATATATATATATATATATATATATATATATATATATCTTTTTATATTGGTAAGCATAGTTTGGTCGGGCAGTTGCAAAATAAGAATTTCATTACCCAATAATAAACCGCTGTGTCTGTTATTGTGTATATGACAAATAAACATCTTGAATCTTTCTCCACCAGTGCATAAACACCACTCTTTAGCAACTCTTTGTGTGTGTGTTTTCTCTGACTTATGTAAAGCGACCTTGAATTTGAAAATGGCACGATATAAATGTAACATTATTATTATTATTATTATTGAGGGACGCTTTTAGGAACTGAAATAAAAGATCAATAAGCCTAATTTTTGTGGTGCTAGTTTGTAATATATGCTCGTTCCAACTTGCCTGGTCGGGCATATCGGTGACATATCCCTCTTCCCCGAATGCACGTTTCACTTGCCCCGGGCAATCGGGCAGTCCTAAATGTCGAGCCTTGCTTTAACCATTCTTTGGTAGAAGGACTTGTGTGCTTAGGGTCGTTGTCTTGCTGCATGACCCACCTTCTCTTGAGATTCAGTTCATGGACAGATGTCCTGACGTTTTCCTTTAGAATTCACAGGTGTAATTCAGAATTTATTGTTCCATCAATGATGGCAAGCCGTCCTGGCCCAGATGCAGCAAAACAGGCCCAAACCATGATACTACCACCACCTTGCTTCACAGATGGGATAAGGTTCTTATGCTGGAATGCAGTGTTTTCCTTTCTTCAAACATAACGTTTCTCATTTAAACTAAAAAGTTCTATTTTGGTCTCATCCATCCATAAAACATATTTCCAATAGCCTTCTGGCTTGTCCACATGATCTTTAGCAAACTGCAGATGAGCAGCAATGTTCTTTTTGGAGAGCAGTGGCTTTCTCCTTGCAACCCTGCCATGCACACCATTGTTGTTCAGTGTTCTCCTGATAATGGACTCATGAACATTAACATTAGTCAATGTGAGAGAGGCCTTCAGTTGCTTAGAAGTTACCCTGGGGTCCTTTGTGACCTCACCGACTATTACAGGCCTTGCTCTTGGAGTGATCTTTGTTGGTCGACCACTCCTGGGGAGGGTAACAGTGGTCTTGATTTTCCTCCATTTGTACACAATCAGTCTGACTGTGTATTGGTGGAATCCAAACTCTTTAGAGATGGTTTTGTAACCTTTTCCAGTCTGATGAGCATCAACAACGCTTTTTCTGAGGTCCTCAAAAATCTCCTTTTTTCATGCCATGATACACTTCCACAAACATGTGTTGTGAAGATCAGACTTTGATAGATCCCTGTTCTTTAAATAAAACAGGGTGCCCACTCACACCTGATTGTCATCCCATTGATTGAAAACACCTGACTCTAATTTCACCTTCAAATTAACTGCCAATCCTAAAGGTTCACATACTTTTGCCACTCACAGATATGTAATGTTGGATCATTTTCCTCAATAAATAAATGATCAAGTATAATATTTTTGTCTCATTTGTTAACTGGGTTCTCTTTATCTACTTCTTGGACTTGTGTGAAAATCTGATGTTGTTTTAGGTCATATATGCAAAAATAAAGAAAATTCTAAAGGGTTCACAAACTTTCAAGCACCACTGTCCCATTACATTGGACTGCCCATGACACCAAGCTGTCAAAAACTAACACTGATTTCAGGGACACCTTAAACTTTGTGTAATTCATCGCACTTTTTTTTTTGCACAATCTATACTAGTATAAGATGCCAAAAATGCAAGCATTTCAGCTGGCTTTAACACTGTGCCACTCCTAATACCTGTAGCTCAGGTAGTATTAACTCAACTGGAGTTTGAGTCCAGGTTAACTCCCTCAGTAAAGGACCAGGCCTTTGCGATACTCCAAGGATGAAAAAGTGTAAAGGACCTGTTGGGACATGTTCTGCAAAAGCACATAAGGATCTCGTTTTAGAAACTATGTGGGAGGGAACGGTGGTTAAATATAAACCTGAACCTGTGGAACTCACACCTGTGAGATCTGTCAAATCATCAACCATGTTCATTCCTGAGCTGTTTTCCAAGACAGCCATCTTAAAGCACCACAGAAAGGTCATGAAGGCCAACTGCACCTGCTTCTCATCCAGCCAGAATCCAGCCCAAACCTTCTTTACTCACAGAACTTTAACATTCAAAAAATATATATTTACTTATAAGTCATCTTTTGGTGAAATATGGACTCATAAACTTGACTAAACTTTCGAAGAAGAAGAAGAAGAAGGTGGTCACTCTGTACTTAATTGTTTTGAAGTAAGGACGACCGGAAATACAGAATGACAAACATTATTTTATGAATTAAGACATTAATTATTCTTATAAAACCGACATGACATGTTTAAGACAGTGGACGCGCTAATTGACTGACAGCAATTTAAAACTGTCGTTGTCTCCCTACAGTGAAAGGACAGCTCTTTAGCTAGCATAGAAAGCGTTAGCTGTTAGCTAGTTTGGGGTTTTTCCGAACAAGGCCTCACTGTAGTTTGTTCAGTCAGTGACTCACAACTAGCCATTTTTATTCGATATGTACCTTCGACTCATGATGTATAACATGAATTTAAAAAAAGTTCTTTGTAAAACAGGAATAATACCAACTAATCAAATATAATGTTCACTTTCTCTCTCTTTCTTTCGTTCTTCCATTTTCGTATGCTAGCATCTAGCTCGCAATCACATTACTGCCACCTACAGTATCTCCTGGATAAGGCACTTTCGCACACAGAGAGCTTGAGGGTATGTGTGTGTAAACATAATTATTTTTGTGGTTTGCTTATTATTACTACTTCAATTCGTCTTGAACCTGAGCCGTGGAGACAAAGCGATAGTCGCACAGATCTCATCCAGGGGAACCGAGCCTTGTTTGCCTGATGGGGCGGTACTGCTCATGGCTCTGGATTGTCACCCATGAGGCGAAGAAAAAAGATAAGATTCTTCCCTCTACAGCTACTTTGGCTCAAATCAAATATTAAAAAAAAAAATCAATAAAGCTCCGCCCACTTACATTTTTAATGTGCATCAAATGTTCATCAAATTATTGCGAAGTAAATAACTTGGACAGTGTATCGTCTCTAAAAAGTAAAGCAACCCCAGGTCTAGTGCCCCTGCTGGCTGCCTGCAGTATCGTGTGTACCATCCCCAGGTGTTTCAATGACAAAACAGAATTTTTTCCACATCACTTTACTCACCTAAACTGTCTTTCCATCTACAGTGTCTCATCCAAACAGCTAGTTTTCCCTATGCTGATATCTGCATGATTTTCCCCCCTAGAAATTACTTATTTACATTATGTTATTCTAACATAAGAAGGTGTAGCTACACCTGGGAATGAAGTGATTGACAGCTTTGGTGACACTCTGGACCTTGGTCCTGGGAGAACTGTGTGTTCCTGACTTCCACTCTCATCTCTAATGCACACTAATGACTCTTACTCCACAGAGCAGGAGAAAGTCCCTACTGCACAAACTCTGGCTCCAAATTTGGCAACATGGAGGAAGAATTTTGGCTTCATTTCTATTGAAGGCAAGGAGCCATGAAAGCCATCTCTTTTAGTCACTAAGTCAGATGATATTCAGATAGAACAAATGTCATTCCACAAGGCTGTCAAATTCTCAATTCTGATTGGTTAGAATGTTAAGAAATTAAGTTTCTTAATTCTGCAGCAAGGTTTAATTCTCAAAATAGATTGGTCAAAATGTGTCTTAAAGACTCAGACAGTAGTTCTGGCTATAACATAAACAGGTTAATGTTAATGCACTCACTCTAATACAGTCTTCTTCTTAGTGTTCTGCCTTTGTTCAGGTCCTCGTCCAGGTTTGACAGCCTTCAACCTTCTCTATCTTCTTCCATTCTTTTTTAAATCTCCATATGGTCTTCCTCCTCTCAAGTTTAGTGTAGCTCTTTTTCTTACTCTTCCCCTTTTCACTTCTAGTTTCCCTTCGGTTTCTGTCTGATATAAACTATCCCCTCTCAATACATGTCCTAACCACTTCCTTCTCTGATCTTTTAGTGTTTTCAGCAATTCTTGTTCAACTCCAAGTTCTGATAGTATGCTCTCATTTGTTTTTTTCATCTCCCATGTGATCCTTAGCATTCTCCTCCACAACCACATTTCCAATGCATCTTGCATATCTTCTTTCTACCTTAGTGTTCATGTCTCTGATACGTACAAGGCGACAGTCCAGACCAAGCATTTCAAAAGTCTGATTCTTAATTCTTTTGGTAAACTTTTAGATGTTAACACTCTCTTGTTCCTTTCATATGCAGATTTAGCCATTGCAATTCTAGATTTCACTTCTTTCTGAATTGTTCCATCTGCTGATATCAAACTTCCGAGATATGTTAAGTGCTCCACTTCTTCTGACCTTTCATTTTCATCTCATCTCATCTCATTATCTCTAGCTGCTTTATCCTTCTACAGGGTCGCAGGCAAGCTGGAGCCTATCCCAGCTGACTATGGGCGAAAGGCAGGGTACACCCTGGACAAGTCGCCAGGTCATCACAGTGCTTACACATAGACACAGACAACCATTCACACCTACGGTCAATTTAGAGTCACCAGTTAACCTAACCTGCATGTCTTTGGACTGTGGGGGAAACCGGAGCACCCGGAGGAAACCCACGCGGACACGGGGAGAACATGCAAACTCCGCACAGAAAGGCCCTCGCCGGCCCTGGGGCTCGAACCCGGACCTTCTTGCTGTGAGGCGACAGCACTAACCACTACACCACCGTGCCGCCCACCTTTCATTTTCCAAAGTTATATTCAAAGGTTTTCCTCTTTTCCTACTTATGCACTATACCTTTGTTTTTTGAACAGTGATCTGCATTCCCATATCCTTTGCTTTCTCATTAAGTTTGTTGATCATTTTGCTCAATCCTTCCTCTGTGTTGTTTACTATTGCCTTATTGTCTGGAATATGGAGATAGAGGACATCCTTGCGTAACTCCTTTTCCGATGGTGCTTGGCTGTGATAATTCATCCAGTACCCATATGCACAGTGTTTGATTGCAATACAGTTTTTTAATCAGTCTTCTATCTCTCCAACCCAATCCTATGATTTATAGAATTTGAAGCATGATTGTCCAGTTCACTCTATTGAATACTTTTTTGAGGTTGTAACAGCCCCTGCAGTGTGACGGAACACAGAAGCACTGTGACAGGCAGGTAAATTCCAAACACTTCCAAGTATTTTCACTTTTCAGCTTAACTATACATGCGCATACACACACACACACACATCATAAATACAACACAGGTGAGATCATTTGCCACTCACCTTCCCTGGCTTTGCCCTCCATTCACAAATTGGCACGCGACCATGTCCCCACTGTCACATACCCCCACTGCCTGACTCAGTCTGGGGAGCCATCCAACCTATAGCTGACACCCTCTCCGGCAGGAGAGATAATCAGGCACCATCATCTGCACCCCTGGCCTGTGGACCACCTTGAAGTTGAAGGGCTGCAAAACTAGATACCAAAGAGTGATCCATGCATTGGCATCATCCATGCGGTGGAGCCAATAGAGTGGGGCGTGATCTGAACAGAGGGTGAAAGAGGACCCCAGCAGGTAGTACCGGAGGGTGAGGACCACCCACTTGATGGCCAGACACTCCTTCTCAATGGTGCTGTATTTACTCTCTTGCACAGAGAGTTTGTGACTAATGTACAGCACTGGACATGCTTCCCCTTCACCATCTGGGACAAAACAGCCCCCAGCCCTCTTTCTGACATATCAGTCTGTAAAATAAAAAGGAGAGAGAAGTCAGGGGAGTGTAATAGTGGCCCTCCACACAGTGTAGCCTTTACCTGGGTGAAAACCTGGTGGCATGGCTCCATCCACTGGACTGGATCTGGTGCCCCGTTTATAATGAGATCAGTCACCAGGCTGGTGACATCTGAATAGTTAGGCACAAATGTGCAATAATAGCCAGCCAGACACAGGAACTGCCTCACTCCCTTTTTGGTCTTGGACAAGTTACAATGGCTGCAGTTTTGTCAATTTGGGGACGCACCTGCCCATAACCCAAGTGGAAGCCCAGGTACCATACTTCCACCCATCCAACTGCACATTTCTTTGGGTTAGTTGTGAGCCCCCCACACCTCAACAACTCTAGGACAGCCCTAAGATATTTCATGTGCTGCGGCTAATCATTACTCTATATGATGATGTTGTCTAGGTAGGCCACAGCATATGTAGCGTTCGGGTGCAGGACTTTGTCCATGGGGCACTGGAATGTCGCCAGGCCCCTGAATAACCTGAACTGTAAGGCGACAAACTGGTGTAAACTGAACGGGGTGGAAAAAGCCGAACGAGCAAGTCGTCAATGCAAGGCATTGGGTACGTGTCAAATTTAGACACCGCATTGATTTTTCTGTTGTTCAAAAAGAACTGGACCAACACGTCAGCCTTGGGGACCAAGACCACCAGGCCGTGCCAGTCACTGTATGACTTCTCAATTACCCCCAGCTTAAGCATAGCCTGGAGTTCATCCTAAACCCCTTTTTTCTTGTGCTTGGGGAGCTGATATGGGCAGCTGCGCCCATGGGGCTTGTGCCCATACAGCAATTCAGACGGGGGAAGCCCAGTGGAGGCTTGAGGCACCTCGCGGACTGCAAACAACAGAGGGTCTAGCTGCCTATCCCAGTTTTTAGAGTCCCCATGAACGAACTGACACAGGCATCTCGTTTGACCAGCCAGTCCATTTGCGGATGATAAACACTTACACTAATCAATTTAATCCCCAATAATTCATACAATTCATGCAGTGTGAGTGACATAAATGTAGTGCTTTGATCAGTCAGGATTTCTTTCGGAATCCCAACTCAGGAGATAATGTGGAAAAGTGCCTCTGCAACACTGTGTGCTGAGATATTGCGAAGAGGCACTGCTTCTGGGTATTGTATTGCATAATCCAAAATGACTAACACAAAGCGATACCTGAATGCAGATTGATCTAATGGCCCGATGAGATACGTGCAAATTTTTTCGAAGGGGATCTCAATTAATGGTAATGAACGCAATGGCGCTTTTGGTGTGGTCACTGGATTTACCAGCTGGCATTCGCAACAAGCCGCACACCACCTGTGGTCATCGGAGTGACTCCATGGCCAATAGAAACGAGCCATGAGATGATTTAGTTTTTTATTCTGCCCCAAATGCCTATAGGATTGTTATGAGCTGCATGGAATAACAGTTCTCTACGGCTCTTTGAGACCAACAACTGTGTTATCTCTTTCTTAGTTTGGGTGTTCTGCATAACTTGATATAGCCTATACTTAATAATACAAAAATACGGAAAGGAAAGCGCAATGTTAGGTTGGAGGATTTGGACATCAATTACTTTCACTTGGTCAAAAGCTTGTCTCAGAGACTCGTCACACATCTGCTCCAATGGGATATCTCCAAAGAGATTCTCCAGAGAGAGTGGAGAGCTCTCGCTACTCTCTGTGTCATCATAACATGGAGCTGATGTGGACAGCCCTGTGACTGCCTCCCCAGCTAATGTTGCAGTGGGATTCACCCATGATGTGCTACTGCAGGACCCACCCACTACTAACTGTCTCATTAATGTTTTAAACCCTGGCCAATCTGTTCCCAGGATAAGTGGGTGGGTGAGGCTCAAACTAACCGCCACCTCCACACTTTGCTTTTCTCCCCAGAAGTGAATAGTGATGAGCATTAGTGGATATTTGTGAATGTCATCATGCACACATCTGACCTTCACCAATCGTGCATTTCCCAGTCCCCCACACTGAATCAGGCTTTGATGCATGGAGGTCTTATTACAACCAGAATCCACCAAAGCCTGATGTGTACCCACTTGAATACTCACAACAATTCTGTATGCTCCTGCTTGATCAGTGGAAGCCTGCAGTGCATCAGGAATGTGAATCAGTAGCCCTACCTCATTGTGGAAGCGCTGATTCCCCACCTTCCCTCTGTGCTGACAGAATCACCCAGGCTCGCTCTCAGTTCTGGTGGGCATGGATGAGTCCACCTATGGAGAGAGAAGGGGGATTAATGGCATCACAGACATAGAAGGAGAAGGGACAGAAGAAACAAAAGGACAGACAAGAGTGGGGGGAGTGGTGGAGAGAGAGAGAGAGAGAGAGAGAGAGAGAGAAAGTGAGAGAGAGAAGAGGAGAAGCTGCAGGAGTGCCTGCTCCCAGAAACACCATCAGGTGGTCCTTGGCCAGCTGGACTGCCTCCTCCAGTGACGCCACTCAGTGACACTGGATCCACATTAACGTCTTGCTCAGCAGTTGGGCAATGAACTGCTCCAGTGTCACTCGTTCAATGATAGTTTTGACATTGCACTCACCTGCCAGCAGCCACTGTTGGCAGGCGTCCCAAAGCTGTTGCACGAACGCAAACGGCCGGCCCACTTCGCCGTATGCCAGCAAGCGGAAGTGCTGGTGCTGCTCTTCTGGGCCATGGCCGACACGCTGCAGGATGGCCTGCTTCAGGTTGTGGTGCTCCAGCATGCTGGTGGGTAGGAGCTGTGAGCTGGGGTTCCCCCGACAGGAACAGCAATAGGCGAGTCGCCCACTGTGAGATTGGCCATGAGCTTGCCTCCATAACATGCTTGAACAGCTTGAGGAAGGCTTCGGGGTCATCCTGCGGCCAACATGCCCATCCAGCTGGTCAAGATAGGGCCGCAGGAATGACTGCTGGAGCACCTGTTGAGTGGGACAAGCTCCGGATCACACCTGATGGGGTGAGACAGCTCCTTCTCCCATTCCTGGCTATCTGAAAGACACACAGAGACACAGGTTAATCAACAGCCAATAATACGACACAGGTCCCCCTTCGTCACACATTACCTACTGGTTCAGTCTGACTCCTCGCTGTTCATAGCTGACGCTCGACACATCCTGCCACATATATGAAATCACTTTTCTGTGAAGTTCAATCTGCTATTTTTTTATTATTATTTTTTACCTAGCTTGAGAGAGCTGCCACACAGATTTATGGGTAGTAGGCAGCATCGAAGATACATTGATGTTGCCTTCATGTAGAGGAAGATTAGATGATAGAAAGAGAGAGTTTGATCCATTTCCAATGATCCTTGATGCCTCATTGTCTTGTTAGACATCCTCCTGAGCAGTGTTGGGCATGCTACTTTCAAAAAGTAATTAGTTATAGTTACTAGTTACTTTTCCCAAAAAGTAACTGAGTTAGTAACAGAGTTACTTTGTCATAAAAGTAACTAATTACCAGGGAAAGTAATTATTCCGTTACATTTTGTGTTCCCCCCACCAAAAAAAAAAAAATCAAATTCAATTAGTGTAATCATAATAAAACTGAATGCTAAATGTGTTTAATGACTGAAATGGACACTTAACGTAACCAATTAGTAACGTTATCTACACTATATTAATATTTTTGTTGGACAATGTGAGATAAGACATCTATCAAATTTAATATATTTTTGTAGTTATTAAAATTATGTTACTAATTACTGGCCACTGACGAGGACAAACGCTTTGTTCCTCGACATAATGTGCATTGCATGTAGACATTTTTGCCTTTTATTTCAAGTAATGAAAAGTAATGGCTGTATTTCCAATGTGAAAACGCAGTGTTGGGCTGACCACTCCCCATCGCTGTGTCTTCCAATTGAAAGTGTGCGCAGTAGTGCAGTAGGCGGAGCCTACCTACGTATGCTGTCTAAATCTACTCTGGTTGGCTTACTATGCCATTGTCTCGCATCTCCCCGCCCCACATTAAAGCAGAGTAAAGAAAGGCTGAATGAGCAGCGTGCCAGATGAGAACAGCTTTAATAATGTAACGCATAGTATTTTATTGTAAGTAACGGGAACGGCGTTATAACGATGTAAAAAGTAATTAGTTAGATTACTCATTACTAAGAAAAAGTAACGCCGTTTATTTCTAACGCCGTTATTCCCATCACTGCTCCTGAGGCAGCATTTTACCCCATTTTGAACGCACCCGAAATCTGATATGCATATCCTTTACATGTCAGGTTTTATGACTAAAATCATAATCAAAAGACAGGCAAAACTTTCAGTGGTTAACCATTGAATGATTTTTTTTTTTTAAAAACAGGATCAGGAAGATGTGGAGAGCAGAAGTGAAAAAAGCAACTCATCTCAGCTCCTCTAACCTTCCTACTGCAAAAAAGACCTAAATGCTTACAGTGAAACCAAGCTGCCAAGGAGGCTTTTGAGCATCTCAAGGCCACGTTCACCTCAGCACCCATCCTCCGACACCCCGATCCTACAAATCCTTTCGTAGTTGAAGTGGATGCTTCAGAAACTGGAATAGGAGGAGTATTATCCCAGCACTTCAGAGAAAAACCTAAGCTGCATCCCATAGCCTTCTTCTCAAAAAAAAAAAAGTCACTGGCAGAACAATTATGACATCAGCAACAGAGAACTTCTTGCCATCAAGATAACCCTGGAGGAATGGAGACATTGGCTAGAGGGTGCCAACCATCCTTTCACTATCCTTACAAATCATAAGAATCTAGAGTACCTCAAGACTGCCAAATGACGGAATCCCCGTCAGGCCAGATGGGCCCTGTTCTTCACTCGTTTTCAGTTCACCATTTCCTATCATCCTGGTTCTAAGAATACTAAGGCTGACACCCTTTCCAGACTTCATGCAAGTTCCAGCATCTGCAGCGAACCTACTCCTAACTTAACCCCCAACTGTTTTGTCAATGCTATCACCTGGGAGATAGATAAAGCTATAGCTCAGGCCCAGCCCCGTGACCTTCCAGACTCCTGCCCTCTGGGTCTCATGTATGTACCTCCACAGTTCCGAGGACAGGTCATCCCCGAAGCCCATTCAGCCCCAGCAACAGGACACCCAGGTAGCCAGCGCTACCTGGCAGTTCTTGCGAAATAAATATTGGTGGGAGAATATGATCACTGATATCAACCAGTTTGTTTCCTCCTGTTCTGCCTGTGCCCAAGCGAAGGTGCCTCACCAGTCAAAGGCAATCAAACTCATTCCCCTGCCCAGATTATCCACAGCACTGGAGACCGTGGAACTTCTCTTCTCTCATGACTTTCAGTACTACGGCATCCCAGAGAACATAGTTAGTGACAGGGGCACTCAGTTCACATCCAGAGTATGCATCGGATTCATGAATAAACTTGGGGTCTCAGTAAGTCTGACCTCAGGATACCATCCATACCTGTCAACTTTGAGGTTTGAAAAAAAGGGATATTTCCCAGATTTTAACTCAAAATAAGGGAAAATTTCGGAAAGTCGAACTTTCCGAAAATTTCAGAAAGTCGGTAATCGAACTGACTTTTCTTCACAAAATTAAATTCGTCCTGCCATTTGGGCAAGTAGTGGCAATACACCTTTTTTGGTTTTGCCTCGCTCCTTTCTTTATTCATGTCTCTAGTCTCGCCGTCTACTGAAACTCGCTCCCTGAGGAAAGAATTACGACCATCTTTTAGTTTTGTGAGAAGTTCCGAGCAGTGACCTTGGTCAGACCATATATTTACATAGAAGACTAGATGCCTCGTCCCCGTTGCCCGTCAACGAAGTCGAACGTCCACACATGGTGGCCATCTTACCTCAGACAGCTGGCTTACCCATTACATTGTGTTGGTAGCGATATGTACTTTTCAGATGACCGTAACTTCCTCAAATTTCAATCGATATTCAAACGGTTTGGTTTGTTATATAAAACAAACAAACGGAAGTATGTATTTATGATATTAATGATGAATAATCATTTTATGTTTTAAAAAAATACGCATAGCTTGGCGAAAATATTTCAGTATACTACAGACTGTAAGACAGGATGCATGCTGAAATTCCTATGCTGTGAGAAGCCTAAAACTGCATACTTATGGATAACTGCAGCCTTAGGACAAATAACCATACAATTTATTTCCAATTTTTAGTGAAAATATTTTTACATGTGATAGGGCCGTAGGGGAAGCTAAAGTTAAATAAACAGCTTACTCATCTCATTATCTCTAGCCGCTTTATCCTGTTCTACAGGGTCGCAGGCAAGCTGGAGCCTATCCCAGCTGACTACGGGTGAAAGGCGGGGTACACCCTGGACAAGTCGCCAGGTCATCACAGGCCTGACACATAGACACAGACAACCATTCACACTCACATTCACACCTACGGTCAATTTAGAGTCACCAGTTAACCTAACCTGCATGTCTTTGGACTGTGGGGGAAACCAGAGCACCCGGAGGAAACCCACACGGACAACATGCAAACTCCACACAGAAAGGCCCTCGCCGGCCACGGGGCTCGAACCCGGACCTTCTTGCTGTGAGGCGACAGCGCTAACCACTACACCACCGTGCAGCCCACAGCTTACTCACTTCTGAAACTTCAGAAATACTTCATCCACCTCAAAAACCTAATGCACTCACATCATAGCATAATAACAAATGTAAACTCACATCATAGCATAATAACAAATGCACTGCCCGAGTAAGTAATAGTATAAAACAGCGACTCAGGGTAGTTTGTGACAAAAAAAAGCACTTAATTAATCACATGTGGTTATACTTCCAAGGATAAAAAGATATCTTTACATTTACAAAAAGAACATTCAAAGCTGATTATCATGTCAAAGTCAATATATGTTAGCACAGAAGATTGAAATTTCATTTGACTAGGCTCCAATGTGCAGTTAAAATAAAACTAAACATACTGATATAAACATCTACAATTAAAACACACACACATCAGCTTGTCATCAAAGTCAGTACTTTGATTTCCTGTAAATCATAACGTGAGTGCTGGGCTGTGCTTGCGTAAGTCTTCATACCCATAGGATGTCTATGTTCATCCCCCTTGTCTGTGGTAAGATGGCCGCCGGGTCAGACTAGCGCTATGGTTCTGACAGTCTTCTTCACAGAAATGCAATTAAAATCAATGTGTAATTACTAGACTGCCGATGGCGGTGACGTGAATTGATGGCCCGACTTCCTGCTGTAAACTCCTGTCAGAGGCGCGTCATGAATTCTGGACCTACCGACTTTTATATAATGTGAAAATACGGGATATTTTCGGGAAAATAAAAAAAACGGGAAGACAGCGGGAAATAAGTCAAAATAAGGGATTTCCCGGGAAAAACGGGAGGGTTGACAGGTATGATACCATCCACAATCCAATGGCCAGGCGGAATGGGCTAATCAGGAGATCAGATGTTTTCTGATAGTATATTGTATGGTCATGATTCATCCCATGGGCTGAGTATCCCCAAAGCTCAATTAAGCACTCGGCCACCTAGCTCACACCTTTCCAGTGTATCCTTGGTTATCAGCCTCCACTGTTCCTATGGGATGACTCATCCACACAGACTCCGGCCACTGACTCGTTCCGATGGAGTGAGCAGAATTGGGAGGGAGTTCACCGAACAAGTAGCCAGGTAGTACAAGCGCTATGCTGACAAACACAGAGGGGACACTTGTGTACTCAACTGGCAACTGGGTTTGGGTGTCCACCAAAGACATACCTAACCCTGGTACATACCGTAATCTCCAAGCCTGTTACATTGGCCCTTTCAAAATACTCAGCAGAATCAATGAAGTGGAACTTCCTCCATGTTGCTGTATAGTGCCCACCTTCCATGTATCATGCCTCAAGCCCACCATTCAAGGTCTACTAGCTGCCAACACACCAGTCAAAGAGCTTCCTGTACTCCTAAAGTCAGCAGGAGAACCCATCTACCAAGTCCACAAGATCCTTAACTCCCATCGCAGACAGGGCAGCCTGGAATATCTGGTGGACTGAGAGGGGTACAGCCCAGAGGAACAAAGCTGGGTACCCGCAAAGGACATCCTGGACCCGCTCCTTATACAGGAGGAGTCTCACAGCCAACATCCTGAAAAGCCAGCTCCCAGGAAAAGAGGTCACCCTTGGAAGGAGAGTGCTCCCAGAGTGAGTGCCGGGTGTGTGTGTGTGTGTGTGTGTCTGTCAGTAACAGCACAGACGATTTCAGTTCAGAGTGGCCTCCAAACATGGCCACGATGGATTACAATTCCCAAGCGCCACAGTGCCCCTCCTTGCCTGAGTACTGACAACACATCGGTTCCTAGTTTCCCACTAATCAGCATGCCTATATAAACATGACTCTGAAAGACAGACTTTGCGAAGTATCACTCAGCATTGTCACCTGATCATACCAAGCCATTAATCCAGTGTTAACCTCTCGTGTTCCTGACCTTATTTCTGTTTGTTTCCTACCTTGACTTTTGTGTACCCTCTGATATTCTATTTGCACATTGATCGACCCTTCGCTGACTTTAACTATGACTTCTGGATTACAATTTGGATTTGGCTGCCAGTTTGTGATGCACCTGCTCTCCCCTGGGCATGCATCAGTAAGTGCCTACACTCTGACATGGTCAATTTATAATTAATGTGAGTTTTCAAGACTACTCAATTTCATTTAAGCAGTAGGTTCAGAATTGCCGATCAGAAAAAAATTCATTCTGAATGTAAAACGTGTGCATGTAAATGTATTCAATGCATTCTTTTGCTGTTGTAACCCATCTACCTCAACATCTACATAAATTTCACATTAAATAATTCAGGGATCAACTGCAGTCTGTGATTTTGAGTAAAATCAGTTACCTATTTTTCTACTGTAAAAAAAACCCCCACCACTTGTGAAAAGTGATAAAAATTTTACTTAATATATTATGTAATACAAAATTTCAGGCAAAATGTACCACATGCAAAAGCCTCATGAAATGCACCCAATTAAATGATAATCACGAAGATGTGCGTTAATCACAGCCCATACTGAAGGAAACTGGTTCAGGTTTTAGCATGCTGGACATTCGCGTTAACAAAAATATCTTGTTATAACAAACTTTTCACATTATATATGGTGTATGATAGGGATCCGTTTTTCATTATTTTGGTGTACAGCAATACACTTCTGTAATTTTCAGCTCCTTTTTCAATGTAGATTCATGCCAGCTCGATTTTGGTGAAACTAACACAAACTATCTGGTTAATTGCTGTCCGGAAATTAGTGTGAGCTAGTTTAGAGAACCTGACATAGCAACCTCTCCTGGCTCATTACTACACAGATTTACACTAAAATTAAGAGTCATGCACACTTGTACACATACTTCTAAATAAATAGCTGATGAACCATTGTAAAATAGTGACCTAACTTTAATTTTTGTAGCTAACTTAGTCAAATCTAGCTTGTAAATTACTGCTGCTTAGCCTACGGATGTTAGTAACAAAGCAGATATGTTTCTCTAAATGCTGACAGTGTTTGATATGTACTTTCACTGGCCACTTTATTAGGAACACCCATACACCCACCTGCTGTTTGATGCAGTTCTCTAATCAGCTGATCCCTTGACAGCAGCACAATGCATAAAATCATGCAGATACAAATCAAGAGCTTCAGTTAATGTTCACTTCAAACATCAGAATGGGAAGAATTGTGATCTCAGCGTGTGACTTTCACTGTGGCATGGGTGTTGGTGCCAGATGGACTGGTTTGAGTATTTCAGAAACTGTTGATCTCCTGGGGTTTTCACACATAACTTCCTCTAGAGTTTACACAGAATGGTGCGAAAAACAAAAACATTGCGTGAGCGACAGTTCTGTGGGTGGAAACAAATGCCTTGTTGATAAGAGGGGTCAGAGGAAAATGGCCAGATTGGTTTGAGCTGCCACGAAGGATATAATAACTCATAAAATGACTCTTTACAACCGTGGTGAGCCGAAAAGCATCTCAGCATACAACAGCAGAACACCACATTGGGTTACACTCCTGCAGCTAAGAACAGGAATCTTAGAATTAAGAACAAGTTCCTATTAAAGTGGCCAGTGAGTGTAGATTAAGGTCTCTTAAAGGTGCCCTTCCACCAAAAACGTTTAATACTGGCTCTTTTTGAAATACCATAGTTCACTCCGAGTTGCATATGCATGCTGCATGTGAAAATGTAATTCTACTCCCATTCCCTGTATTAGCTTATGGAAGAAAATAGTCGGAAAAACAAGCGAATCTGAAAAAGCCCTACGAACTTACATCACTTCGAAAATTAGTATTCATGGCCTCGCCCACCTTGGCTTGCGACCGCCCATGGGAAGAAAGTTCGGATTTAAGCGCGAGGAGAGATAGCAGAGCCAGTGTTGCCAGATTGGGTGGTTTTAAGTGCATTTTGGTGGATTTGAACATATTTTGGGCTGGAAAACGTCAGCAGTATCTGGCAACACTGAGCAGAGCCCATCTCGTCAGTAGCTAACGAAGAGGACCTAACAGCAAGTTGAAAACATGTCTGAACAAATTCGTGCCTGTGTTATTTGTGGCAGTAAGACATCAACGTTGCATTTCTTGCCCAAGATAGAAGAGGTGAAGAAGAAATGGTTGGAATTTATCTTTAGAACACCACCAGCGAAGTATAATGCAACGTTAGTACTGTGTTCTGATCATTTCAACCACAGTGACTTTTCAAACTTCGGTGCCTTCAGTAGTGGTTTTGCGTCAAGGTTGTTTTTAATACCTGGATCTGTACCGTCAAGACGATCGACCACCAGCTCACAAGCTGTAAGTAAAACATGAACTTTTTGTTCGAAGGTTTTTGTTACAAAATAGCATGTTCATATTCTCCACGTTAGCATGCATGACATGGTCACAAGCTCGGCAGGGATGAGAGTAGAGCCCTGCACTCCCACGGGAGTCCCGCGGGACCCGACGCAAAGCAGTGTGGCGCGGGGCAAATTTTGAAAGCTCATTGCGGGAGTGGGCGGGAGGGGGATTACACAATGCGGGAGCAGGCGGGAGAGGTGATAAGCTGCAGTCCCGCTAACTAAAAACGTGTTTAAAATAAAATTTATAAATTATTAATTTATGTGTATGTGGCAGCGGGGGGGTGGGGGGGGTGGCCAAGCAGCAGTCTGTGAATGGAGGGCGGGGTCGGGGAAGGTAAGTGGCTAGGTCATTACACCTGATGTCAATTTGTGTGTGTGTGTGTGTGTGTGTGTGTGTGTGTGTGTGTGTGTGTGTGTGTGTGTGTTTGTTGCAGGGATGGAGTATAAAGGGAGGGGGAGAGGAGAGAAGAAGCTCTCCCTGACCACAACACTTGTGTGAGTGAGTGTGAGAGAGAGAGAGAGAGAGAAAGAAAGAAAGAAAGAAAGAAAGCTGAAAAGCCGAATAAAGTGCGTGTGTGTAAACGCAAACTCTCGCCTGCCGTGCTTCTGTGCTCCACCCACACTGGGGTTTACTACAGTCTCCGGTTTCAGCACCACTGTAGTAAACCCCGGTGTGGGTGGAGCACAGAAGCACGGCAGGCGAGAGTTTGTGTTTACATACATGCACTTTATTCGGGTTTTCAGCTTTCTTTCTTTCTCTCTCACTCACTCACTCACAAGTGTTGTGGTCGGGGAGAGCCTCTTCTTTCCTCTCCCCCTCCCTTTATACTCCATCCCTGCAACAAACACACACAAATTGACATCAGGTGTAATGACCTAGCCACTTACCTTCCCCGACCCCACCCTCCATTCACAGGCTGCTGCTTGGCCACGCCCCCGCTGCCACAGTCTATCATATATAATTTGTGCTGGATATTTTATTTGGCATTAATAAAAACATTTTAAGATACCTAAATTTGCGGATGTGGTCTAATCTCGCGTACGTTTCCGATTCCTTTCCGCTCTTCCGTGTTTGAGATCTCTGATCATGGCAAAAGAGCAGAGCTCCTCTAGTGAAGCTCACAGTGCTTCAGAAGTAAGTACTGCTTTAAAAAGAAAGTAGGGGGCGGGGCACCATCACGCTGTGTCTTTAAATTATATTAATTTCTTATAGGCCTACTTGTATTTCCTAGAATGTAAATGTGAGGAGTGACATATAAGCTATGTGCAATGTACAATATTCTTAATATCCACTGTAGATTTTGGTAGGCGTGTTGGGTATCTCTGTAAAGCCTCAGCTGCGCATGCCGCCTGGCAATGCGCACCCTCGCTACGTGCGCTAGGTGAAGGATCGGTCAGTGGAGAGCTCAGCTAAGCTCAGCATGTTTAATTCCCCAAGCCAATGACAAGAACTTTCGTGAGAAATAACGCGAACATCTGCATCATGCGGGATTTGCGGGCGGGAGCGGGACACAATATGGCAGGCGCGGGCGGGAGCGGGACTGAAAATCAGAATTCTTTGCGGGAGCGGGACTGCACAATGCGGGAGCGGGCGGGAGCAGGACTGAAAATTCTGTCCCACGCAGACCTCTAGATGAGAGTTTTCTGCTTTTTCTGAGTAAAAAAACGACCTTTTTATCTCATCTCATTATCTCTAGCCGCTTTATCCTGTTCTACAGGGTCGCAGGCAAGCTGGAGCCTATCCCAGCTGACTACGGGCGAAAGGCGGGGTACACCCTAGACAAGTCGCCAGGTCATCACAGGGCTGACACATAGACACAGACAACCATTCACACTCACATTCACACCTACGGTCAATTTAGAGTCACCAGTTATCCTAACCTGCATGTCTTTGGACTGTGGGGGAAACCGGAGCACCCGGAGGAAACCCACGCGGACACGGGGAGAACATGCAAACTCCACACAGAAAGGCCCTTGCCGGCCACGGGGATCGAACCCAGACCTTCTTGCTGTGAGGCGACAGCGCTAACCACTACACCACCGTGCCGCCCCGACCTTTTTATATTATGCCAAATCCGTTGAGAATTTTTTTAATTAATTTCGGGGGGTTGGGGTATGTTCCTTCATGCTGTTCAAACTTTATTAACTCCAACGATGTTTACACATTATTTGTAAGTCGCCATCTTTAGTCTCTTTTAAATCTCGTTGAATGTGATGTAAAATTCGTGTTGTCTACATTGTTATTGGTCAAAACATCGATGTCGAGACCATAATAGCCAATCAAAACAGTTTTTACAAAGACACCCACATCCGCTTGTTCTGACCCACTGGAGGTAGCGTCACAGTGCTGTTAGCCAATCAGAGGTAACACGTTTACATGTCATGAATATTAATGAGTAAGAGCTGAAATCCTGTCGTTCTCCTGCCACCCACTCCTCCACCAAACTAGAACAGCCTGAAACAGGAGAACCACAGCATTTTTTTCACCAAAACTGGCTCACAGGGCATTCATTCATACTAGAGACCACCGCACAATTAATGAAAAAATGAGACCTTTAAAGAAGTCTCACGACTCACACATGCTCATCAGTTTGTATTGGGATGGCGTTGCTTCAGACCACAGCTCAGCTGTCAAAATCAATGAGCTCAACGTTTTTTGTGTCTGCTGCATCAAACCACAACTTCCCCGTTCACACACATCCACTTTCAGAGCATTCAGAGTGTTAAAAGAGCCAAGTCAACATGACTACAAAGAAAATATTTATACTTTTACAATCCCAGATAGCACACCTACGTCGGTCCACCGTCGGCTGTGCTGATGATCAGAGGTATGACCAGCAGGCCTTCATCGGGCTGACATCAGCAAACCGATAAAGGGGGGAAAAAAGGATGCAGATTTTCACTATAACTGTTCTCATATTTTTTAATTCTAAAGATTATTAAATTATAACAGCAGCAGGGTGGTATTGTAACTTTTTATTTTCAGAATCTGCAGAACATTTTCAGAATCCAGCGGCCCGCTAGCAACAGTGAGTGGCAAACACACCTGGTGGTCTGTTATCGGACCACCAGCGGCTCACGGGTGGCAGGACATGCGAGAGTATCAAGATCTCAGTTTTTTTCCCTTTATCGGCTTGCCGACATCGGCCCAACGAAGGCCTGCTGATCATACCTCTGATGGACCATCAGCGCCAGCATTGGGCCAACAAGAGTGTGCTATCTGGGCTGTTTTTCGTTTTCTGGCGTAGCAGCAATACACTTCTTTAATTTTCGCTCCTTTTTCAGTGTAGATTAATGCTAGCTTGATTTTGGTGAAGCTAACACAAACTAGCTGGTTAATGCTAATTGTTGTCATGAAGTTAGCGTGAGCTAGTTTAGAGAACTTGACATACCAATCTCTCCTGGCTCATTACGACACAGATTTACACTAAAATTAAGAGTCATGCACACTTATACTTCTAAATAAATAACTGATGAACCATTATAAAATAGTGACATAACTTTAATTTTTGTAGCTAACTTAGTCAAATCTAGCTATTAAGCTACTGCTGCTTAGCCTACGGATGTTAGTAATAAAGCAGATATGTTTATCGAAACACTGACAGTGTTTGATATATAGATTCACTGGCCACTTTATTAGGAGCGCCCATACATCCACCTGATGATGTATGCAGTTCTCTAATCAGCCGATCCCTTGACAGCAGCACAATGCATATAATCATGCAGATACAAATCAAGAGCTTCAGTTAATGTTCACTTCAAACATCAGAATGGGAAAAATTGTGATCTCAGCGTGTGACTTTCACTGTGGCATGGATGTTGGTTTGAGTCAGATGGACTGGTTTGAGTATTTCAGAAACTGCTGATCTCCTGGGGTTTCACACACAACAGTCTCTAGAGTTTACACAGAATGGTGCAAAAAACACTGAGTGAGTGACAGTTCTGTCAGTGGAAACAAATGCCTTGTTGATAAGAGAGGTCAGAGGAAAATGGCCAGGGGTGGGTTTCTCAAAAGCCTCTTAACGCTAAGAGCATCTTAACTAGGAGAGAGAACGTTCATTGTGCTGCTCGCGCTACGATTTAATGATGATCTTTGTCCTGCGATGCTTTTGGGAAACTCGGGCCAGAGTGGTTCGAGCTGCCAGGAAGGATATAGTAACTCATATAGTCACTCTTTACAACTGTGGTGTTATGAATAGCATTGATATGTTTATTTGTTGCAAATATATTGATGAACTAAATACACTGCAAAATGGACTGATAAACACATTGATATTGATGGCTAGGCTTTACTACATGTGCACTGCAGATATTACTGAGTAAAACAGGTTAAATCTTACCTAATAAAACATGAGGTGAAAATTTACCCCATACTGCCACCTACTGTAATGCTCAGTGCACAAGTTTCATCAGTTTATATGCGCCAAAAGGTACACAGACCCACATCCCATTTGTCATTTGTAGAATTGAAACAAAATAAAATCAGTGCATTTGTCAGAAAGTTCTGATGCCAAGAGTACAGTGAGTCTCAGGGTTAACCCTGAGACTCACTGTATCTGAAGTACCTTGTGGATGTGGAAGTATCCTGTGCTTCAGCAAACACACTGGTATACAACATGGCCTTATAAAAGTACTTACCTTTGTGTAGCAAAAGCACAAACAGCCAGCTTAACCAGCATGTGCAGAAAAATGGAACTGAAACTCACACATGTTCATGTATGGGAACCTTTAAAATGCTTTTTTTTCCCCAAAAAACCCCCCAGAAAATATTTAAATTTACATGAATTTGGAATTTCAGCTTCTTTGGTGCTTTTACAATTTATCTGAGAAAGAACTAGAAATTTTGCATGGTTGGTTGTGCTGTACTTTTCTCCATGTGCCCAGTGAGACACATTTAGAGAGATATGAAGGCTGTGCTCCTAACCCCAATGTGCACTCAGTTCTCTAGTATACAGATATGACGTTTTAACACTTTTGCAGTTTGGGGAAATGAGGAAACAGGAGACAGGCTTATGACAACTCAGTGCACTTTGTTTCTCACAGATTTGCTTTTCAGTGACTTTATTTTCGATCTTGTTACTATCTTCTCCCTACCTCCTTTCCATCCATAGCTGACACTCAACCATGTCCAAATCAGAAGGTGGTGTGATTGTTGTGAAAAGCCCAAGCTGAGACATTAGCTAGTTAGCAACATGACCCCAGTCAAGCTGCATCATGTGTCTGTTGAGAGAGTTCCCTCCCTTTCTGCTTCTGAACATTTTTGTTCAAGCAAATTCTATTCAGGGCAGTACGGTGGTGTACTGGTTAGCACTGTTGCCTCACAGCAAGAAGGTCCTGGGTTCGAGCCCAGCGGCAAACAAGGGCCCTTCTGCATGGAGTTTGCATGCTCTCCCCGTGGCCGCATGGGTTTCCTCCGGGTGCTCCGGTTTCCCCCACAGTCCAAAGGCATGCAGGTTAGGCTAATTGGTGGCTCTAAATTGACTGTAGGTGTGAATGTGAATGGTTGTCTGTGTCTATGTGTCAGCCCTGCGATGACCTGGCGATTTCTCCAGCATCAAAACCAAGACAGATCCCTGGTTGAATGACCACACCCGTCTGCTTAGGCAACAATGTAGACAGGCTGAACGGCGGTGGAAAAAGGACAAACTGCATGTATCCCTGGGCTGGTTAAGGGACAGTTTAGCTGCTTACCAGAGATCTCTGAAGGAGGCCAAGTCCAAATATCTGTCTTCCATTATAGTCAATAGCTCTCATCATCCAAGACTGTTATTTAATACTATCGACTCTGTTGTTAATCCACGCCCCACTATTCTGTCTGATGCCTCCGCCGCAACCTGTGAAGAGTTTGTCTGTTTCTTTGCTGACAAAGTGGCATCAGTCAGACAGAATATCAGTAACATTGATACGTCCCTTGATAATGTGGATGTTCCTCCTACACAGTCTGCTGCTTTCGACTGGTTTGAGACTATTTTGCTGTCGTTTTTCACAAAGGTGGTTAGTGGCATGAAACCCACTAACTGTCCCTTAGATGTCATTCCAGCCAAGTTTTTGAAGGAGGTTTTTAGTTCTGTTGGGTCAAGTCTGCTTGTTTTTATAAACGCTTGTCTTGTTTTTATTCAATTACAATCATTTTTAGAGATAAATTCTGTTCTTGATAAATTCCAGTCTGGTTTTAGATCCCGACATAGCACTGAGTCAGCACTGTTAAAGGTGCACAATGATAATCGCTGTCTGTGGATGCCAGGAATCCTGCCATGCTGGTGCTGCTCGACCTCACAGCGGCTTTTGATACAGTCGACCATGCGGCCGTTGTATCTCGCCTAGAGCAGGATGTCGGCATCTGTGGCACTGCTCTCCAATGGTTTAGGTCATTGTAGGAAGACTCTGTGGTGGGTGGAGCACAGAAGCACGGCAGGCCAGAACTGAGTTCTCTTAAACTCTTTTATTTTAGCTTTTCAGCTTTAAACATCCAGGACACTCTCCCAGTCACACACGCTCATGCGCGCGCGCACACACACACACACACACACACACACACACACACACACACACACACACACACACACACACACGTGTGTTCTGGTTGGGGAGAGAGCCCCCTTTCTCTGCTCTCTCTCTCCTTTCATAGGGCACGGTCACTGGAGAAGACACACAAACACAGGTTAACTTACATCAGGTGCAGTGATTCTGCCACTTACCTTCCCTGACTCTGCTCTCCATTCACAGACCGACGCTTGACCACTCCCCTGCTGCCACATACCCCCACCGCCTGACTCAGGCTGGGGAGCCGTCCGGCCTGCAGCTGACTCCCCCCCCCCGATGGGAGAGGAAATCCGCCACGACCATCTGCGCCCCCGGCCTGTGGACCACCTTGAACTTAAACGGCTGGAGTGCCAGATACCAACGGGTGATCCGTGCGTTGGCATTCTTCATGCGGTGGAGCCACTGGAGGGGCGCATGGTCCGAACAGAGGGTGAAAGGGCGTCCCAGTAGGTAGTAGCGGAGGGCGAGGACTGCCCACTTGATGGCAAGGCACTCCTTTTCTATGGTGCTGTACCGGCCCTCATGCACCGACAGCTTCCTGCTGTTGTACAGCACTGGACGATCCTCCCCCTCCACCTCCTGGGACAGAACAGCCCTCAGCCCTCTGTCCGACGCTGTCCGACTAGAAAAACTAGTCCATGCTTTCGTTACCTCCAGGTTGGATTACTGTAATGCCTTACTGTCTGGATGTTCCAATAAGTGCATAAATAAGCTCCAGTTAGTTCAAAATGCAGCAGCAAGAGTCCTTACTAGAACTAGAAAATATGACCACATCACGCCTGTCTTATCCACACTGCATTGGCTCCCAATCAAATTTCGTATTGACTATAAAATACTACTATTGACCTTTAAAGCACTAAATGGTCTCGCACCACAGTACCTGAGTGAACTTCTGCTCCTCTATGACCCCCCACGCCTACTTAGATCAAAAGGTGCAGGCTATCTGCTGGTACCTCGTATAGTGAAGGCTACATCAGGGGGCAGAGCCTTTTCTTACAAAGCCCCACAGTTATGGAACAGCCTTCCAAGTAATGTTCGGGAATCAGACACAGTCTCAGCATTTAAGTCTAGGCTGAAAACATATCTGTTTAGTCAAGCCTTTTGTTAATGATGTTTATGAGGTAAAGGTGTAGATCTAGAGGGTCCTCAGACATAGTGTTTTGGCAAACTGGGATGTATGGATGCTGTCAGTCCCCACTCGCTTGCTCACTCGAGTTTGTTGACGGTGTAGTGGCTGGCTGCTTTATGTCCCGGGGCTCCCTCATGCCTGTGTTACCTTCTGGCTCTCTCCTTTTAGTTATGCTGTCATAGTTAGTTGCCGGAGTCCCTGCTTGTACTCGGTGCAATATGTATACTGCTCCTACTTATTCAGGTGACATTGGGCATACCTAACAATCTGTGTTTTCTTTCCCTCCCCCTCCCACCCCAAATCTGTCCCTCTGAGTTACATGGAGTCAACAGGAAATCTTTTGGTGGAGAGGATGGAGACCTCGACTGGCTATCGTAGCCTGCAGGGAATCGGACGTCAGACTTTCTGTCGCATGTCCCAGACCCGGTGAAATGTAACTGAATTGTCTTGGCCAGCCCTAAGGGTCCCATCTGCATCTCATCATTGCTGAGGAGTGTGCTCCCATTACCCAATCAAGCATCCAGCCAGAGCAGGTCATGATATATTTTTTACCATATTAACATGCCATTGTTGTGTGTTATGCCTGATGTAAAGACTCTCGTCTCTGCGAGCCTACCACACAGATTTAATACTTGTCATTTTTAGGGCATACCTAACAACATGTGTTTTCTTTCTCTCCCCCCCCCCCCCCCCCCCCCCCCCCCCCCCAATCTGTCCCTCTGAGTTACATGTTGGTCCTGGGATTGAGATGCTGGCCTCTTCTGCCCCTCGGACCTGCTTGGTCCATCCTGGTGCCCTGTGTCTGGTCGGAGTTTTATCGCACTGCTCCTGTGAAGGACGGCCCCATGAGGACAGTTGAGGGTTATACCTGGAGGATGCTCTGGACTCTTACAGTAATGCTTTTAGGACTGCAGTTATCATGAACAGTTTTGCACTCAAGTTTCCATCAATGAAGAGTTATAACATCAACGAAACTGTCCTCATGTTAAAACTGTTATTATAGTCAGGCTGTCTGTTGTTGCCCAAATGAGGATGGGTTCCCTTTTGAGTCTGGTTCCTCTCGAGGTTTCTTCCTCATGTCGTCTGAGGGAGTTTTTCCTTGCCACCGTCACCACAGGCTTGCTCATTGGGGATAGATTAGGGATAAAATTGGCTCATGTTTTAAGTCATTCAAATTCTGTAAAGCTGCTTTGCGACAATGTTTATTGTTAAAAGCGCTATACAAATAAACTTGACTTGACATTCACAGACCGACGCTTGACCACGCCCCTGCTGCCACAGTCATACTTGGCAAATAGGAGCTTTGCTGTGATGATTGGTGACCTCTGTTCTTCATATGCATCCCTCTCTTGTGGGGTACCACAGGGTTCTATTCTTGGCCCTATTCTGTTTTCATTGTACATGCTACCTCTGGGATCAATTATAAAAAACACAATCTGTCTTTTCACTTTTATGCTGATGATTTGCAGATATATTTGCCCATGAGACCCAATGAAAATACGGCGCTTACTAAGTTACTGGATTGTATTACTGATGTAAAGTACTGGCTGTCACGGAACTTTTTGCACTTGAATGACAGCAAAACGGAATGTATTTTATTTGGCACGTCACCCATGTCAAATGTTCTTACAACAAACTCTGGTACTCTGGCCCCCTTTTTTAAACCATTCGTACAAAATCTTGGGGTAACGTTTGACAGTGGGCTTAAATTTGATAAACAGATTAGTTCTGTTGTTAGAACAAGCTTTTTTCAGCTCCGTCTCTTGGCCAAAGTGAAGCTGTTTCTCAGTCGGCAGGATCTCGAGAAGGCAATCCATGCATTCATCAGTTCAAGACTGGACTACTGTAATGCCCTTTATGTTGGCTTCAGCCAGTCTTCAATTTTACGTCTTCAACTTGTACAGAATGCTGCGGCCCAATTTTTAACAAGCACGTCGAGACGTGAACACGTTACTCCTGTGCTGTCGTCACTCCACTGGCTTCCAGTCCATTTTAGAATTGATTTTAAACTACTGTTGTTTGTTTTTAATGGCATCAATGACCTGGCTCCCTCTTACTTGTCTGAGATTTTAACTATCCGTGATCATGGTAGGGCCCTGCGTTCTTCGGGTCAGCTTCTGTTAGAAGTCCCAAGGTTGAAATGTAAACAGTGGGGTAATCGTTCTTTTGCTGTCGCTGCTCCCAGACTGTGGAATAATCTGCCCCCCGACATTCGCACTACTATTGATCTCAGCCTTTTTAAATCGAAGTTGAAGACCCACTTTTTTAGATTGGTGTTCAATCCTGACTAGGGGAGTCTTGTTTTTGAGGGGTACTTTGTTTTGTCTGTTCTATTTCAGGTACTTCTGAAAGGCTTTTAATAACCTGCAGCACTGTGGCACCTTCTGCAGTCAAAACCTGTGTTTTTATGTACTGTGTTTTTATGTATTGTTTTATACAAAACATTGTTTTGTGTTTTAGTGTTATGTTTTATGGCTTTGATGTAAAGCACTTTGGGTACCTTTCGGTTATTGTAAAGGGCTATATAAATAAAATTTGATTGATTGATTGATTGATTGATTGATTGATTGAACCCCCCTCTCACCCATAGTTAGCTGGGATAGGCTCCAGCTTGCCTGCGACCCTGTAGGACAGGATAAGTGGCTACAGATAATGGATGGATGGAAATTCTATTCATAATATTTTTTCTAAGTTATTCCTTGTTGTACTGAATTTTCCATAATTTACAAATCATTCTGTTTTTAATATACATTTTCCACAGCGTCCCAACATTTTTGGAAACTGTTGTATTTCAACATGTCTGACTGACATTTAAATATTTGTTTGCTTGTTATTTCATTTTATTTTTGGTCGTTGCATAAATTTAATTACAACCCCGATTCCAAAAAAGTTGGGACAAAGTACAAATTGTAAATAAAAACGGAATGCAATTATGTGGAAGTTTCAAAATTCCATATTTTATTCAGAATAGAATATAGATGACATATCAAATGTTTAAACTGAGAAAATGTATCCTTTAAAGAGAAAAATTAGGTGATTTTAAATTTCATGACAACACCACATCTCAAAAAAGTTGGGACAAGGCCATGTTTACCACCGTGAGACATCCCCTTTTCTCTTTACAACAGTCTGTAAACGTCTGGGGACTGAGGAGACAAGTTGCTCAAGTTTAGGGATAGGAATGTTAACCCATTCTTGTCTAATGTAGGATTCTAGTTGCTCAACTGTCTTGGGTCTTTTTAGTCGTATCTTCCGTTTTACGATGTGTCAAATGTTTTCTATGGGTGAAAGATCTGGACTGCAGGCTGGCCAGTTCAATACCCAGACCCTTCTTCTATGCAGCCATGATGCTGTAATTGATGCAGTATGTGGTTTGGCATTGTCATGTTGGAAAATGCAAGATCTTCCTTGAAAGAGACGTCGTCTGGATGGGAGCATATGTTGCTCTAGAACCTGGATATACCTTTCAGCATTGATGGTGTCTTTCCAGATGTGTAAGCTGCCCATGCCACACGCACTAATGCAACCCCATACCATCAGAGAAGCAGGCTTCTGAACTGAGCGCTGATAACAATTTGGGTCGTCCTTCTCCTCTTTAGTCCGAATGACACGGCGTCACTGATTTCCATAAAGAACTTCAAATTTTGATTCGTCTGACCACAGAACAGTTTTCCACTTTGCCACAGTTCATTTTAAATGAGCCTTGGCCCAGAGAAGACGTCTGTGCTTCTGGATCGTGTTTAGATACGGCTTCTTCTTTAAACTATAGAGTTTTAGCTGGCAACAGCAGATGGCACGGTGAGTTGTGTTCACAGATAATGTTCTCTGGAAATATTCCTGAGCCCATTTTGTGATTTCCAATACAGAAGCATGCCTGTATGTGATGCAGTGCTGTCTAAGGGCCCGAAGATCACGGGCACCCAGTATGGTTTTCCGGCCTTGACCCTTACACACAGAGATTCTTCCAGATTCTCTAAATCTTTTGATGATATTATGCACTGTAGATGATGATATGTTCAAACTCTTTGCAATTTTACACTGTCAAACTCCTTTCTGATATTGCTCCACTATTTGTCGGCGCAGAATTAGGGGGATTGGTGATCCTCTTCCCATCTTCACTTCTGAGAGCCGCTGCCACTCCAAGATGCTCTTTTTATACACAGTCATGTTAATGACCTGTTGCCAATTGACCTAATGAGTTGCAATTTGGTCCTCCAGCTGTTCCTTTTTTGTACCTTTAACTTTTCCAGCCTCTTATTGCCCCTGTCCCAACTTTTTTGAGATGTGTTGCTGTCATGAAATTTCAAATGAGCCAATATTTTGCATGAAATTTCAAAATGTCTCACTTTCGACATTTGATATGTTGTCTATGTTCAATTGTGAATACAATATCAGTTTTTGAGATTTCTAAATTATTTCATTCTGTTTTTATTTACAAGTTGCACTTTGTCCCAACTTTTTTGGAATTGGGGTTGTACATAAAGCCTTGATTTGTCATATATATGATAGTTACTTGTTAGGAATCTGAGGTCAGAGTGGAGGGTCAGCCATGTTATAGCTCCCCTGCAGTAAGGCCTCATTCAAGAGCCCATCAGTGAAGCTGGTGGTGCAACAGGGCTTGAATCTCTGACCTTCTGATAAGTAACCCCAAAGCCTTCACCACTGAGCCATCACTACCCATATAAAAGCTCTACGGACATGCTAATTTTCCATTGTTTGCATGCTCCATAATGCAGTTAGCAGTTATGGCAATTTCATATGAAGCATCATGCTTGATCATGAATCTAATTGGCCCTTAAATTTGAAAATTCTTTTTTTTTTTATTTCTTCATTTACTCTTTTAGAACTTAATGCATCCAGCTCATTATTAACATTTTATACCAATTTGACTATTCATAAATGTATACATATAACAATACATATAAATTATAAAGTCAGAATCTACACATCGATACCATATTTACACATCAGTGCTCATGTTCATAAACTAGAGGAGTGTGTGAGCAAGTGAGGACAGGAGTCCATTCAGAGTCCAATCACTGCAATGTTCACATTGGAGCAGACCAGGATCACCTCAGTCAGGTGCTCTCACTCGCATAAAGAACCACACTCAGGGGAAAGAACACACCAGGGTTCCTTTCAAATCCACTGAACAATGTGTATGTGACACAATGAGGATGTTTTCAGACCTACAGGCCCCTCAGACAATTGTGGTTTGTTTAATTACAGTGCCTTGCAAAAGTATTCATACCCCTTGAACTTTTTCACATTTTTCCATCTTACAACCATGAACTTAAATTTTTTTTATTGAGATTTTATGTGATAGACCAACACAGAGTAGCACATAATTGTGAAGTGAAATGAAAATGATAAATGATTTTCAAAATTTTAAACAAATAAAAATCTGAAAAATGTGGTGTGCATTAGTATTCAGCCCCCTGTACTCTGATACCTCTAAATACAATCGACTGCAATCAATTGCCTTCAGAAGTCATCTAATTAGTTAATAGAGTTCTACTGTGTGTAATTTACTCTCAGCATAAATACACTTGTTCTGTGAAGGCCTCAGTGGTTTGTTAGAGAACACTGAAGAACAAACAGCATCATGAAGACCAAAAACTCACCAGACAGGTCAGGGATAAAGTTCTGGATAAAGTTCTAGGTTATAAGAAAATATCCCAAGCTCTGAACATCTCAAGAAGCACTGTTTAATCCATCATTCAAAAATGGAAAAAGTATGGCACAACTGCAAACCTACCAAGACATGGCCGTCCACCTAAACTGACAGAGCGAGCAAGGAGAGCACTGGTCAGAGAAGCAGCCAAGAGGCCCATGATCACTCCGGAGGAGCTGCAGAAATCCACAGCTCAGGTGGGAGAATCTGTGCACAGGACAACTATAAGTCGTACACTCCACAAATCTGGCCTTTTTGGAAGAGTGGCAAGAAGAAAGCCGTTGTTGAAAGACAGGCATAAGAAGTCCCGTTTGCAGTTTGCCAGAAGCCATGTAGGGGACACAGCAAACATGTGGAAGAAGGTGCTTTGGTCAGATGAGACCAAAGCTGAACTTTTTGGCCTAAATGCAAAGCGCTATGTGTGGCGGAAAACTAACACTGCTCATCACCCTGCACACACCATCCCCACTGTGAAACATGGTGGTGGCAGCATCATGCTATGGGGATGCTTTTCTTCAGCAGGGACAGGGAAGCTAGTCAGAGTTCATGGGAAGATGGATGGAGCTAAATACAGGGCAATCCTGGAAGAAAACCTGATGGAGGCTGCAAAAGACTTGAGACTGGGAAGGAGATTCACCTTCCAGCAAGACAATGACCCTAAACATACAGCCAAAGCTACAATGGAATGGTTTAGATCAAAGAATATTCATGTGTTAGAATGGCCCAGTCAAAGCCCAGACCTAAATCCCATTGAGCATCTGTGGCAAGACTTGAAAATTGCTGTTCACAGATGCTCTTCATCCAATCTGGCTGAGCTTGAGCTATTTTGCAAAGAAGAATGGGCAAAAATTTCAGTGTCTAGATGTGCAAAGCTGGTAGAGACATACCACAAAAGACTTGCAGCTGTAATTGCAGCAAAAGGTGGCTCTACAAAGTATTGACGCAGGGGGGCTGAATACTAATGCACATCACATTTTTTTTAGATTTTTATTTGTTTAAAATTTTGAAGACCATTTATCATTTTCGTTTCACTTCACAATTATGTGCTGCTCTGTGTTGGTCTCATCTCATCTCATTATCTCTAGCCGCTTTATCCTGTTCTACAGGGTCGCAGGCAAACTGGAGCCTATCCCAGCTAACTACGGGTGAAAGGCGGGGTACACCCTGGACAAGTCGCCAGGTCATCACAGGGCTGACACATAGAGACAGACAATCATTCACACTCACATTCACACCTACAGTCAATTTAGAGTCACCAGTTAACCTAACCTGCATGTCTTTGGACTGTGGGGGAAACCAGAGCACCCGGAGGAAACCCACGCAGACACGGGGAGAACATGCAAACTCCGCACAGAAAGGCCCTCGCCGGCCACGGGGCTCGAACCCAGACCTTCTTGCTGTGAGGCGACAGCACTAACCACTACACCACCGTGCCGCCTCTGTGTTGGTCTATCACATAAAATCTCAATAAAAACTTTTAAGTTCGTGGTTGTAAGGTGGAAAAATGTGAAAAAGTTCAAGGGGTATGAATACTTTTTCAAGGCACTGTATGTGTACTGTGAAACCAAGCCAAATAGCAGACAAACCCAAAGTTTCACTATGATCCTGACTAATAGGTGTGAAAGTGCTTTCAGATTCATATGAAAAGATTTTCTCTATATTTACCTTTTGGTGAACTCTGACTCCAGTTATTATCTCATTTCAGCCTTACACAGTGTTTGGAAATGAGTTTCACCCATTCTTCCAGACAGAATAGAAAAAAAAAAGTGACTGCAATTTTCAAAGTGTCACAATATAATATCCAGCATTGAGATTCAATGTCCAGACCAACAGAGGGCGCCCTCCCATGACTTTTGAGTCTTTCTTCCCATTTTCATTTCCTCTTCAAATGTTATATATAGCACATGAACATTTAGTATTTGTGAAGCTTTACAGACATCCCAAACTGACAAAATTCATTTCAGGGAGGTCTCCCCCCCTTTAGGGAATTTTTTTTTTACCAATACATTGCCGGGGGGTATGGGGGTACTCCCCCAGAAAATTTTGGATTCGGCTGATGTGATTTCCTGCATTCTGCTGGATTTTGGGGTGGCCTTTTGGAGATGAACAATACCTGAATTCACTCAGATTCATAGCGGACACCCTGACTTGGGGACTTAACTGTCCCCAACCCATAAACTATGATTAACTACAACGTGTCATATATTAAGCTCCTTACTGATTGAATCTGGACACCCAGAGTATTCCTTACTCTTATCAGGCAAGGGTACACTTTTGTGTAGTCTGATGTAAAATGTGTCTTATATTTTCGTTTCTTGGGGCACTCTGCCTTTGCCATGACGCTCCTGCTCCTATGCACTGACTGACTGAATCATCGTTAAAGAAGGCATCCCAAGTCTCTCGGAAGTTCCGGGAGTCTCCCACATATTGATAGTGGCTCCCTGTTGCCCTCAAATTGCATACAATCTCACGGAAACTAGAGCAAGCTTCATCTCGAACCAACCAGATGCGAACTTGTGTACGTCACAATAGCAGGCCTGTGGTGTGGTGGCAGGCTATTGAGTAGGGTAGAGTGCGGTTTGGGATGCGGCCAATTTCACAACGCGTATTTCCGGTTTAAGAAGAAAAAGAAACACAAGTGTATGCACATGCCCTCTGGTGGTTCATATGTGTGTGCACGCGCTTGCAATGTAGCGGCGACGGCGCGTGAGGCATGTTTTCTCTCGCCTCTGCATGTGCTGTTTGGCCAAAGCAGTGGAGAGGAGAAGAGATGAACCGGCAGCCATCTTCTGCACGCTTCTCCCTCTAACAATGATTCAATCAGTCAGTGCATAGGAGCAGGAGCGTCATGGCAGAGGCAGAGTGCCCCAAGAAACTAAAATATAAGACACATTTTACATCAGACTACACAAAAGTGTACCCTTGTCTGATAAGAGTAAGGAATACTCTGGGTGTCCAGATTCAATCAGTAAGGAGCTTAATATATGAGACGTTGTAGTTATCATAGTTTATGGGTTGGGGGCAGCTAAGTCCCCAAGTCAGGGTGTCCGCTATGAATCTGAGTGAACTGAGTGAATTCAGGTATTGTTCATCTCCAAAAGGCCACCCCAAAATCCACCAGAATGCAGGAAATCACATCAACCAAATCCAAAATTTTCTGGGGGAGTACCCCCATACCCCTCAGCAATCTATTTATCCCAAAAAAATAAAAAAATTAAAAATTCCCCAAAGGGGGAGAGAGGGAGAGACCTCCCTGAAATGAATTTTGTCAGGTTGGGATGTCTGGTTAGAGAGAGAAGTGCGCGGAAGATGGCGGCCGGTTCATCTCTTCTCCTCTCCACTGCTTTGGCCAAACAGCGCACGCAGAGGCGAGAGAAAACATGCCTCACGTGCCGTCACCGCCACATTGCAAGTGCGTGCACACACATATGAACCACCAGAGGGCACGCACGTACACTTGGGGTTTTTTGTTTGTTTGTTTGTTTTTCTTAAACCGGAAATACGCGTGGTGAAATTGGCCGCATTCCAAACCACACTCTACCTTACTCAGTAGTGTGTCACCACACCACAGGCTGCGTGGGCCTGCTATTGTCACATACACAAGTTTGCATCTGGTCGGTTCGAGATGAAGCTTGCTCTAGATTCCATAAGATTGTATGTAATTTGCGGGCATCAGGGAGCAGCTACCAATATGCGGGAGACTCTCGGAACTTCCGGGAGACTTGGGATGCCTGGCTTTATGGTTTGCAAGCAGTAGTACATTCTGAGCCAGAGATGTTGTATCAGCAGCAGTTTGAAAAGATGCAGTCCTAAAAGGGACGCTCGATTAATAAAGTGGACGGTGAACCTGAACCAGTATATAATACACAGAGATTTTTAGCAGTCATAAAGCCTTGCAGTTTGCAAGCTATCTAGAAAGTTCTGAGCTGTGATTTCTTGGCCTGGCATTTGTTTATGACCCCTTTTTTCCTTGCCTCATTTTTTTGCCACATTGGTTTGTGACCTTTATGCTCTCTGTTTTTTTGAACTCTGACCTGCCTTTCTGATTATTCCTTGGATCTTGCCATGACCTTGAAGAGGACTTAACAGCAAGTTGAAAACATGTCTGAACAAGTTCGTGCCTGTGTTATTTGTGGCAGTAAGACATCAACGTTGCATTTCTTGCCCAAGATAGAAGAGGTGAAGAAGAAATGGTTGGAATTTATCTTTAGAACACCACCAGCGAAGTATAATGCAACGTTAGTACTGTGTTCTGATCATTTCAACCACAGTGACTTTTCAAACTTCGGTGCCTTCAGTAGTGGTTTTGCGTCAAGGTTGTTTTTAATACCTGGATCTGTACCGTCAAGACGATCGACCACCAGCTCACAAGCTGTAAGTAAAACATGAACTTTTTGTTCGAAGGTTTTTGTTACAAAATAGCATGTTCATATTCTCCACGTTAGCATGCATGACATGGTCACAATCTCAGCAGGGATGAGAGTAGAGCCCTGCACTCCCACGGGAGTCCCGCGGGACCCGACGCAAAGCAGTGCGGCGCGGGGCAAATTTTGAAAGCTCATTGCGGGCGTGGGCGGGAGGGGGATTGCACAATGCGGGAGCAGGCGGGAGAGGTGATAAGCTGCAGTCCCGCTAACTAAAAACGTGTTTAAAATAAAATTTATAAATTATTAATTTATGTGTATGTGGCAGCGGGGGTGGGGGTGGGGGGGTGGCCAAGCAGCAGTCTGTGAATGGAGGGCGGGGTCGGGGAAGGTAAGTGGCTAGGTCACTACACCTGATGTCAATTTGTGTGTGTGTGTGTTTGTTGCAGGGATGGAGTATAAAGGGAGGGGGAGAGGAGAGAAGAAGCTCTCCCTGACCACAACACTTGTGTGAGTGAGTGTGAGAGAGAGAGAGAAAGAAAGACAGAAAGAAAGAAAGAAAGAAAGAAAGAAAGAAAGAAAGAAAGAAAGAAAGAAAGAAAGAAAGAAAGAAAGCCGAATAAAGTGCGTGTGTGTAAACGCAAACTCTCGCCTGCCGTGCTTCTGTGCTCCACCCACACTGGGGTTTACTACAGTCCCCGGTTTCAGCACCACTGTAGTAAACCCCGGTGTGGGTGGAGCACAGAAGCACGGCAGGCGAGAGTTTGTGTTTACATACATGCACTTTATTCGGCTTTTCAGCTTTCTTTCTTTCTCTCTCACTCACTCACTCACAAGTGTTGTGGTCGGGGAGAGCTTCTTCTTTCCTCTCCCCCTCCCTTTATACTCCATCCCTGCAACAAACACACACACACACACACACACACAAATTGACATCAGGTGTAATGACCTAGCCACTTACCTTCCCCGACCCCGCCCTCCATTCACAGGCTGCTGCTTGGCCACGCCCCCGCTGCCACAGTCTATCATATATAATTTGTGCTGGATATTTTATTTGGCATTAATAAAAACATTTTAAGATGCCTAAATTTGCGGATGTGGTCTAATCTCGCGTACGTTTCCGATTCCTTTCCGCTCTTCCGTGTTTGAGATCTCTGATCATGGCAAAAGAGCAGAGCTCCTCTAGTGAAGCTCACAGTGCTTCAGAAGTAAGTACTGCTTTAAAAAGAAAGTAGGGGGCGGGGCACCATCACGCTGTGTCTTTAAATTATATTAATTTCTTATAGGCCTACTTGTATTTCCTAGAATGTAAATGTGAGGAGTGACATATAAGCTATGTGCAATGTACAATATTCTTAATATCCACTGTAGATTTTGGTAGGCGTGTTGGGTATCTCTGTAAAGCCTCAGCTGCGCATGCCACCTGGCAACGCGCACCCTCGCTACGTGTGCTAGGTGAAGGATCGGTCAGTGGAGAGCTCAGCTAAGCTCAGCATGTTTAATTCCCCAAGTCAATGACAAGAACTTTCGTGAGAAATAACGCGAACGTCTGCATCATGCGGGATTTGCGGGCGGGAGCGGGACAAAATATGGCAGGAGCGGGACTGAAAATCAGAATTCTTTGCGGGAGCGGGACTGCACAATGCGGGAGCGGGCGGGAGCAGGACTGAAAATTCTGTCCCGCGCAGACCTCTAGATGAGAGTTTTCTGCTTTTTCTGAGTAAAAAACGACCTTTTTATCTCATCTCATTATCTCTAGCTGCTTTATTCTGTTCTACAGGGTCGCAGGCAAGCTGGAGCCTATCCCAGCTGACTACGGGCGAAAGGCGGGGTACACCCTGGACAAGTCGCCAGGTCATCACAGGGCTGACACATAGACACAGACAACCATTCACACTCACATTCACACCTACGCTCAGTTTAGAGTCACCAGTTAACCTAACCAGCATGTCTTTGGACTGTGGGGGAAACCGGAGCACCCAGAGGAAACCCACGCGGACACGGGGAGAACATGCAAACTCCGCACAGAAAGGCCCTTGCCGGCCACGGGGATCGAACCCAGACCTTCTTGCTGTGAGGCGACAGCGCTAACCACTACACCACCGTGCCGCCCCGACCTTTTTATATTATGCCAAATCCGTTGAGAATTTTTTTATTAATTCCGGGGGGGTTGGGGTATGTTCCTTCATGCTGTTCAAACTTTATTAACTCCAATGATGTTTACACATTATTTGTAAGTCGCCATCTTTAGTCTCTTTTAAATCTCGTTGAATGTGATGTAAAATTCGTGTTGTCTACATTGTCATTGGTCAAAACATCGATGTCGAGACCATAATAGCCAATCAAAACAGTTTTTACAAAGACACCCACATCCGCTTGTTCTGACCCACTGGAGATAGCGTCACAGTGCTGTTAGCCAATCAGAGGTAACACGTTTACATGTCATGAATATTAATGAGTAAGAGCTGAAATCCTGTCTTCTCCTGCCACCCACTCCTCCACCAAACTAGAACAGCCTGAAACAGGAGAACCACAGCATTTTTTTCACCAAAACTGGCTCACAGGGCATTCATTCATACTAGAGACCACCGCACAATTAATGAAAAAATGAGACCTTTAAAGAAGTCTCATGACTCACACATGCTCATCAGTTTGTATTGGGATGGCATTGCTTCAGACCACAGCTCAGCTGTCAAAATCAATGAGCTCAACGTTTTTTGTGTCTGCTGCATCAAACCACAACTTCCCCGTTCACACACATCCACTTTCAGAGCATTCAGAGTGTTAAAAGAGCCAAGTCAACATGATTACAAAGAAAATATTTATACATTTACAATCCCAGATAGCACACCTACGTCGGTCCACCGTCGGCTGCGCTGATGATCAGAGGTATGACCAGCAGCCCTTCATCGGGCTGACATCAGCAAACCGATAAAGGGGGGAAAAAAGGATGCAGATTTTCACTATAACTGTTCTCATATTTTTTAATTCTAAAGATTATTAAATTATAACAGCAGCAGGGTGGTATTGTAACTTTTTATTTTCAGAATCTGCAGAACATTTTCAGAATCCAGCGACCCGCTAGCAACAGTGAGTGGCAAACACACCTGGTGGTCTGTTATCGGACCACCAGCGGCTCACGGGTGGCAGGACACGCGAGAGTAACAAGATCTCAGTTTTTTTCCCTTTATCAGCTTGCCGACATCGGCCCGACGAAGGCCTGCTGATCATACCTCTGATGGACCATCAGCGCCAGCATTGGGCCAACATAAGTGTGCTATCTGGGTTGTTTTTCGTTTTCTGGCATAGCAGCAATACACTTCTTTAATTTTTGCTCCTTTTTCAATGTAGATTAATGCTAGCTTGATTTTGGTGAAGCTAACACAAACTAGCTGGTTAATGCTAATTGTTGTCATGAAGTTAGCGTGAGCTAGTTTAGAGAACTTGACATACCAATCTCTCCTGGCTCATTACGACACAGATTTACACTAAAATTAAGAGTCATGCACACTTGTACATATACTTCTAAATAAATAATTGATGAACCATTATAAAATGGTGACATAACTTTAATTTTTGTAGCTAACTTAGTCAAATCTAGCTATTAAGCTACTGCTGCTTAGCCTACGGATGTTAGTAATAAAGCAGATATGTTTATCGAAACACTGACAGTGTTTGATATATAGATTCACTGGCCACTTTATTAGGAGCGCCCATACATCCACCTGATGATGTGTGCAGTTCTCTAATCAGCCGATCCCTTGACAGCAGCACAATGCATAAAATCATGCAGATACAAATCAAGAGCTTCAGTTAATGTTCACTTCAAACATCAGAATGGGAAAAATTGTGATCTCAGCGTGTGACTTTCACTGTGGCATGGATGTTGGTTTGAGTCAGATGGACTGGTTTGAGTATTTCAGAAACTGCTGATCTCCTGGGGTTTCACACACAACAGTCTCTAGAGTTTACACAGAATGGTGCAAAAAACACTGAGTGAGTGACAGTTCTGTCAGTGGAAACAAATGCCTTGTTGATAAGAGAGGTCAGAGGAAAATGGCCAGGGGTGGGTTTCTCAAAAGCCTCTTAACGCTAAGAGCATCTTAACAAGGAGAGAGAGCGTTCATTGTGCTGCTCGCGCTACGATTTAATGATGATCTTTGTCCTGCGATGCTTTTGGGAAACTCGGGCCAGAGTGGTTCGAGCTGCCAGGAAGGATATAGAAACTCATATAGTCACTCTTTACAACTGTGGTATTATGAATAGCATTGATATGTTTATTTGTTGCAAATATATTGATGAACTAAATACATTGCAAAATGGACTGATAAACACATTGATATTGATGGCTAGGCTTTACTACATGTGCACTGCAGATATTACTGAGTAAAACAGGTTAAATCTTACCTAATAAAACATGAGGTGAAAATTTACCCCATACTGCCACCTACTGTACTGCTCAGTGCACAAGTTTCATCAGTTTATATGCGCCAAAAGGTACACAGACCCACATCCCATTTGTCATTTGTAGAATTGAAACAAAATAAAATCAGTGCATTTGTCAGAAAGTTCCGATGCCAAGAGTACAGTGAGTCTCAGGGTTAACCCTGAGACTCACTGTATCTGAAGTACCTTGTGGAAGTATCCTGTGCTTCAGCAAACACACTGGCATACAACATGGCCTTATAAAAGTACTTACCTTTGTGTAGCAAAAGCACGAACAGCCAGCTTAACCAGCATGTGCAGAAAAATGGAACTGAAACTCACACATGTTCTTGTATGGGAACCTTTAAAATGTTTTTTTTTTCCCCAAAAAAAACCCCCCAGCAAATATTTAAATCTACATGAATTTGGAATTTCAGCTTCTCTGGTGCTTTTACAATTTATCTGAGAAAGAACTAGAAATTTTGCATGGTTGGTTGTGCTGTACTTTTCTCCATGTGCCCAGTGAGACGCATTTAGAGAGATATGAAGGCTGTGCTCCTAACCCCAATGTGCACTCAGTTCTCTAGTATACAGATATGACGTTTTAACACTTTTGCAGTTTGGGGAAATGAGGAAACAGGAGACAGGCTTATGACAACTCAGTGCACTTTGTTTCTCACAGATTTGCTTTTCAGTGACTTTATTTTCGATCTTGTTACTATCTTCTCCCTACCTCCTTTCCATCCATAGCTGACACTCAACCATGTCCAAATCAGAAGGTGGTGTGAATGTTGTGAAAAGCCCAAGCTGAGACATTAGCTAGTTAGCAACATGACCCCAGTCAAGCTGCATCATGTGTCTGTTGAGAGAGTTCCCTCCCTTTCTGCTTCTGAACATTTTTGTTCAAGCAAATTCTATTCAGGGCAGTACGGTGGTGTACTGGTTAGCACTGTTGCCTCACAGCAAGAAGGTCCTGGGTTCGAGCCCAGCGGCCAACAAGGGCCCTTCTGCATGGAGTTTGCATGCTCTCCCCGTGGCCGCATGGGTTTCCTCCGGGTGCTCCGGTTTCCCCCACAGTCCAAAGGCATGCAGGTTAGGCTAATTGGTGGCTCTAAATTGACTGTAGGTGTGAATGTGAATGGTTGTCTGTGTCTATGTGTCAGCCCTGCGATGACCTGGTGATTTCTCCAGCATCAAAACCAAGACAGATCCCTGGTTGAATGACCACACCCGTCTGCTTAGGCAACAATGTAGACAGGCTGAACGGCGGTGGAAAAAGGACAAACTGCATGTATCCCTGGGCTGGTTAAGGGACAGTTTAGCTGCTTACCAGAGATCTCTAAAGGAGGCCAAGTCCAAATATCTGTCTTCCATTATAGTCAATAGCTCTCATCATCCAAGACTGTTATTTAATACTATCGACTCTGTTGTTAATCCACGCCCCACTATTCTGTCTGATGCCTCCGCCGCAACCTGTGAAGAGTTTGTCTGTTTCTTTGCTGACAAAGTGGCATCAGTCAGACAGAATATCAGTAACATTGATACGTCCCTTGATAATGTGGATGCTCCTCCTACACAGTCTGCTGCTTTCGACTGGTTTGAGACTATTTTGCTGTCGTTTTTCACAAAGGTGATTAGTGGCATGAAACCCACTAACTGTCCCTTAGATGTCATTCCAGCCAAGTTTTTGAAGGAGGTTTTTAGTTCTGTTGGGTCAAGTCTGCTTGTTTTTATAAACGCTTGTCTTGTTTTTATTCAATTACAATCATTTTTAGAGATAAATTCTGTTCTTGATAAATTCCAGTCTGGTTTTAGATCCCGACATAGCACTGAGTCAGCACTGTTAAAGGTGCACAATGATAATCGCTGTCTGTGGATGCCAGGAATCCTGCCATGCTGGTGCTGCTCGACCTCACAGCGGCTTTTGATACAGTCGACCATGCGGCCGTTGTATCTCGCCTAGAGCAGGATGTCGGCATCTGTGGCACTGCTCTCCAATGGTTTAGGTCATTGTAGGAAGACTCTGTGGTGGGTGCAGCACAGAAGCACGGCAGGCCAGAACTGAGTTCTCTTAAACTCTTTTATTTTAGCTTTTCAGCTTTAAACATCCAGGACACTCTCCCAGTCACACACGCTCTCTCGCGCATGTGCACACACACACACACACACACACACACACACACACACACACACACACACACACACACACACACACACGTGTGTTCTGGCTGGGGAGAGAGCCCCCTTTCTCTGCTCTCTCTCTCCTTTCATAGGGCGCGGTCACTGGGGAAGACACACAAACACAGGTTAACTTACATCAGGTGCAGTGATTCTGCCACTTACCTTCCCTGACTCTGCTCTCCATTCACAGACCGACGCTTGACCACTCCCCTGCTGCCACATACCCCCACCGCCTGACTCAGGCTGGGGAGCCGTCCGGCCTGCAGCTGACTCCCCCCCCCATGGGAGAGGAAATCCGCCACAACCATCTGCGCCCCCGGCCTGTGGACCACCTTGAACTTAAATGGCTGGAGTGCCAGATACCAACGGGTGATCCGTGCGTTGGCATTCTTCATGCGGTGGAGCCACTGGAGGGGCGCATGGTCCGAACAGAGCGTGAAAGGGCGTCCCAGTAGGTAGTAGCGGAGGGCGAGGACTGCCCACTTGATGGCAAGGCACTCCTTTTCTATGGTGCTGTACCGGCCCTCATGCACCGACAGCTTCCTGCTGTTGTACAGCACTGGACGATCCTCCCCCTCCACCTCCTGGGACAGAACAGCCCTCAGCCCTCTGTCCGATGCGTCCGTCTGCAAAACAAAGGGGAGAGAAAAGTCAGGGGCGTGTAACAGTGGCCCCCACACAGTGCAGCCTTTACCTCAGAGAAAGCCCGCTGGCATTGCTCCGTCCACTGGACCGGATCAGGTGCCCCCTTTTTAGTGAGATCAGTCAGCGGGCTGGTGACGTCCAAATAATTAGGTATAAACCTACGATAGTAGCCAGCCCCAGGAACTGTCTCACCCCCTTTTTGGTCTTGGGCCTCGGGCAGGCCGCAATCGCTGCTGTCTTATTAATTTGGGGACGCATCTGCCCATTGCCCAAGTGGAAGCCCAGATACCGTACTTCCACCCGCCCAATCGCACACTTCTTCGGGTTGGCTGTGAGACCTGCTCACCTCAGCGACCTAAGGACGGCCCTTAGGTGTTCTAAATGCCGTGGCCAGTCATTACTATAGCTTATGATATCGTCCAGGTATGCGGCCGCATAGGTGGCGTGGGAGCGGAGGACCCTATCCATAAGCCGCTGGAATGTAGCGGGCGCCCCAAACAGCCCAAAAGGAAGTGTGACAAACTGGTGTAAGCCAAACGGTGTGGAAAAGGCCATTTTCTCTCAGGATAATGGAGTCAAGGGGATCTGCCAATATCCCTTTGTCAAATCCAGCGTCGAATAAAAACGAGCCGTGCCTAGTCGATCAAGCAACTCGTCAATACGAGGGATTGGGTATGCATCGAATTTAGACACCACGTTGACTTTTCTATAGTCCACACAGAACCAGACCGACCCATCGGCCTTGGGAACCAAGACCACCGGGCTGCTCCAGTCACTGTGGGACTCCTCGACGATGCCCGTGTCAAGCATGGCCTCAAGTTCTTCCGGAACCACCTTTTTCTTGTGTTCAGGCAGCCTGTAAGGGTGGTTGCGCACTACCATCCCCGGGGGCATCTCAATGTGGTGTTCTATGAGGCGGGTGCAGCCAGGCAGGCGCGAGAACACGTCAGAAAATTCTGTCTGCAACTGGGCAACCTCTGTGAGTTGGGTCGGGGAGAGGTGGTCTCCACAGGGGACCGAAGTGGTAGGCGATGTCAATATTCCCTTTTGAACCTCCGGCTCCAGCTCTGCCTTCTCTGGAACCAACGACACCAATGCCACGGGGACCTCCTTGTTCCAAAGTTTTAGCAGATTGAGGTGGTAAATCTGTAATGCCCCACCCCTGTCCGTTCGCCTCACCTCATAGTCGACGTCCCCGACTCGCCGTGTGACCTCAAAGGGTCCTTGCCACTTGGCGGTCAATTTGGAGCTCAACGTGGGCAACAGCACGAGTACTTTATCTCCCGGTGCGAACTCCCTAAGGCGCATGTCCCTGTCGTACAGGCGGATTTGCTGTTCTTGGGCCTGCCGCAAATTCTCCTGGGTTAGGTGTGTGGAGTTTTGCGTGCAGGTTGATAACGTATTGAATTTCGTTTTTGCTTGTTGAAGGTCCCTCCTCCCAGTTTTCCCACAGTACATCTAGAATGCCATGTGGCTTACGCCCGTATAATAATTTGAACGGGGAGAACCCCGTGGAGGCTTGTGGGACCTCTCGCACTACGAATAACAGGGGCTCGAGCCATTTATCCCAGTTGCGTGCATCCTCACTTATGAATTTTTTAATTATGTTTTTGAGGGTGTGATTAAACCTTTCGACTAAGCCTTCCATTTGTGGGTGATAAATGCTGGTGCGGATCGGCTTAATTCCCAGTAACCCATACAGTTTGCGCAGTGTGCGTGACATAAACATAGTGCCTTGATCAGTCAGAATCTCTTTGGGGATTCCAACTCAGGAGATGACACGGAAGAGTGCTTCCGCAATATTACGTGCTGAGATATTGCGAAGAGGCACTGCTTCCAGATATAACGTTGCATAGTCCACCAGAACTAAAATAAAGCGATATCCTCGTGTTGACCGATCGAATGGCTCGACGAGATCCATCCCAATTCTTTCAAACAGGGTCTCAATTAATGGCAGAGGGCGCAAAGGCGCTTTTAGAATGGCCGCTGGATTTACTAACTGGCATTTGCGGCACGCCGTACACCACCTACAGATATCGTTGCGAATCCCTGGCCAATAGAACCGGGCCATTATTCGGGCTAGTGTCTTATCCTGCCCCAAGTGTCCAGCTATGGGATTAAAGTGAGCCGCCTGGAATATGAATTCCCGGCGGCTCTTTGGGATCAAAAGCTGTGTGATTGGCTCCTTAGTCTGAGTGTCCTGCGTCACTCGGTATAATCTATCCTTAATAATGGAAAAATAGGGGAAGGATGGGGTGGCATTTGGCTGGAGCGTTTGACCATCGATTACTCTCACTTGGTTAAACGCATGCCGCAGAGTCTCGTCTCGCGACTGCTCTAACAGGAAATCTGCGAGGGAGTCCCCGAGAGAGGGAGGAGGAGCCTGCTGCTCCTCACTCTGACGCGGTGATGACATAGATGGCTCTGTGACAGTTGCTCCCGCCAATGCCACACCATGGGGCTGTTCTCCTCTGCGCTCCATCCCGGGTTTCGGCACCACTGTAGGAAGACTCTGTGGTGGGTGGAGCACAGAAGCATGGCAGGCCAGAACTGAGTTCTCTTAAACTCTTTTTTTATTTTAGCTTTTCAGCTTTAAACATCCAGGACACTCTCCCAGTCACACACGCTCGCTTGCGCGTGCACACACACACACACACACACACACACACACACACACAAGTGTTCTGGTTGGGGAGAGAGCTCCCTTTCTCTGCTCTCTCTCTCCTTTTATAGGGCGCGGTCACCAGGGAAGACACACAAACACAGGTTAATTTACATCAGGTGCAATGATTCTGCCACTTACCTTCCCTGACTCCGCCCTCCATTATGCTCATATTTACATAGGAATAACATCCATGAAATGTATCTTTTGAGTGACCTGATGGTGCCGCTATACTAGTGAGTTCTGTAGGAGTTGGAGATTAGTAATGCCTATTCAATGGGATCATATGTTGATTGCTTATGCCTGTTCGGCTGCCACCGATCTGCTCTCATTAAAATAAGTTACTAGTTACCAGTAAGCTGTGCCTCCATGCATTTCTATGATAAAGTAGTAACAAACACAACAGTGGCGACGAGGATAAAAACGGATTGTATAGGCAGTGTCAATGTCTGTGACTGAATCACAAAACACGGACTCTCTGTGACTTCGGGAAAGAAAAGTTTGGGAAATAGCCTACAGAACGGCTCTGGCATAAGTCCAGCTAACATGGCATACTACATAGGGAGGCTTGATGTATTCGATAGCTCCACAGAGGATTGGAACACTTATGTCGAACGTCTTGAACAATTCTTTGCTGCCAACGAAGTAGCGGCGGATAAATATGTTCCTGTCTTGCTAAGTGCCATGGGAGGAAAAGCTTACAGCCTTCTCCGCAACTTAACAGCCCCAACTAAACCTGCCGACAAGACGTATGACGACATTGTGGAGGTAATGCGGGCACATTTATCGCCTAAACCGTTGCTAATTGCAGAACGTTATAGGTTTCATAAACGGAATCAAGCTAAGGAAGAAACCGTAGTGGCATACGTTGCCGAGCTAAAAAGACTGTCAGAACATTGTCAATTTGGGACTGGTTTAGATGACGCCTTACGTGACCGTTTAGTCTGTGGCATTCGTCATGAAGGAATTCAGAAAAGACTGTTGACGGAGGTGGATCTCACGTTCAAAAGGGCACTGGAAATTTCAGTGTCGATGGAAACGGCGGCAAAGGATGCGCTCGAACTTCAGGTTAGTGTGAAAACCGAAAATGTGAATCAGCTAGCCATGAAAGAAGCTACTCAAAGGCAGTCACAACAATGCTACAGGTGCGGTGGCTATCATTTATCATCTCAATGTAGGTTCAGAAATGAACAATGCAGGAAATGTGGGAAAACTGGACACATTCAGCGAGTTTGCCGCAGTGACAAAGCCAAGACTGACACCAAAGACAATCGTGGGGGCAACAGACGCGTGCATAATGTAACTGAAATATCTGATAGCGAAAGTGAGGATGCATTGGCCAGTCTGCAATTGCACAGCATACATGGAAGAGATAAACAAATGATTTGGCTTACTCCAAAAATAAATGGACAGGTGATAAAAATGGAACTGGACACCGGCTCAGCTGTTTCAGTAATATCAAAAAAAGACTATGAGACGCTTTTTGCCAAAACAAAGCTGAAACCAACGTCTGTCCTTCTCAAAACCTATACAGGAGAGAAAGTTGTTCCTGTTGGTGTGCAGTCTGTACAAGTGGAGTATAATGGTCAGAAAGAGGTGTTGGACCTGTATGTCCTAGAGAGAGGAAGCGCACCGCTCTGGGGACGTGAATGGCTGAGGAAGCTGAGGCTCGATTGGAGTGCCCTAAAAAGCCTGCATGTGTTGTCGAAAGCACCACAATCAACTGAGGCCAGGCTGGATCAGGTATTGGAAGAAGCTGCACCAGTGTTCAAAGAGGGAATCGGAACACTTCGGCACATCAAGGGGAAAATCACACTCAAAGATGGAGCCCAGGCAACATTTCATAAGGCACGCCCTGTCCCCTATGCCATACGGCCTGTAGTAGAGAAGGAACTTGACCGGCTAGAAGCCGATGGAATACTTTCCAGAGTTGACTGGAGTCCCTGGGCAACCCCGGTGGTTCCAGTTGTTAAGAAAAACGGCACAGTCAGGCTTTGTGGTGACTTTAAGGTCACGATTAACCCGGTGCTCCGGGCTGAACAATACCCACTACCAAGGATTGAGGATATTTTTGCGAAATTGTCTGGTGGACAGCGTTTTTCAAAGGTGGACTTAGCAGAAGCATACCTCCAGATGGAAATGGAGGAGGACTCGAAGATATTTTTGACCATCAATACCATCAAGGGTTTGTACCGCTACAATAGACTTGTGTTCGGAGTCGCTTCGGCACCAGCAATATGGCAACGGGCCATGGACCAGGTGTTACAAGGGGTACCAGGCACACAATGCTACCTTGATGACATCATTGTCACAGGAGCCACAGATACTGAGCACCTGGAGAACCTGAGACGGGTCCTGAAGAGGCTGGAAGACTATGGACTTCGGGCACGGAGAGACAAATGTGAGTTTCTCAAGTCCAGCGTCACGTATTGTGGACACACCATTGATGCGAATGGGCTACATAAGTGTCATGAGAAGGTCCAGGCAGTGTTAAAGGCCCCTCGACCCCAAGATGTTTCACAGTTGAGATCCTTTCTGGGGTTTGTGAACTATTATCACAGATTCTTGCCAAACTTGGCAATGGTGCTACATCCCCTGAATGAGCTCCTCCAAGCAGGACGGAAGTGGGTGTGGACCAGAGACTGTGAGCAGGCTTTCAAAGAAGCAAAGAAACTTGTGACATCAGATACAGTCCTGACCCACTACAACCCTTCTCTACCAGTTAGGCTAGCCTGCGATGCATCACCATACGGCATCGGGGCAGTAATGTCTCACATTATGGATGACTGCAGTGAACGGCCAATAGCTTTCGCATCTCGATCACTAACCAAAGCAGAGAAAAACTATGCCCAGATTGACAAAGAGGCACTGAGTCTGGTGTGGGGCGTAAAAAGATTTAATCAGTATTTGTTTGGCAGAGAATTTACTCTCATTACTGACCATCAGCCACTCATGTCCATCTTCAGTCCTCAAAAAGGGGTTCCAATGACTGCCGCTGCCCGTATGCAACGCTGGGCATTGTTTCTTGGGGGACACCAGTACAAGATAGAGTTCCGAAGGACTGGGGACCACGCTAACGCAGACGGTCTGTCACGTTTGCCTGTGGAGGATATCAACAACAAACAGGATGACTGCAACGCAGTAGATATGTTCACCTTCAGCCAAATTGAAAGCCCACCCGTCACAGCAGAAATGGTACAGGCTGAGACTAGACGTGACAAGGCATTGTCTCAGGTTTACGCAGCCACACAAGCTGGCTGGACTGCAGTCCACAAAACCACCTTAGCTCCATTCTATCAGCGTAGAAATGAACTTACCTTGCAAGCCGGCTGTGTCATGTGGGGGGTAAGAGTTATCATACCTAGTAGCCTCAGAAAACAGATTTTAGAAGAACTCCATTCTGGCCATCTGGGAGTGGTGAAAATGAAGGCGCTAGCAAGGAGCTTTATGTGGTGGCCCGGCATTGACCAAGATGTGGAGCGTGTAGCAATGCAATGCCCGGGCTGCCAACAGGTGCAAAACGAACCAGCACGTGCCCCACTTCACCAGTGGGAATGGCCTGCGTCTCCATGGCAACGCATTCATGTTGACTTTGCAGGACCTTTCATGGGCACAAACTTCCTAGTAGTGGTGGATGCATGCTCCAAATGGCCAGAAGTTTTCACTATGACCTCCACCACAACAAGTCAAACTATCACAGTGCTGAGGGATCTCTTTGCCAGAACTGGAGTTCCGGAACAACTAGTCAGTGATAACGGGCCCCAATTCACAAGTGAAGACTTCCAGACCTTTTTGAGGAGAAATGGGATCCGACACATCACCTCAGCCCCCTGGCACCCGGCAACCAATGGTCAGGCAGAAAGGTTCGTCCAGACTTTAAAACAAGCCCTCAGAGCAACGCAGAATGACAATATCACTCTCCACCATAAACTGAGTAACTTCTTGTTCGCCTACAGAAATGCTACACATGCCACTACCAACCAGACACCAGCCATGCTGTTCCTGGGGCGTCATCTTCGTTCCAGATTGGATCTACTCCAGCCAAATAGCAGACGCACTGTCCAAGACAGACAACTGCAACAGGCTCAGAGGGCCTGTGAAGGGAAACTGCGACACTTTGCTATTGGTCAGAGCGTATTGGCAAGGAGCTACAGAGGAGACCACAAATGGGTCCGGGCTATAGTAAAGGAATGACATGGCCCCCTGTCCTACACCGTCAAAGTAGCATCAGGTGTCATTTGGCGGCGTCATGTTGACCAGCTGAGAAAATCAGGACTGACTCCGGATGAAGACTTGTCTATGGTGTCCACTGCTGCTGAAACTGGAAGGCCGGCAACACCCCCAGAACCCTCTCCGTCAATGGACTGTCAGTCCACCTGTGATGTCCGCCTGTCAGTGGTGCCAGCTTCCCCTAACCCCAGTGTCCCTATGGGAAACCAGGCGGACGCACCCATCGATGAGAGACGTTACCCCACTAGTGTCCATAAGCCCCCTCAAAGACTGATAGCAGAATAATTATTTAGTTACTTACCTAATTCTAATTTCTAACATTGAACAGTGTTCATTGCAGTTGTTTTTGTGTTTTTTTTTTCCTGAAAACAAAGTGTGTAATGTTAAGCGTTAGCTGGTGATGCCATCACAAATATTAGTTTGTATCTAGGAGGGAGGAATTGTAGTGTTTTGAGTGACCTGATGGTGCCGCTATACTAGTGAGTTCTGTAAGAGTTGGAGATTAGTAATGCCTATTCAATGGGATCATATGTTGATTGCTTATGCCTGTTCGGCTGCCACCGATCTGCTCTCATTAAAATAAGTTACTAGTTACCAGTAAGCTGTGCCTCCATGCATTTCTATGATAAAGTAGTAACAAACACAACAGTATCAGTCAGGATTTAGACCTCATCATAGCACAGACAGCACTGGTTAAAGTAGTAAACGACCTACTGTTGGCGTCTGATCAGGGCTGTGTCTCGCTACTTGTGTTGCTTGACCTTAGTGCAGCATTTGATACCATTGATCATTCCATTCTTCTGGATAGACTAGAAAATGTTGTGGGAGTTAAAGGAATGGCCCTCTCCTGGCTCAGGTCTTATCTAACTGATCGTTATCAGTATGTTGATATAAATGGTGATATTTCTAGATGTACCGAGGTAAAGTTTGGTGTTCCACAAGGTTCTGTCTTGGGTCCACTGCTTTTTTCTCTATATATGTTACCTCTGGGTGATATTATTCGTAAACATTGTATTAGTTTCCACTGTTATGCTGATGACACACAGTTGTATGTCTCTGCAAAACCTGATGATAGACACCAGCTTAATAGAATTGAGGAATGTGTTAAGGACATTAGACACTGGATGCTTATTAATTTCCTTCTGCTTAACTCTGACAAGACTGAAGTACTTGTACTAGGACCACATACAGCTAGAAGTAAGTTTTCTGATTACACAGTGACTTTGGATGGCCTTTCTGTTTCTTCACGTGCAGCAGTAAAAGACCTCGGAGTGATTATTGACCCCAGTCTTTTATTCGAAACTCACATTGATAACATCACCCGGATAGCTTTCTTTCATCTCAGAAATATTGCAAAGATAAGAAATTTAATGTCATTGCGTGATGCAGAAAAACTAGTCCATGCTTTCGTTACCTCCAGGTTGGATTATTGTAATGCCTTACTGTCTGGATGTTCCAATAAGTGCATAAATAAGCTCCAGTTAGTTCAAAATGCAGCAGCAAGAGTCCTTACTAGAACTAGAAAATATGACCACATCACGCCTGTCTTATCCACACTGCATTGGCTCCCAATCAAATTTCGTATTGACTATAAAATACTACTATTGACCTTTAACCCTTTGGTGACTGACCCCTTGAAAATGGTTCCTCCAGGAACGATGACGTTTCAGTTGTCAAGACAACAGAAAAACTAAAATACAAAAACAGAAAGATACGTCACAATGCTCTTGTGCACAAAACAAAATGCTCTTGTATTTGTATTTGTATTTTAGTTTTTCCGTTGTCTTGACAACTGAAACGTCATGGTCCCTGGAGGAACCATTTTCAAGGGGTCAGTCACCAAAGGGTTAAAGCACTAAATGGTCTCGCACCACAGTACCTGAGTGAACTTCTGCTCCTCTATGACCCCCCACGCCTACTTAGATCAAAAGGTGCAGGCTATCTGCTGGTACCTCGTATAGTGAAGGCTACATCAGGGGGCAGAGCCTTTTCTTACAAAGCCCCACAGTTATGGAACAGCCTTCCAAGTAATGTTCGGGAATCAGACACAGTCTCAGCATTTAAGTCTAGGCTGAAAACATATCTGTTTAGTCAAGCCTTTTGTTAATGATGTTTATGAGGTAAAGGTGTAGATCTAGAGGGTCCTCAGACATAGTGTTTTGGCAAACTGGGATGTATGGATGCTGTCAGTCCCCACTCGTTTGCTCACTCGAGTTTGTTGACGGTGTAGTGGCTGGCTGCTTTATGTCCCGGGGCTCCCTCATGCCTGTGTTACCTTCTGGCTCTCTCCTTTTAGTTATGCTGTCATAGTTAGTTGCCGGAGTCCCTGCTTGTACTCGGTGCAATATGTATACTGCTCCTACTTATTCAGGTGACATTGGGCATACCTAACAATCTGTGTTTTCTTTCCCTCCCCCTCCCACCCCAAATCTGTCCCTCTGAGTTACATGGAGTCAACAGGAAATCTTTTGGTGGAGAGGATGGAGACCTTGACTGGCTATCGTAGCCTGCAGGGAATCGGACGTCAGACTTTCTGTCGTATGTCCCAGACCCGGTGAAATGTAACTGAATTGTCTTGGCCAGCCCTAAGGGTCCCATCTGCATCTCATCATTGCTGAGGAGTGTGCTCCCATTACCCAATCAAGCATCCAGCCAGAGCAGGTCATGATATATTTTTTACCATATTAACATGCCATTGTTGTGTGTTATGCCTGATGTAAAGACTCTCGTCTCTGCGAGCCTACCACACAGATTTAATACTTGTCATTTTTAGGGCATACCTAACAACATGTGTTTTCTTTCTCTCTCTCTTCCCCCCCCAATCTGTCCCTCTGAGTTACATGTTGGTCCTGGGATTGAGATGCTGGCCTCTTCTGCCCCTCGGACCTGCTTGGTCCATCCTGGTGCCCTGTGTCTGGTCGGAGTTTTATCGCACTGCTCCTGTGAAGGACGGCCCCATGAGGACAGTTGAGGGTTATACCTGGAGGATGCTCTGGACTCTTACAGTAATGCTTTTAGGACTGCAGTTATCATGAACAGTTTTGCACTCAAGTTTCCATCAATGAAGAGTTATAACATCAACGAAACTGTCCTCATGTTAAAACTGTTATTATAGTCAGGCTGTCTGTTGTTGCCCAAATGAGGATGGGTTCCCTTTTGAGTCTGGTTCCTCTCGAGGTTTCTTCCTCATGTCGTTTGAGGGAGTTTTTCCTTGCCACCGTCACCACAGGCTTGCTCATTGGGGATAGATTAGGGATAAAATTGGCTCATGTTTTAAGTCGTTCAAATTCTGTAAAGCTGCTTTGCGACAATGTTTATTGTTAAAAGCGCTATACAAATAAACTTGACTTGACATTCACAGACCGACGCTTGACCACGCCCCTGCTGCCACAGTCATACTTGGCAAATAGGAGCTTTGCTGTGATGATTGGTGACCTCTGTTCTTCATATGCATCCCTCTCTTGTGGGGTACCACAGGGTTCTATTCTCGGCCCTATTCTGTTTTCATTGTACATGCTACCTCTGGGATCAATTATAAAAAACACAATCTGTCTTTTCACTTTTATGCTGATGATTTGCAGATATATTTGCCCATGAGACCCAATGAAAATACGGCGCTTACTAAGTCACTGGATTGTATTACTGATGTAAAGTACTGGCTGTCACGGAACTTTTTGCACTTGAATGACAGCAAAACGGAATGTATTTTATTTGGCACGTCACCCATGTCAAATGTTCTTACAACAAACTCTGGTACTCTGGCCCCCTTTTTTAAACCATTCGTACAAAATCTTGGGGTAACGTTTGACAGTGGGCTTAAATTTGATAAACAGATTAGTTCTGTTGTTAGAACAAGCTTTTTTCAGCTCCGTCTCTTGGCCAAAGTGAAGCCGTTTCTCAGTCGGCAGGATCTCGAGAAGGCAATCCATGCATTCATCAGTTCAAGACTGGACTACTGTTATGCCCTTTATGTTGGCTTCAGCCAGTCTTCAATTTTACGTCTTCAACTTGTACAGAATGCTGCGGCCCAATTTTTAACAAGCATGTCGAGACGTGAACACGTTACTCCTGTGCTGTCGTCACTCCACTGGCTTCCAGTCCATTTTAGAATTGATTTTAAACTACTGTTGTTTGTTTTTAATGGCATCAATGACCTGGCTCCCTCTTACTTGTCTGAGATTTTAACTATCCGTGATCATGGTAGGGCCCTGCGTTCTTCGGGTCAGCTTCTGTTAGAAGTCCCAAGGTTGAAATGTAAACAGTGGGGTAATCGTTCTTTTGCTGTCGCTGCTCCCAGACTGTGGAATAATCTGCCCCCCGACATTCGCACTACTATTGATCTCAGCCTTTTTAAATCGAAGTTGAAGACCCACTTTTTTAGATTGGTGTTCAATCCTGACTAGGGGAGTCTTGTTTTTGAGGGGTACTTTGTTTTGTCTGTTCTATTTCAGGTACTTCTGAAAGGCTTTTAATAACCTGCAGCACTGTGGCACCTTCTGCAGTCAAAACCTGTGTTTTTATGTACTGTGTTTTTATGTATTGTTTTATACAAAACATTGTTTTGTGTTTTAGTGTTATGTTTTATGGCTTTGATGTAAAGCACTTTGGGTACCTTTTGGTTATTGTAAAGGGCTCTATAAATAAAATTTGATTGATTGATTGATTGATTGATTGATTGATTGATTGATTGATTGATTGATTGATTGATTGATTGATTGATTGAACCCCCCTCTCACCCATAGTTAGCTGGGATAGGCTCCAGCTTGCCTGCGACCCTGTAGGACAGGATAAGTGGCTACAGATAATGGATGGATGGAAATTCTATTCATAATATTTTTTCTAAGTTATTCCTTGTTGTACTGAATTTTCCATAATTTACAAATCATTCTGTTTTTAATATACATTTTCCACAGCATCCCAACATTTTTGGAAACTGTTGTATTTCAACATGTCTGACTGACATTTAAATATTTGTTTGCTTGTTATTTCATTTTATTTTTGGTCGTTGCATAAATTTAATTACAACCCCGATTCCAAAAAAGTTGGGACAAAGTACAAATTGTAAATAAAAACGGAATGCAATTATGTGGAAGTTTCAAAATTCCATATTTTATTCAGAATAGAATATAGATGACATATCAAATGTTTAAACTGAGAAAATGTATCATTTAAAGAGAAAAATTAGGTGATTTTAAATTTCATGACAACACCACATCTCAAAAAAGTTGGGACAAGGCCATGTTTACCACCGTGAGACATCCCCTTTTCTCTTTACAACAGTCTGTAAACATCTGGGGACTGAGGAGACAAGTTGCTCAAGTTTAGGGATAGGAATGTTAACCCATTCTTGTCTAATGTAGGATTCTAGTTGCTCAACTGTCTTGGGTCTTTTTTGTCGTATCTTCCGTTTTACGATGTGCCAAATGTTTTCTATGGGTGAAAGATCTGGACTGCAGGCTGGCCAGTTCAATACCCAGACCCTTCTTCTATGCAGCCATGATGCTGTAATTGATGCAGTATGTGGTTTGGCATTGTCATGTTGGAAAATGCACGATCTTCCCTGAAAGAGACGTCGTCTGGATGGGAGCATATGTTGCTCTAGAACCTGGATATACCTTTCAGCATTGATGGTGTCTTTCCAGATGTGTAAGCTGCCCATGCCACACGCACTAATGCAACCCCATACCATCAGAGAAGCAGGCTTCTGAACTGAGCGCTGATAACAATTTGGGTCGTCCTTCTCCTCTTTAGTCCGAATGACACGGCATCCCTGATTTCCATAAAGAACTTCAAATTTTGATTCGTCTGACCACAGAACAGTTTTCCACTTTGCCACAGTTCATTTTAAATGAGCCTTGGCCCAGAGAAGACGTCTGTGCTTCTGGATCGTGTTTAGATACGGCTTCTTCTTTAAACTATAGAGTTTTAGCTGGCAACAGCGGATGGCACGGTGAGTTGTGTTCACAGATAATGTTCTCTGGAAATATTCCTGAGCCCATTTTGTGATTTCCAATACAGAAGCATGCCTGTATGTGATGCAGTGCTGTCTAAGGGCCCGAAGATCACGGGCACCCAGTATGGTTTTCCGGCCTTGACCCTTACGCACAGAGATTCTTCCAGATTCTCTAAATCTTTTGATGATATTATGCACTGTAGATGATGATATGTTCAAACTCTTTGCAATTTTACACTGTCGAACTCCTTTCTGATATTGCTCCACTATTTGTCGGCGCAGAATTAGGGGGATTGGTGATCCTCTTCCCATCTTTACTTCTGAGAGCCGCTGCCACTCCAAGATGCTCTTTTTATACCCAGTCATGTTAATGACCTGTTGCCAATTGACCTAATGAGTTGCAATTTGGTCCTCCAGCTGTTCCTTTTTTGTACCTTTAACTTTTCCAGCCTCTTATTGCCCCTGTCCCAACTTTTTTGAGATGTGTTGCTGTCATGAAATTTCAAATGAGCCAATATTTACCATGAAATTTCAAAATGTCTCATTTTTGACATTTGATATGTTGTCTATGTTCAATTGTGAATACAATATCAGTTTTTGAGATTTCTAAATTATTTCATTCTGTTTTTATTTACAAGTTGCACTTTGTCCCAACTTTTTTGGAATTGGGGTTGTACATAAAGCCTTGATTTGTCATATATATGATAGTTACTTGTTAGGAATCTGAGGTCAGAGTGGAGGGTCAGCCATGTTATAGCTCCCCTGCAGTAAGGCCTCATTCAAGAGCCCATCAGTGAAGCTGGTGGTGCAACAGGGCTTGAATCTCTGACCTTCTGATAAGTAACCCCAAAGCCTTCACCACTGAGCCATCACTACCCATATAAAAGCTCTACGGACATGCTAATTTTCCATTGTTTGCATGCTCCATAATGCAGTTAGCAGTTATGGCAATTTCATATGAAGCATCATGCTTGATCATGAATCTAATTGGCCCTTAAATTTGAAAATTCTTTTTTTTTTATTTCTTCATTTACTCTTTTAGAACTTAATGCATCCAGCTCATTATTAACATTTTATACCAATTTGACTATTCATAAATGTATACATATAACAATACATATAAATTATAAAGTCAGAATCTACACATCGATACCATATTTACACATCAGTGCTCATGTTCATAAACTAGAGGAGTGTGTGAGCAAGTGAGGACAGGAGTCCATTCAGAGTCCAATCACTGCAATGTTCACATTGGAGCAGACCAGGATCACCTCAGTCAGGTGCTCTCACCCACGTAAAGAACCACACTCAGGGGAAAGAACACACCAGGGTTCCTTTCAAATCCACTGAACAATGTGTATGTGACACAATGAGGATGTTTTCAGACCTACAGGCCCCTCAGACAATTGTGGTTTGTTTAATTACAGTGCCTTGAAAAAGTATTCATACCCCTTGAACTTTTTCACATTTTTCCATCTTACAACCATGAACTTAAATTTTTTTTATTGAGATTTTATGTGATAGACCAACACAGAGTAGCACATAATTGTGAAGTGAAATGAAAATGATAAATGATTTTCAAAATTTTAAACAAATAAAAATCTGAAAAATGTGGTGTGCATTAGTATTCAGCCCCCTGTACTCTGATACCTCTAAATACAATCGACTGCAATCAATTGCCTTCAGAAGTCATCTAGTTAGTTAATAGAGTCCTACTGTGTGTAATTTACTCTCAGCATAAATACACTTGTTCTGTGAAGGCCTCAGTGGTTTGTTAGAGAACACTGAAGAACAAACAGCATCATGAAGACCAAAAACTCACCAGACAGGTCAGGGATAAAGTTCTGGATAAAGTTCTAGGTTATAAGAAAATATCCCAAGCTCTGAACATCTCAAGAAGCACTGTTTAATAATAATAATAATAATAAATTTTATTTGTAGCGCCTTTCAAGGTACCCAAGGACACTTTACAGTACAGAATGTTAAAATACTAGAATGTTAAAACAATATTTGGTTTAATCCATCATTCAAAAATGGAAAAAGTATGGCACAACTGCAAACCTACCAAGACATGGCCGTCCACCTAAACTGACAGAGCGAGCAAGGAGAGCACTGGTCAGAGAAGCAGCCAAGAGGCCCATGATCACTCCGGAGGAGCTGCAGAAATCCACAGCTCAGGTGGGAGAATCTGTGCACAGGACAACTATAAGTCGTACACTCCACAAATCTGGCCTTTTTGGAAGAGTGCCAAGAAGAAAGCCGTTGTTGAAAGACAGGCATAAGAAGTCCCATTTGCAGTTTGCCAGAAGCCATGTAGGGGACACAGCAAACATGTGGAAGAAGGTGCTTTGGTCAGATGAGACCAAAGTTGAACTTTTTGGCCTAAATGCAAAGCGCTATGTGTGGCGGAAAACTAACACTGCTCATCACCCTGCACACACCATGCCCACTGTGAAACATGATGGTGGCAGCATCATGCTATGGGGATGCTTTTCTTCAGCAGGGACAGGGAAGCTGGTCAGAGTTGATGGGAAGATGGATGGAGCTAAATACAGGGCAATCCTGGAAGAAAACCTGATGGAGGCTGCAAAAGACTTGAGACTGGGAAGGAGATTCACCTTCCAGCAAGACAATGACCCTAAACATACAGCCAAAGCTACAATGGAATGGTTTAGATCAAAGAATATTCATGTGTTAGAATGGCCCAGTCAAAGCCCAGACCTAAATCCCACTGAGCATCTGTGGCAAGACTTGAAAATTACTGTTCACAGATGCTCTTCATCCAATCTGGCTGAGCTTGAGCTATTTTGCAAAGAAGAATGGGCAAAAATTTCAGTGTCTAGATGTGCAAAGCTGGTAGAGACATACCACAAAAGACTTGCAGCTGTAATTGCAGCAAAAGGTGGCTCTACAAAGTATTGACGCAGGGGGGCTGAATACTAATGCACATCACATTTTTTTAGATTTTTATTTGTTTAAAATTTTGAAGACCATTTATCATTTTCGTTTCACTTCACAATTATGTGCTGCTCTGTGTTGGTCTCATCTCATCTCATTATCTCTAGCCGCTTTATCCTGTTCTACAGGGTCGCAGGCAAACTGGAGCCTATCCCAGCTAACTACAGGCGAAAGGCGGGGTACACCCTGGACAAGTCGCCAGGTCATCACAGGGCTGACACATAGAGACAGACAACCATTCACACTCACATTCACACCTACAGTCAATTTAGAGTCACCAGTTAACCTAACCTGCATGTCTTTGGACTGTGGGGGAAACCAGAGCACCCGGAGGAAACCCACGCGGACACGGGGAGAACATGCAAACTCCGCACAGAAAGGCCCTCGCCGGCCACGGGGCTCGAACCCAGACCTTCTTGCTGTGAGGCGACAGCACTAACCACTACACCACCGTGCCGCCTCTGTGTTGGTCTATCACATAAAATCTCAATAAAAACTTTTAAGTTCGTGGTTGTAAGGTGGAAAAATGTGAAAAAGTTCAAGGGGTATGAATACTTTTTCAAGGCACTGTATGTGTACTGTGAAACCAAGCCAAATAGCAGACAAACCCAAAGTGTCAATTTCACTATGATCCTGACTAATAGGTGTGAAAGTGCTTTCAGATTCATATGAAAAGATTTTCTCTATATTTACCTTTCGGTGAACTCTGACTCCAATTATTATCTCATTTCAGCCTTACACAGTGTTTGGAAATGAGTTTCACCCATTCTTCCAGACAGAATAGAAAAAAAAAGTGACTGCAATTTTCAAAGTGTCACAATATAATATCCAGCATTGACATTCAATGTCCAGACCAACAGAGGGCGCCCTCCCATGACTTTTGAATCTTTCTTGATTACCATTTTCATTTCCTCTTCAAATGTTATATATAGCACATGAACATTTAGTGTTTGTGAAGCTTTACAGACATCCCAAACTGACAAAATTCATTTCAGGGAGGTCTCACCCCCTTTGGGGAATTTTTTTTTTTTTACCAATACATTGCCGGGGGGTACTCCCCCAGAAAATTTTGGATTCGGCTGATGTGATTTCCTGCATTCTGGTGGATTTTGGGGTGGCCTTTTGGAGATGAATTCACTCAGATTCATAGCGGACACCCTGACTTGGGGACTTAACTGTCCCCAACCCATAAACTATGATTAACTACAACGTGTCATATATTAAGCTCCTTACTGATTGAATCTGGACACCCAGAGTATTCCTTACTCTTATCAGATAAGGGTACACTTTTGTGTAGTCTGATGTAAAATGTGTCTTATATTTTCGTTTCTGGGTGGCACGGTGGTGTAGTGGTTAGCGCTGTCGCCTCACAGCAAGAAGGCCCTGGGTTTGAGCCCCGGGGCCGGCGACTCTAAATTGAGTGTGAATGGTTGTCTGTGTCTATGTGTCAGCCCTGTGATGACCTGGCGACTTGTCCAGGGTGTACCCCGCCTTTCGCCTGTAGTCAGCTGGGATAGGCTCCAGCTTGCCTGCGACCCTGTAGAAGGATAAAGCGGCTAGAGATAATGAGATGAGATGAGATTTTCGTTTCTTGGGGCACTCTGCCTTTGCCATGACGCTCCTGCTCCTATGCACTGACTGACTGAATCATCGTTAGAGAAGGCATCCCAAGTCTCTCGGAAGTTCCGGGAGTCTCCCACATATTGATAGTGGCTCCCTGTTGCCCTCAAATTACATACAATCTCACGGAAACTAGAGCAAGCTTCATCTCGAACCAACCATATGCGAACTTGTGTACGTCACAATAGCAGGCCTGTGGTGTGGTGGCAGGCTATTGAGTAGGGTAGAGTGCGGTTTGGGATGCGGCCAATTTCACAACGCGTATTTCCGGTTTAAGAAGAAAAAAAAAACACAAGTGTATGCACATGCCCTCTGGTGGTTCATATGTGTGTGCACGCGCTTGCAATGTGGCGGCGACGGCGCGTGAGGCATGTTTTCTCTCGCCTCTGCATGTGCTGTTTGGCCAAAGCAGTGGAGAGGAGAAGAGATGAACCGGCCGCCATCTTCTGCACGCTTCTCCCTCTAACGATGATTCAATCAGTCAGTGCATAGGAGCAGGAGCGTCATGGCAGAGGCAGAGTGCCCCAAGAAACTAAAATATAAGACACATTTTACATCAGACTACACAAAAGTGTACCCTTGTCTGATAAGAGTAAGGAATACTCTGGGTGTCCAGATTCAATCAGTAAGGAGCTTAATATATGAGACGTTGTAGTTATCATAGTTTATGGGTTGGAGGCAGCTAAGTCCCCAAGTCAGGGTGTCAGCTATGAATCTGAGTGAACTGAGTGAATTCAGGTATTGTTCATCTCCAAAAGGCCACCCCAAAATCCACCAGAATGCAGGAAATCACATCAACCAAATCCACAATTTTCTGGGGGAGTACCCCCATACCCCTCAGCAATCTATTTATCCAAAAAAAAAAAAAATTTAAAATTCCCCAAAGGGGGAGAGAGGGCGAGACCTCCCTGAAATGAATTTTGTCAGGTTGGGATGTCTGGTTAGAGAGAGAAGTGCGCGGAAGATGGTGGCCGGTTCATCTCTTCTCCTCTCCACTGCTTTGGCCAAACAGCGCACGCAGAGGCGAGAGAAAACATGCCTCACGTGCCATCACCGCCACATTGCAAGTGCGTGCACACACATATGAACCACCAGAGGGCACGCACGTACACTTGGGGTTTTTTTGTTTGTTTGTTTGTTTTTCTTAAACCGGAAATACGCGTGGTGAAATTGGCCGCATCCCAAACCACACTCTACCTTACTCAGTAGTGTGTCACCACACCACAGGCTGCGTGGGCCTGCTATTGTCACATACACAAGTTTGCATCTGGTCGGTTCGAGATGAAGCTTGCTCTAGATTCCATAAGATTGTATGTAATTTGCGGGCATCAGGGAGCAGCTACCAATATGCGGGAGACTCTCGGAACTTCCGGGAGACTTGGGATGCCTGGCTTTATGGTTTGCAAGCAGTAGTACATTCTGAGCCAGAGATGTTGTATCAGCAGCAGTTTGAAAAGATGCAGTCCTAAAAGGGACGCTCGATTAATAAAGTGGACGGTGAACCTGAACCAGTATATAATACACAGAGATTTTTAGCTGTCATAAAGCCTTGTAGTTTGCAAGCTATCTAGAAAGTTCTGAGCTGTGATTTCTTGGCCTGGCATTTGTTTATGATCCCTTTTTTCCTTGCCTCATTTTTTTGCCACATTGGTTTGTGACCTTTATGCTCTCTGTTTTTTTGAACTCTGACCTGCCTTTCTGATTATTCCTTGGATCTTGCCATGACCTTGAACTGCCTCTACTCATAAATGCTTTGCATATGGATCTGCAAAGGTCTGGGCCTGAGACCTCCATGTTATACACAGCTTCTCAATAGGATTCAGAGCTGGACTTTGACTTGGCCTCTGTAGAACATTCACCTTTTGGTTTTTAACCACTCCTGCATTGTTTTGGACTTGGATTTGGGATCATTGTGCTGCTGAATGTTATAGTTTCTCCAAAGATGTTAGTTGTTTTCACAGATTCTCCTGTAATTTCCCCAAGAAGCCCAGGTGTTCCTAGAGCATGATGCTACCACCACCATATTTCACTATAGGGATGGTGTTAATTGAGGCGTGGCCTGCATTTGGTTTGCACCACACAAAGCACTTTGACTTTTTCCCCCCACATACGCTGTCAGAAACAGGGGTACAGTAGGAGTCCATTTCTGACCCCCAAGGTACACGCTACACTAATGTACCCCTTATGGCTCATTATTGGTCCTCACGGTAACTATGTGTACCTTTTTAGGGACATAAAAAGGTACATGTATGTTCCTAAGCAGTATATAAAGGGTTTAAATAAGTACCTTAGTGAGTACTGCCCTACTGACAAGCTGTTGTACCCTGAAAGGTACTTTATTTTCTGAGAGTGTTCACTGTTTTGAAGTTGGTCTCATCACACCAAAAAACACATCTTCAGTGGGTCACGTTCTTTCTTCTTGAGTAATTTTTTTTCTACCCATCCTCCAATACAGTCCTTAATTACCTCTGCAAAGCTCTTGAAATGGTTGCCTGTTACACTTTCACTCCACTCTTAGTCACTGTGCTCTTAAGACCCTGGTCCGAAGCAGTGTTGTGCAAGTTAATGAAGCAACGCCATGACAGCACAAACTGGCCACTTTAATAGGAACATGTTCTTGATTCTAAGATCCCTGTTCTTGGCTGCGGGAGTGGAACCCAATATGTTCTGCTGTTGCCATGCTGAGATGCTTTTCTGCTCACCACAATTGTAAAGAGTGATTATATGAGTTACTATATCCTTCCTGGCAAAAAAAGCTTGAACCAATCTGCCCATTTCCTCTGACCTCTCTCATCAACAAGGCATTTGTTTCCACCCACAGAATTGTCATTCACTCACTCAATGTTTTTTTGGTTTTGGCACCATTCTGTGTAAACTCTAGAGACTTGTGTGTGAAAACCCCAGATCATCAGCAGTTTCTGAAATACAACCCCGATTCCAAAAAAGTTGGGACAAAAGTACAAATTGTAAATAAAAAAGGAATGCAATGATGTGGAAGTTTCAAAATTCCATATTTTATTCAGAATAGAACATAGATGACATATCAAATGTTTAAAGTGAGAAAATGTATCATTTAAAGAGAAAAATTAGGTGATTTTAAATTTCATGACAACAACACATCTCAAAAAAGTTGGGACAAGGCCATGTTTACCACTGTGAGACATCCCCTTTTCTCTTTACAACAGTCTGTAAACATCTGGGGACTGAGGAGACAAGTTGCTCAAGTTTAGGGATAGGAATGTTAACCCATTCTTGTCTAATGTAGGATTCTAGTTGCTCAACTGTCTTAGGTCTTTTTTGTCGTATCTTCCGTTTTATGATGCGCCAAATGTTTTCTATGGGTGAAAGATCTGGACTGCAGGCTGGCCAGCTCAGTACCCGGACCCTTCTTCGACGCAGCCATGATGCTGTAATTGATGCAGTATGTGGTTTGACATTGTCATGTTGGAAAATGCAAGGTCTTCCCTGAAAGAGACGTCGTCTGGATGGGAGCACATGTTGCTCTAGAACCTGGATATACCTTTCAGCATTGATGGTGTCTTTGCAGATGTGTAAGCTGCCCATACCACACGCACTAATACAACCCCATACCATCAGAGATGCAGGCTTCTGAACTGAGAGCTGACAACAACTTGGGTCGTCCTTCTCCTCTTTAGTCCGAATGACACGGCGTCCCTGATTTCCATAAAGAACTTCACATTTTGATTCGTTTGACCACAGAACAGTTTTCCACTTTGCCACAGTCCATTTTAAATGAGCCTTGACCCAGAGAAGACGTTTGCGCTTCTGGATCATGTTTAGATACAGCTTCTTCTTTGAACTATAGAGTTTTAGCTGGCAACGGCGGATGGCACAGTGAATTGTGTTCACAGATAATGTTCTCTGGAAATATTCCTGAGCCCATTTTGTGATTTCCAATACAGAAGCATGCCTGTATGTGATGCAGTGCCGTCTAAGGGCCCGAAGATCACGGGCACCCAGTATGGTTTTCCGGCCTTGACCCTTACGCACAGAGATTCTTCCAGATTCTCTGAATGTTTTGATGATATTATGCACTGTAGATGATGATATGTTCAAACTCTTTGCAATTTTACACTGTCGAACTCCTTTCTGATATTGCTCCACCAGGGGCGGTCCTGGGGGGCGGTCCGACCGGGCAGCCGCCCGGGGCGGCATCGCGGAGGCGGCACGAGCATGGGTGCGAAAAAAAAAAAACGGTCTCCAAAAAAAAAGAGCTCGTGCAGGAGATCAGGAACTTTCCTGACTTGCCGTCAGCAACTGTGACCCCCCTTGAGCTGATCACATTCATGCACGAGAAGGAGCTATCGGAGATCTACCCCAATTTCTGGACTGGACTCAGAATTGCTGCCACTCTGCCTGTCACTGTGGCTCAGGCAGAGAGGAGCTTCTCGAAGTTAAAACTGATCAAGACTTACCTAAGGTCAACAATGTCACAGGAACGGTTCAGTGGCCTTGCTGTGATCAGCATAAACCACGCCTTAGGGGAACAAATCTCATATGAAGACATTGTGGAAGAATTTGCATCCAGGAAGGCCAGAAAGCCAACTTTTAGGTTGTGCTTTCACTTTTGCATCCTGAATATAATTGCCACTTAAATGTATATAGACTGTTTTCCTCTTACTTCTTTTGCACATCTTGTTATTTATGACAAATTATAGTGGTTTGCCATTTTTGCCACTTTAAAGAGTGTTAACTTCTTCATTTGTTACTTCTTGTTATTTATAATACACAATAGTGTTTGTTAACCCCGCCAACAGTAGTCGGAGGGGTTATTATTTTCACCTGCGTCAGTCTGTGTGTGTGTGTATCTGTCTGTCTGTCTGTGTGTCTGCAAGATATCTCAAGAACCAATGGATCGATTTGGACCAAATTTTGTACGTGTTGCCAATCACCCAGGAAGGAAACCATTAAATTTTGGAGGTCAAAGGTCAAGGTCATGTCAGAACTTCGAAATTTTTGCCCAATGTATTTTAATAGGGAAAAGGCGGGGTTTGCACTCGTTAGAGTGTCCCTGTCTAGTTATTTCTTCTTATGTGTACAGTAATATGTATAGGATTTACCTGTTCTCTGTCGTTAGTTCATTTATGATACATGATTGCGTTTTACCATTTTTGCCACTTTAATGTATAGTATTTTTAGATCTTTTGTCACTTCATGTTATTCTGTAATTGTGATTGTTTAACTGTTTAGCTTCTTTTGTTATTTATATAGTGCGACTTTAATGGAGGTTTAAGTCTTCTTGTTAATAATAATGGTGAATGGTACTCTATGATAATTCATTGTGCACTCTGTTGGTAAACCTGACTGACTTGTGCAATATTTTGACCATCGGGTGGTGCTGTAGTGCAGTTGTGCTTTCTTAAATAGCTGTGGATAGCTGTAATGCGAAGTCATTGAGTCTTTTTGTTTATTGTTTATCTTTTATTGTTTATCTTTGTATTTTTTATTGCACTAGTCATTAAAACTGGAAATTTGTTCTTGAAAATAGCTGTTGTGAGTTTGTGTATGGGGTCGTGTGTGTTCTGGACGAAGTTAGTGTTTTTTTAGGTGGTGGGTGGGAGGTGGTTGTCGGGTTGGGCCGGGGGGGCAGCAGGGGGTTTCACCTGGGGAGTAAATCACTCTAGGATCGCCACTGTGCTCCACTATTTGTCGGCGCAGAATTAGGGGGATTGGTGATCCTCTTCCCATCTTTACTTCTGAGAGCCGCTGCCACTCCAAGATGCTCTTTTTATACCCAGTCATGTTAATGACCTATTGCCAATTGACCTAATGAGTTGCAGTTTGGTCCTCCAGCTGTTCCTTTTTTGTACCTTTAACTTTTCCAGCCTCTTATTGCCCCGTCCCAACTTTTTTGAGATGTGTTGCTGTCATGAAATTTCAAATGAGCCAATATTTGGCATGAAATTTCAAAATGTCTCACTTTCGACATTTGATATGTTGTCTATGTTCTATTGTGAATACAATATCAGTTTTTGAGATTTGTAAATTATTGCATTCCGTTTTTATTTACAATTTGTACTTTATCCCAACTTTTTTGGAATCAGGGTTGTACTCAAACCACTCCATCTGGCTCAAACCAACACCCATGCCATAGTGAAAGAAAGTCACACTTTGCGATCACAGTTTTTCCCATTCTGATGTTTGAACATTGTAAACATTAACTGAAGCCCTAGACTTGTATCTGCATGATTTGATGCATTGTGCTGCTGTCGAGGGATCGGCTGATTAGAGAACTGCACAAAACAGAACAGCAGGTGGATGGGTGTTCCTAATAAAGTGGCTGGTGAGTGTAGACTTTGCTCATGTATCTGAAAGTTGCTAAGAGCACTTCTTACCACTATGGGTGGCTTTTGTGACCATTCTGGAAACCGTTTGTTGATCAAGTGTCTTAATGTGATTTTTATCTTCGTATGAAGTGGCTGTTGTCTACTACTGCGCCACAAAGCAGCATGTCTCGGTGACAAACCCAACCCCAGGACTTCCTGTATCCTGTCAGAGTGTATCTCACTTTCCTGTTATAACTCCAGGAGAAGCACTGGACAGTGCCAGACTGTAGGCAATGTTCAGATGGTTCTCAGAGCTCAGAAACTTTTACACCTCTCAGTAACCCCACAATTAGGAAGTAACAAGTAAACTGGCAATAGAAACGTCAGTCAGAGCATGCTAACCCACAGCAAGAGCTGACATCACACACAGATAACCACACTTGTGTTTCATTTCTCATCTTCTGTAAACGTTAGCATGCAAAACCCACACCAAAGTTGACCTCCTTTCCAATTTATAATAAGACGCAAAAGCTCGCATGCACTCAGCGATGTGTTTTTACTGCACGGTGTGTTAATTACAGCTGTGATCACAAGGCCAGTGCAGTAACATGAGAAACTACTTTGTGTTTTTGAAACGCGTGTACGCTTTCAGGCAGGATGTCCATCAGGCGAATGTAATTGTACCAGTCAGAGGTAAAGTTGTAACATTAATTTTGTGATTGCAATCAATCAATAGCAGGAAAAATTGTAGACAGTTGGATAAATAATTGATAGAAATGTAATATACAGTGTGTGTAATCTCCGCTCTCCTCCATCCCCTGGTATATTCACCTGAAACTTGTTTCCCTCTGTCCATCATATGATTGAACTTTAGGCAACATTCAACTGTTTTACAGACAAATACGAAAGCAGAGACTGTCTCAGAGCAAAGTTCACGTATTACCAAATAAAGTTTAGTGCAAAAAAGGAACTTTGATGTTTTTCACACAGTGCTGTTGATGAAATTCAGTACAGATGACAAACTTTCTAAACATTCAGCACTTTTAACAACTGGTCCAGAATTGAGAATTCTCAGAAACTCAAAGCTGGGCCAAACTAGTGTCACAGCTGAGATGCACACCATGCCATTTTTGTAGTTTGTGGTTAATTCACATGGCCGAGACATTTTTCATGAGCATCAGGAAGCTGTGGGTTCAAACGTCCGCCTTCTGGCTCATAAAGAGTTCACAATGAAGATGATCGTAACTTCAAACTCAAAAAACTAAACATTCAATTCAGTAAACAGTAGTAGATGAAATACGAGAAATGAGAGTAATCAGATTTTTGCAAAGAGAGACTTTAACTTTAGCCACAAATCACACATTATCGAGACCTCTTCCTTTCACATCCGCTAAGGCCAGAGTGCCTTCATGTAATCATTGTTCCTGTGAGTAGAGGCATAAAACCACAGACATGAAAGAAAAAAAGTCTGAAACAAAAGTTGAGCAAGTTGCACAAGCCGAATGTGTGATTTTTTTTCTTAGCAGTTTCACAGCCTTGTAGTGTTTAAGACACTCATTTATAAAAGTTGCGATGTTTATGAATATTGTAAACATTTTGGTGAGAACATTTGGCATAAAAAAAAACTTTTCAAAATGTCGCATTACTCCAAATATAATCGATTAGATGCTTTTCTGTGCTTTTTGTGGCAACAAACACGTCTACACCCGGTTCAAATGACATCATTACGCTCCATAATCTCAATTTTAATTAAGCAAATTAAAGTCGGCTTGTGACACCGCAACATCCTGCATGTTTTAAACTAGTTCAAAATGCTAATACAATATCATTACTTCCAGATTTCTGCTAGAATTTTTCCTTTGATCAGCCTTTGGGAGGCGGAGCCTGAGAAGCATATCATAAACCGCCATGTGTGGAATCAGGAAACTGATTAATAACTGATTTTTTTTTGCATGGAATGATACCAAACTGAAAACTGTACATTCCAAGTTGCTCAAAATGGCCGCTCATATAGGACTCCAGTGTTCAGAAGAAAACATGGTGAAGCTCTGTTCATGTATGCTGATGACAGGAAGTCCTGAAGCACACCACTGAACATCTATATGCAGCTACGTTTGACTTGTAGCTCCTAAGAAGCAAAGATCAGATGCCAACATTTTTGAATACGAGGAGAACTGTGTACATTTTTTCCACTTTATTTTATTGCACAGTCACTGTAAACTAACCGAACTTTAATATTTACACTGAAACACTGTTAGTGCATTATGGGAAGACAAAGTCTTGCAAGAACAACCTGTATGCTTTTCTTCTGTTCTAGTAAGAACACTGACGAGACATTTGTTCTTGAAGTGAATCTGACAATGTGAGTTGACTCGTGACTCTAGAAAAACACTTTAGCTTATAAATATTGTGTTTAAAAAAAAAAAAAAATCTGTTCATGCTCATGAACCGATTCATCTTATTTCAGAAATGAGTCCTTTTTTAATCGTCCCTCACAATATCTTCTGTAGCTGAAGAGATGAGGCTTCTTTATGGATATGATGAAACATCATGTGAAGTCCATGTGTTTGGGTTCAAACCTGCAGCTGTGTGAGGTCGTTCTTCTGTGTGGGGTCACTCTGGGTCATGGGTTCGGGGGCTGCAGGAGAGCGTATGTGCTGTTGAGGTTGGTCATCATGATGTGTCTGTTCGTCGAGGTTTGCTGCACCTCAGCATACTGAAAGAAGAACATGATGGGACTGGATTAATAAACTTAAAAACTTTAAATGCAGTGCATTAATTAAGCAATGGGTCTTTTTTAGAGCCAAATATATTGTCAGGTTGTAAAAAATGATTTGAGTATTAATTTACATTTCGATAAGTGCGTGTGTGTATGAGTTATCCTACCACAGCGCTGGTGTTGCTCTGATGCTGCTGTAAACGAGGGTCTGGAGGTTGTGCTTGGGTTTTTGGAGGTCTTTTGCAGCGGTGAACTATAAAACCTAAAACATCACAATTCATTTAGAATGAAATTAAAAACAATCATGACTTTATGATACACCGTCTCATGGACACACAACCCTGATTCACAGGTTCTCAAATTTTTAGATTCAGGGGTTCATCCATTATCTGTAACCGCTTATCCTGTACAGGGTCACGGGCAAGCTGGAGCCTATCCCAGCTGACTATGGGCGAAAGGCAGGGTACACCCTAGACAAGTCACCAGGTCATCGCAGGACTGAGACAGAGACAAAACAACCATTCACACCAATTTAGAGCCAACAATTAGCCTAACCTGCATGTCTTTGGACTGTGGGGGAAACCGGAGCACCCGGAGGAAACCCACACAGACATGGGGAGAACATGCAAACTCCACACAGAAAGGCACCCGTTGACCACTGGGCTCGAACCCAGAACCTCCTTGCTGTGAGGCAACAGTGCTAACCACTACACCACCGTGCTGCGTATTCAGGGACCTTTAACTGTCAAATGTATTTCATATATCAGACCCCTTTGGGACACTTATGAAAAAGTGTATTAAGCTCATTGTTTAAATGTACACAATGATACTGTATTTCGATTATGTTGAAGCCATATTCCAAAATTTTCCACCAGTGGAACATTTGGTCCCAGTTGACATGATTTATAGCTAAGCTGACTGATGTGAGCAACTGAGTCAAACAGGACAACAGTAATAATAATAATAATTATTATTATTATTATTATTATTATTATTATTAATATAAATTTGAAAATGGTGGATTATGATTTTCAACACAAGTTAAAGACAATGTGAAACTCAACACAGAGAAATAAAAAAACGCAACCACAGAGTTCACTTTGAGAAACATTCACTGCTCTAAATCAATAACATGACTATAATTTTAAAAAAGAAAAAAAAATAGTAAACTGACAGTTCAATATACAACTCCATCTTCTGTACGTTACAAAAGGAATTTAATTTTGTAATGTAATAAATTGATCCGGGGTGCCAGAATTTACAATTTAGACATAACATTCAAGATTTTATTGCCGCATTGTTCCATCGGAACGTGAAAATGACACTTTGAGTGAAAAACAAAATGGAGGATCTGCTAATTACGAAGCAGCACCACAACAGTTTTTTGCCTTGCTGTTTTCTGATCTGGAAAAAACGCTGCCATGTTGTCTACAGACACACACTCAGGGTTTTGTGGTGCAGTGTTTTCTCTCGACCTGCTCTGATTTTTTTGATAGCAAAGCGGAGACCTCTTGCAATGGTATTAGGTTCACTGAATAAAGAAGAACTTTTAGGCAGCGCTGTGTATTCAGATGAAGTGTATTCAACTGTATGGGTTTCTATAAGTAAGACTTTATAGTGAGCTATTAGTGACAGTCAGATACACGATGCCAACAGGTTAACCCTTTAAACTCTCAGACTTGATCAGATCTAGTTGACAAACCACCACCACAACAACAACCTTTTGCAAAAAAGGAGTATTCTGGAGGATATTTACACTCACCTGCAAAGGCAACAATGCAGATTATTAAAAGTATGATGAAGAGACTTCGCCAGAGTGTGACACCTTTGCATTTATCTGCTGACTGATTCGACTGCTTATTATCTTCAGATGTCTGATTCTCTGGAAATGACACCATGCATTTAACCTTTAGATGAAACACTCGGTTTATGTACAAAGACATATTTCTTTGTTTTTGGCAACATGTGGTACGAGTTTAAATGATAATCAAAAATGATGAAATTTCTTATATTAATCTTCAATCAATAAACTCACCAGCTGAGTGATTCTGGATGTAAAGTCTGATTCCACTGCTGATGTTGGGAGGTGTGTTGATATCAGATTGTGAACCAGATTGAATACAATAATACACTCCTAATTCATTAGTACTGATATTGTGAATAAATAAACTGCTGTTATATTGCAGTGAGAAAGTCTTGTTGAAGGTCGTGTTACTGTAGTCTGCCCTCAGGGACTGGCTTGAGTAAGAGCGTAATATATAAACTGGAGGTTCTGACGGCTTCATCAGGAACCAGAACACATCTCTTACAGACACCTCACACTTTAGAGTCACATTTTGTCCCAAATTCACCGACTGCTCGATGAAACCTTCTGCAGCTCCACAGCACACAAGTAGATCTAATCATGACAAACCACACACAGATACACCACAAGGGTTCAGATTAGAATAACCTACATGTCATTCATGCAGAAAATAAACTCAAAAGACAACATTTTAGGTCCAAAGTATGGAAATAATATTGGATTTTGGATCAGAAACGTGTGAAGTTACTCACAGAAGTGAAGTTTTACGATCTTCATGCTGAATTCTGAACACTGTATACAAACCCGAAACACTCAGAGGCTGAACTGCTTCAGTCAGGAAACACTTGAGCAGTTGAGCTTCAGACACTGGAGTATACGGAAGTGGGAGCTGATCTTGCTTACGCCACAATGTGTGTGCGCTTTTTCTCCCCTCATCTGTCATGTCTTCTTGCACACCCACACCATTAAAGTAAGATTTCACAAGGAAGACAGCTAACACTGATCTTTTACTGACTTTTATAACAATTTCAAAGTGAATTTATTGACACATATTTACTACTAAGTCACAGAAAACACTGAAGTTGAGGAAATACATCTGGAGCTTCATATGAAAATCCAGCCAAAGAGAGCAGAAGAGTCAAACTGTTCCTCTGTGTTTTACAAAAGAGATGAAGGACAATGAGGAAACCTTCATGGAGCGCAAATAAACTGCAAGGGTGTGACATTTATTATGAATCCTGTAGAAATTAATGAGCCTGTAGGTTTAATAACAGTAATGTAGTGTACCCTCATAGCTCCAAGTGCCTTGGTTCGATCCTGAGTTTGGGTTACGTCCCATCACAATTTACAAATGAAGGCAAATCATCAACATTTGACTTTTTAAAAGCTCATGTTTTAATTGATTTGACAGGATGATATTATAAATCAATTTATGTTTCAATGTAAGAAAATACTAAACAGTTTTATTTGAAATGCAATTTTTAAATACTACAGCCATAGCCTGTATTTTTCAAAGTTTGGAGAAAAAAAACCCCTCATATTCTGAGGTAAAGATCTGAAACTTTCCGGAGAGAAGGAGTTGGAAGAGAAGCTCCCCTAGTGGTGGCCAGATGTAATTACATCTGTGAAAATCAAAGACAGATACAGTGGTGCTTGAAAGTTTGTGAACCCTTTAGAATTTTCTATATTTCTGCAAAAATATGACCTAAAACATCATCAGATTTTCACACAAGTCCTAAAAGTAGATAAGCACAGCACAAGCACAACTTTATTCATTACACACTTGTGAAAATCCTCTCTGCATTGAACCCATCTGAAGCAGTGAGCACACACATGTGAGCAATGAGCACACACACACACACACACACACACACCCAGAGCAGTGGGCAGCCATGCTAACAGCACCCAGGGAGCAGTTGGGAGTTAGGTGCCTCGCTCAAGGGCACCACAGCCCAAGGCCGTCCCATATTAACCTAACCTGCATGTCTTTGGACTGTGGAAGAAACCGGAGCACCCGGAGGAAACCCACGCAGACACAGGGAGAACATGCGAACTCCACACAAAAAGGCCCCTGGGCTCGAACCCAGAACCTTCTTGCTGTGAGGCGACCGTGCTAACCACTTACACCACTGTGCCTGGGTAAAGAGAACCCAGTTAAAGAAATGAGTGGGCACCCGGTTTTATTTAAAGAACAGGGATCTATCAAAGTCTGATCTTCACAACACATGTTTGTGGAAGTGTATCATGGCACGAACAAAGGAGATTTCTGAAGACCGCAGGAAAAGCGTTGTTGATGCTCATTGGGCTGGAAAAGGTTACAAAACCATCTCTAAAGAGTTTGGACTCCACCAATCCACAGTCAGACAGACTGTGTACAAATGGAGGAAATTCAAGACCATTGTTACCCTCCCCAGGAGTGGTCGACCAACAAAGATTACTCCAAGAGCAAGGTGTGTAATAGTCGGCGAGGTCACAAAGGACCCCAGGGTAACTGCTACACAACTGAAGGCCTCTCTCACATTGGCTAATGTTAATGTTCATGAGTCCACCATCAGGAGAACACTGAACAACAAATGGTGTGCATGGCAGGGTTGCAAGGAGAAAGACACTGCTCTCCAAAAAGAACATTGCTGCTCGTCTGCAGTTTGCTAAAGGTCATGTGGACAAGCCAGAAGGCTATTGGAAAAATGTTTTGTGGATGGATGAGACCAAAATAGGACTTTTTGGTTTAAAAGGAGAAGCGTTATGTTCGGAGAAAGGAAAACACTGCATTCCAGCATAAGAACCTTATCCCATCTGTGAAACATGGTGGTGGTAGTATCATGGTTTGGGCCTGTTTTGCTGCATCTGGACCAGGACGGCTTGCCATCATTGATGGAACAACGAATTCTGAATTATACCAGCAAACTCTAAAGGAAAATGTCAGGACATCTGTCCATGAACTGAACCTCAAGAGAAGGTGGGTTATGCAGCAAGACAACGACCCTAAGCACACAAGTCGTTCTACCAAAGAATGGTTAAAGAAGAATAAAGTTAATGTTTTGGAATGGCCAAGTCAAAGTCCTGACCTTAATCCAATCGAAATGTTGTGGAAGGACCTGAAGCGAGCAGTTCATGTGAGGAAACCCACCAACATCCCAGAGTTGAAGCTGTTCTGTACGGAGGAACGGGCTAAAATTCCTCCAAGCTGGTGTGCAGGACTGATCAATAGTTACCAGAAATATTTAGTTGCAGCTATTGCTGCACAAGGGGGTCACACCAGATACTGAAAGCAAAGGTTCACATACTTTTGCCACTCACAGATATGTAATATTGGACCATTTTCCTCAATAAATAAATGACCAAGTATAATATTTTTGTCTCATTTGTTTAACTGGGTTCTCTTTATCTACTTTTAAGACTTTTGTGAAAATCTGATGTAGTTTTAGGTCATATTTATGCGGAAATATAGAAAATCCGAAAGGGTTCACAAACTTTCAAGAATGACTGTAGATCGATAGATAGATCGATATGAAAATGTTAACTTGGCAACTTGTCCAGGGTGTACCCCGCCTTTCGCCCGTAGTCAGCTGGGATAGGTTCCAGCTTGCCCGCGACCCTGTAGAACAGGATAAAGCGGCTACAGATAATGAGATGAGAAATATTTCAGTCTATAATATACCAGGACTGCATGAAGAATGTGGAATACAAATTTAACCCTTCAGAAACTGTATTTCTGGACCTGGCCAAGTGAACACAAACGCCCAGCAGGGGGCAGTAAAAAGCAGGAGGGATAAAACACATTTTGTGAGACCCAGGGGGTCACTGTGAATTTCATCCCCATACAGAAAGAAATTAAATGAAGGTATTTACATTTATTGTGTTGGTTTGGTGTGAGATATCAAGATGTTGTGTTTGAGTCTGAGGCTGAGTGTGAGGATTCAAGATTCAAGAGAGCTTTATTGTCAATACGTCCATATACAAGTACACAGTGCACTGAAATACTGTTTCCCTCAGACTCCACATGGTGCATTTATAGAGAAATAGAAGATTACAGCACAAGATATAAAATAACTATCTGTAGATATCTAAATACCATAAACAACATAAATGATGAGACAAAGACAGGTGCAAAGTGATGGAGACAGATGTGAAAAAAGTGCTGTGTATTAGAGGAAAAAAACACTTGGGGATGTGCTGTTATGGGAAAATAATCAACTGCAGGGTGGTAACAGTAACTCCACTTCATTGCACCACCCTGTCACTGATTCTGATTCTAAACTCAGGGGAGAATTTTACTGCAGAAGGTCACACTGTGAGAACGAGGAGCAGATGTTGGAACTGTTCACCTTAGACACGTGTGAAATGTATTACAGTGCAGACCATAACCACAATCGTGTTGCACAGCTTATGAAAGACAAAAAAAAAGACCAATGTGTGTTACATCACAGGGTGAAACGGAACAAACTCCACCACAGTGTAGCTGCTTTCATGAAGCCCTTTTGGAAACCAACTCTGTAAAACAGCGTAAAGTCATGAGCACTGTGTGTACATTTATCTGTTAAACACATTTCACTTTTTTTTTTTTACTTCAAAACAGAATTCATGCACATATTTATGATTGTAAATAAACTTAAGAACACCTTTAAAAAGCCAAATTTGATTGAGAGTGAACAGGTTTATTTTTTTCACGAAAGAAATCTGTCACTTTTCACACTCGCACAACACATACTATAACGCCCTTAGTCACAATCCAAGGCCCTGGGGCCTCATGTACAAAGCTTGCGTACGCACAAAAAAGCTACGTACGTCACTTTCTGCGCAAACATTTGTATGTACAAAGATTGACTTGGCGTGGAAAAGTGCGGTACTGTACGCAAACCTCATGGCTGGCGCACGCACATTTCTGGTGCGTCTTGGTACTTGGCGACACTTAGAGGCAGAGCAACGCAACTACATTTAGGCCTACTCAGTCAAGAGTCATGACATGGCGATAAGAGGCATCCAAAAATGCATCGGAACATCAGGATGCGTGAACTGAAATGTATGTCAGTCATACGACATTGTCGAGACACATAATGCGAGACTGTTGGGTAAATGCCAACAGATCCATCAACCATCCCTTCCATATTGTCTCATCTCATCTCATTATCTCTAGCCGCTTTATCCTTCTACAGGGTCGCAGGCAAGCTGGAGCCTATCCCAGCTGACTACGGGCGAAAGGCGGGGTACACCCTGGACAAGTCGCCAGGTCATCACAGGGCTGACACATAGACACAGACAACCATTCACACTCACACCTACGGTCAATTTAGAGTCACCAGTTAACCTAACCTGCATGTCTTTGGACTGTGGGGGAAACCGGAGCACCCGGAGGAAACCCACGCGGACACGGGGAGAACATGCCTTCCATATTGTAATTACGGGAAATGAGAAACCACAGCAATATCATTTCGATATAATTCCCATTGACTATTGGTTAATTAATTAAATTAAAGAATGCACATGCAGGACCATGCATTGCAGCTAGCTTAATAGATCTTCCTCGCGCATTTGCCGCGAGGTGTCAGACTGAAATATTATTAGTTGATGTTGCGTGGGGTAGCCTTATCACATAATTACCAAGATCAATATATGAAACGATTTCCAAGTGCGTACAAATCAGACACAACCGCGGTGTGTGGCGTGTTACACAATGTGGCGCAGCGGCACGGCGTGCCAATAATGGAGCGAGACCTGCCGGAGGACCCAGACCCTGGGCCTCACAACGAGGTGCCACAGCGACATGGCATACAAACCCGGCAGCGCTTAATAGCCACAATGTGAAAAGGTAAGGACAGACGGGACACCATTCATTTTTTTAAGATATTCTTTTAATGTGTTATTCAGTTCCTTCAATTCCTCACGGATTCCCTCGAGGTTGTCGTTAATCACCTCTATCCCCTTTAAAATTTCCCCCTGCGACTCAAGGACCGCGCGCGTCAGCACCCGGCCTGTGGACCCGGCGACAGGGGCAGGCGGTGGAGAAGGGGGGCAGGTGACAGTGACGCTGGATCCGCTCGGCTGGGGGTCCTCTTCCTGCTCGGGTGGGATGGACTGGGGGCCTCCTGTTGTTCCCTGGCACCCTGCTAGAATACATTTGTCATTAAAATCCTATTGTGGAAAATATGTGCACGTTTTATTTCTGGTTATATGTGGCTAGGAATATTGGGCCTACTAAGAGAGGAAGACATTTCCTCAAATACAGGGTGTCCCCGAAAAAATTTACACATTAGAGCACTAAAGGTGTTTTTTTGTTTTCAAAACCCATGTAACTCAGACACTCATTGTGTCGCAGGCACTGCGGACGATGCGAATCATACCGTTATCTTGGTATAGGCTACATTCACATTCAGTGGCATACAATCAGTGACCGTTGCATGTCTCATAGCATACACTTTGAACATCACTTTAATTGGAGGTGACAGAACAATTAAGTGATGTATGTGAATTCTATTACACTGTGCTAAAGGCAGGGATTAATGCGAATAAATGTTAATTTGATTAACGCGAGATTTCTAACATTTAATTAACATTAACGCGTTAGTAAAAGTTGCCATGTCTTTTACCTAACGCGGGCCTTACTGCAGGTCTATTTATACTAATTAACATATTCAGTGTGGAATAATTGAGGGAGGAGACGGGGCGGGGAACGGGGCTCGTGCATGTGCGCCGAATTCCACGTTGATTGGGATGTACAACAGGAGTGCGCGTGGAAACCTTCGTACGCACTGATTGATACATCCGGATTTTTTTGGTCGTACGCAAATTTCCCGATTTTGACGTGTGCACATATTTAGTGGGAAATCCATGCAGGTCTTTGTACATGAGGCCCCAGGTTCTTAATACTGATGTTTTTCTTTATTGTACAAACACCCTAGAACACTTTTGCCGGCTTGTAGACTAAGAGGGTTACAAGTTGTTGTTAAGCATAAAAGATGATATCAAACTTGAATCGTGAGCATGAGAGGACATCAAACTTGCAATACTTAAGCACAAGACACTACAGAACTTCCAGCACATCAAACAAGTAGCCTTTCTTTGTGCTCACCTAAGAGCTCCTTCATTCATTAGGCACCAACAAAACATTTCACAGGAAGTGACATACATAAATGCATCATGGGAGACTGAGTCCACCCAAACCATTACACTGTTCATCTTTACAATGTTTCTCTTTTAAATAAAGTCCATTACGTTTTTAATACAGTCATAATTAATATCATACAAATATGTGCAATATTTTAATATGTAAAAACAAAATTATAACTTTAATTGTGCAAAATTGTGCAATACTTGAAGAACATAAAGGGTAGCCATTACTTCCTATGGCTGCCTTCACACGTACAGTCGGGTCCAGAAGTATTTGGACATTGGCTATTTTTTGTCATTTCCCCTCAGTACCCTACTCTAAGGGATTTGAAATGAAGCAATGTGACTGAAGAGGAGACTTTCAGCTTTAATACAAGGGCTTTAACAAAAAAAAAAAAAAAAAATTACATCATTTGTTAAAAATGATGCCGAGAGGACGCTGGCATGTTTGTTGCCGCTTCTCGCATCTCTGATCTCGTCTCTCTACAATCATAAGCCGCGTCTGTTTTTAAGCTGTTTTTGTTCCACCTCGCCTGCATTGAAACTGTTGTTTCGCTGCTGTGTAGGGAAATACAGTTTATGACGCGAGCCTTGGACTACTTCAGCCTCCTAACTCTCACACAAAACTGTGGATTGCCTACCTCCTCGCTTTCGGCGCATAGGATATACTTCGACCTTATCCGCTGGCCTTCACCGTTACACCACAGGACTGTCTGTTTGTCAGTCCGCATCTTGCTCTGCTGCTGTTCCCCTGGGTGTAGCGTTGGTTAGCAAACCAAGCTAGCTGGCAAGGTGTCTGTGATTGTCCGGTGCTCCTCTGCCGCCATGGCGCTGATAAAATACACCGTAGGTGAACTCCTAAAATTCAACACCGTCTTCTTGTCTTCTCCAGGTTGCCTCGAGGTTATTAAATCTCTCCACCTCCTGCGTCGACCACCCTATGTGCACAGGGCTGTTCGCCACAAGTTTGTTTTTAAAGGGATAGTTCGGGATTTGACATGAATCTGTATGGCATCCCCATCAATAGTGTCGTGCAAACACACTGACTTACCCCTGACAGCATCCTGGGAGTCCAGTTCTTGTCCAGTTTTGGTCCAGACGAAAGTAGTCCGGCAAGTTTGTTGGGGTCACGAAAGTAAAACGTTTTTCGTCTCAAAACAGTATGTGTTCAAAAGAGTGATATATTTGCATCACAAAACCGTTGCCAAATAAAAAGTCAGACCTCGAAATCGCTTGGCACTATTTTCTCTCCCTTCTTATCACTGCGCGCTGCCGGCTTCATCCAGCTGCGGCTCCAACTTCAAGGATAAGCTGGAGCCGCATAAGTAGGAGTCCCGGCGGGTGGTTTGTATTCGATTTGTTTATATCCCGACCTTGTCAGCTGTCAGATTTATGTTCATGGACCCGGTAAGCTGGTAAATAATATTTATTTTTTTCTTTACCAAATTCTAACAGAAAGAAAGGGAAAACCGAGCCGCTTCACGGCTGTAATGCAAATTGCTTTCCTCCTCAGTATACAAGTGCGCTTCCATGGCAGGGAAAAAGAAACTACCACTGCTGCCTATGTAGTGCCCTATTTATACAAATAGGAGTCATTCAGGATTCAGCCATATTTTTGTTCCGTGTCATGGCTGAATCCTGAATGACTCCTATTTGTATAAATAGGGCACTACATAGGCAGCAGTGGTAGTTTCTTTTTCCCTGCCATGGAAGCGCACTTGTATACTGAGGAGGAAAGCAATTTGCATTACAGCCGTGAAGCGGCTCGGTTTTCCCTTTCTTTCTGTTAGAATTTGGTAAAGAAAAAAAAAAATAAATATTATTTACCAGCTTACCGGGTCCATGAACATAAATCTGACAGCTGACAAGGTTGGGATATAAACAAATCGAATACAAACCACCCGCCGGGACTCCTACTTATGCGGCTCCAGCTTATCCTTGAAGTTGGAGCCGCAGCTGGATGAAGCCGGCAGCGCGCAGTGATAAGGGAGAGAAAATAGTGCCAAGCGATTTCGAGGTCTGACTTTTTATTTGGCAATGGTTTTGTGATGCAAATATATCACTCTTTTGAACACATACTGTTTTGAGACGAAAAACGTTTTACTTTCGTGACCCCAACAAACTTGCCGGACTACTTTCGCCTGGACCAAAACTGGACAAGAACTGGACTCACAGGATGCTGTCAGGGGTAAGTCAGTGTGTTTGCACAACACTATTGATGGGGATGCCATACAGATTCATGTCAAAAATCCCGAACTATCCCTTTAACACCAGCATGACTTCGGCTATCCCAGTGGTCAGGTGCGCTGCGTCCCTGCAGAGTCGTGTTGAACGTAAGTCACGCCCACCACCTGCCAATCTCCGGAGCCTGGCCTGCATTGACAGCTCTGCACCCACTAACAGGACAGCCTTGTTTATGCTGCAAAACATCAGGTCCATAAACAACAAAGCTGTTTTTATTCATGACATAATCACATCACATCACATTATCTCTAGCCACTTTATCCTTCTACAGGGTCGCAGGCAAGCTGGAGCCTATCCCAGCTGACTACAGGCGAAAGGCGGGGTACACCCTGGACAAGTCGCCAGGTCATCACAGGGCTGACACATAGACACAGACAACCATTCACACTCACACCTACGGTCAATTTAGAGTCACCAGTTAACCTAACCTGCATGTCTTTGGACTGTGGGGGAAAACGGAGCACCCGGAGGAAACCCACGCGGACACGGGGAGAACATGCAAACTCCGCACAGAAAGGCCCTCGCCGGCCCCGGGGCTCGAACCCAGGACCTTCTTGCTGTGAGGCGACAGCGCTAACCACTACACCACCGTGCCGCCCATGACATAATCTCAGAGAAAAAACTGGACTTTCTATGCCTAACAGAAACGTGGCAGAGCCAACAGGATTTTATTGGCTTCAACCAAGCTACCCCATCTGGATACACCTACACTTACAAGCCCCGCGGCCATGGCCGCGGTGGTGGACTTGCCATTATACACCATTCTGATTTCGTGGTCAAAGAACATCTTGCCAGTGTATCATCCTTTGAATGTCTACATCTTACTGTGAATGGTGCTGCACAGCTGCAATTGGTCCTCATATACCGACCACCTAAAACCTTCGCCAGCTTCCTCCCTGAGCTCACGGAGCTGCTTGCTGCTGTCTGCCCCCTGTCCCAATCAACCATCCTACTGGGTGACTTCAACATTCATGTGGACAATAGCAGCTGCTCTTTTGCAGCTGACTTTGTCACTCCTGGACTGTTTCAACATCACTCAGCATGTGCATGGCCCCACCCACAGCAAAGGACACACCCTCGATCTGGTATGCAGCACCGGCTCACCTCCATTACATCTGGAATGCACTGACTTGGCCATATCAGACCATTATGCCATTCTGTTCTCGATCCCTGTACCCCTCCGCAGACAACGCTGTATGCGGACAATCACTTTTTGCAATATCAAGAATGTGTCTCTGCCTCTGCTATCCCAAACTCTAGTGACCCATCTTGCAGCCCCTGACTCTGACTCTGCCCTCCCAGTGGATACCCTGGTGGAACATTATAACACCGCGCTCTCCACCAGCCTGGATGCTGTGGCCCCAACCATCACCCGATCTGCCTCTTTCTCCCGACCTGCTCCCTGGTTTACATCTGAGCTTCGCCTCATGAAGCAAACTGGGCGTCGGCTCGAGTGACGGCATAAAACATCTGGCCTCATTGTCCACCTGGAGGCTTACAGGGACCACGTCAGGAGCTACAAGCAGGCCCTCACCACTGCCAAAACTCGCTACTTCTCCACTCTCATAAATAACCAGCAACATCATCCCAGGATGCTTTTTTCAACAATTAACCGCCTTCTCCGCCCTCCTTATACACCCCAACCATCCGACGCTGCTGACCTGTGCTCCAGGTTTCAAGACTTTTTCATATCCAAAGTCAACACCATCCACCAGCAGCTACTTTCCACACCTCCAACCACAACTCAACAACATGATGACGAGCCACCTGGCACTCTCCAGCTATGGCAGGACATCTCCATCCCTGCTGCCTGTCCACCGCAGCACCGCCTCTCCTGCTTCACTTTACTGGACCATGCCCAGGTCCTCGACCTGGTGACTAAAGCCAAGCCATCATCCTGTCTGCTGGACCCCATGCCTACCATCTTGGTCAAATCATGTCTTCCTACCCTCTGCCATACCATGATGACTATCATCAACACATCTCTGGAGTCTGGTGTTGTGCCCACCAGCTTCAAAACCGCTGCTGTCATCCCCACTTTGAAAAAGCTTGGTCTGGACCCTGACGACCCAAACAACTACCGTCCTATCTCCAACCTTCCTTTCCTTAGTAAAATCTTGGAAAGAGCAGTGGTGGCCCAACTCTAGCAGCATATGTCCCACCATGAGCTCTTTGAACCTTTACAATCTGGCTTCAGAGTGCACCACAGTACAGAGACTGCTCTTGTCAAAATCACCAACGACCTTCTCACTGCTGTAGATAATGGCTATATCACCATCCTCATCCTCCTGGACCTCTCAGCAGCTTTTGACACAGTCTCTCACTCCATCCTCTTGCAGCGGCTCTCTGAGTTCACTGGACTATCAGGCACAGCACTTCTCTGGTTTCACTCATACCTATCCAACTGGCAACAATTCATCACACTCAAAGACTCCCGTTCTACCACAGCAACCATCAGCCACGGCGTTCCGCAAGGTTCGGTGCTTGGTCCTCTTCTCTTCACCATATACATGCTCCCTCTTGGACGCATTATTCACTCCCATGGTCTCAGCTTCCATTGCTACGCCGACGACATACAACTATACATCAGCACCAAACCCTCTGCTCAGCTCCCCCCCACACCTCTCATTATATGTCTGCAAGACATCAAAACATGGATGACCAACAATCTTCTCAAGCTGAACAGCAATAAAACTGAGCTCATGGTGGTGGCACCAGCACCACTGCTCAGGAAGGTTGGAGATTTCCACCTGGACATTGATGGCTGCTCCATCACCCCATCCCATGAAGTCTGTAACCTGGGTGTCATCTTGGATTCATCACTATCATTCCAGTCTCATATCAAAAAAAGTCACTAAATCTGCTTTCTTCCATCTCCAAAACATCTCCAGACTCAGGCCCTTACTTTCAAACACAGTTACAGAGACTCTCACTCATGCCTTTATCTCCTCCCGTCTAGACTATTGCAATGCTATTCTGTTTGGTCTACCCAACAAGGCCATAGACAGACTGCAATATGTCCAGAACTCTGCTGCCAGGATCCTTACAGGTACTAGGCCCTGGCAGCACATCACCCCCATTCTCAAACAGCTTCACTGGCTCCCCATCAAATCTCGCATCATCTACAAAGTCCTCCTCTTCACTTTCAAGTGCCTTCATGGCCTGACCCCCCATTACCTCTCTGAGCTCCTCCACCCCTATACTCCCTCAAGATCCCTGTGGTCCTCATCCAAGCGCCAGCTGGTCATTCCTCGTTCCAGACTTAAGGCCACCAGTGACAGAGCATTTCATGTAGCTGCTCCATTTCTGTGGAACAAACTACCCAACACCATTCAGCATGCCCCTTCACTGGCAGTGTTTAAGCAACATCTCAAAACACATCTTTTCTTGGAGGCCTTTGGCTGCTAGTTTCCACAAGCACATAGACCTACATACGCACCTACACAGATACCTTGTTAAGCGACCTTGGGTGTTTTGAAAGGCGCTATATAAAACGAAAGTATTATTATTATTATTAAAAAATTACAACCATTTTTTAAACATAGTCCCTCCATTTTCACAGGCTGCCAAGGAATTGGACAATTGACTGAGAAACAGTTTCACGGCCAGTTACGGCTTGTTTCCTCATTAATTCATGGCAAATTAATGAGATAAATTGTCTGGAGTTGATTCCAAGTGTCGAATTTGCATTTGGCAGCTGTTCATGAGAACTCTCAATATGCGGTCCAGAAAGGTGTAAATGAAAGTGAAGGAGGCCATCATGAGGCTGAAAACACAAAACAGACCTATGAGAGAGAGCAGATACTTTAGGAGCAGCCAAATCAAAAATTTGGTACATTCTTAAAAAGAAGGAAAGTACTGGAGAGCTCAAAAACACCAAAAGACCTGGAAGAACACAAAAGTTAACTAAAATGGATGATCGTAGAATTCTTTCCTTGTTGAAGAAAAACTCCTTCAGAACATCTAGCCGAGTCAAGAACACGCTTCAGGAGTGAGGCCTGTTGGTGCCAAAATCTACATTCAAGAGAAAGGCCAGATTAGATTTTGCTAGAAAGCCTGCTCAGTTCCGGAACAAGATTCTTTGGACAGATGAAACCAATATTAACTTGGACCAGAATGATGGGAAGAGAAGAGTATGGAGAAGGAAAGGAAGGACTCATGACCTAAAGCACATCACTTCATCTGTAAACAAGGTGGACATGGTCATGTACCGCTGCTAATGGAACTGGGTCACTGGTGTTTTTTGATGGTGTGACTGCTGATAGAAGATGCAGGATGAATTCTGAAGTATATGGAGCTTCACTTTCTGCTCAGATTCAGTCAAATGCCGCAAAACTGAGGACGGTACTTTACACTCCAGAGGGATAGTGACCCAAAACAAACTGTGAAAGCAACCAAAGAGCTTCTAAGGAAAATACATGGAATGTTATTGAAGAGTCATATCAGTCACCTGACCTCAACCCAATTATGCATGCTTTTCACTTCCTGAAGAATAAATTGAAAGCAGAAAGAACACATCAGCAGCAACTGGGGAATAAGCAGCAAGAAGCTATGGGGAAGCCATGGCCTAAAAAGTTAGCGAAGCAGCTTTGGGACCAAAAGGTCACCAGTTCAATTGCCTGGACCAGAAGGAATGACTGAAGTGATCTTGAGAAAGGCCTCTCACCCCCAAGCACCCCAGATTTGTCAGGATCCTGTTGCATGTTGCTTTGGATAAAACTCTCTGATAAATGTCTGTTACATAATGTAATGTACTGAAGCGTCAACTGAAGGCAGGTGCTGTAAAGGCTTGGCAAAGCGTCTCAAGGGAGGAAACATTTGGTGATGTCTGTGGGTTCCAGACTTCAGGCAGTCACTGACTGAGGACGGTGCTTTAGTTTTATCCAAGTATTAAAAATAATCCTTATATCTTTAAATTATTTTGTCCCATTACTTTTGAGGCTGTGAAAATGGAGGAGTGATGAAGAAAATTGCTGTAATTCCAAAACCATGAACATGATACTTTTTGTTAAATCCTTGAATTAAAGCTGAAATTCGACACTTCAATCACATCTTGACAGCTTCGTTTCAAATCCACTGTGGTGGTGTAAAGAGGTAAAAATCCCAAAATTGTGTCACTGTCTAAATACTTATGGATCTGACTGTATAGCACACTGTACAGAGTAACAATACACAGTGTTAGTGTGTACAGTGTGTTAAGTGTGCATTTCTATCTTGTGAAGTTACCTGCAATCCACTGACTTACTGAAGCTTCACATCACAGTTTGGAGATTTGGTTTTTCCACAGCAGCTGACGATCAAGGCTGAAACATCACAATACATTCTGTATAAATCGAGTTGCTTGGAAAACTGATTGTGTGATTTTTATATTGGAGTTCCACAGTCATGGCAATGTTGGGCTTTCAATGATCTTTTTCTGTTTAAAAAAAAAATTTGGGTGCACAAGGTTTAATTCATTTTGGGTTTTCTGAAAATCAACACAATGTCAAAAATATGCATACAGCAAAACTAATATTTGGTTAAATGTCCCTCTGCAAGTTTCACCTTCACCAGATGCTTTTGGTAGCCATCAACAAGCTTCTATCAGAATTCTGGCTGGATATTTGATCACTCTTCTTGGAAAATTTTCATTAAATGTCTGTGTTTGCTGGCACAGACCTGAGTTTTAAGCACAGTATGCATATTTTCAAATCGGGTTGAGGTCAGGACTTTGGGAAGGCCATTCCACAAGCTTCATGTTAGCCTGCTGTATCTGATTCACAAGGTAGTCCTTCTTCATTACTCCATCCACCTTGTTGAACCATGATGAATAATTCCTTAAAGTGCATATCACAGGTAAATTCAGGAGCAAGATCAATGTAATTCTCCTATTTTATATTAAACTTTGGTCAAATATCTGTCACATTTTGCATTTTGTGCAGTTTTTTTACCTTGCGCAATACCAGAAAAATTCAGTTGAAATCAAGCCATTTGAGTCGAATTCGTCCGCCTCTGAAAAAACTTGCCATTTGGATTTCCCCGCAAACATTGATTTTCGTGACGTCACATGTGGGACGCTTCCCTTTGAATCCTACGTCAGCGCTGGTTTGTTTATGAGAAAACGACCTGGTGGTTTTCTGCAAATTTCTTCAACGTTATCACGTAATTATTAAAATGGTTAACAGATGTATTGTTGGAGGGTGTAGCAACACCAATCTTGATGGGATTAGTACTCATCGTTTCCCAAAAGACCGGACAACGAGAGAGAAATGGGAGCGCTTCGTGGGAGGCACCCGGAAAAATTGGCTACATGCTATAGACTACAGCATTATTTGCGGTGCTCACTTCACAAGGACCGATGACTTTGAGAACTATTTGCAGTGGGAAATGGGCTTCGTGAGGCAACTTGATCTGAAAAAAGATGCAGTTCCATCTGCCAGAATGCCCAAAGCAACACCATATCCATCTGTGTCAGCATCACCAAAGGAGCTAGCCGTGTTCATCTCCCCTGACAGAAGGCGAAGTGTCACATCCACTGAGGCCCTCGAAGCAGAGGACCAAGCAGAGCCGAGAAAAAGAAGAAAATCGGCAATTCACAAGTTGACTGTTGCCAGGGTAAGAAATAATTCTGACATCTCATTATATTCTTTATCCAAAGGTGAAGTAACATTGCGCTCAGGTGACAATTTCATATTTCAATGCAAAATCGCTAGCTGCTAAACTTGGTCTACACAGGCTGTGCACTGAAACCGTGCAACCTCTCGCAGCCTGCTGGCGGTTCCGCAGGTGATGTCACTAATCTGGCTCCAGACTCCCTTGGGATTTTTCCAGAAGCGTTTTGTTATTTTATTTTTTTCTGCTGTAGACAGATGACCTTTTGAAAAATTACCCTTCTGGATGAGTGTGTAAAGGGACGTACTTTCATATAAAAAAAAAAGAAATTGGTCCAGGATATGCACTTTAACAGTTGGTTCAGAGTTCTTGGGGTTGAATGCCTCACTTTTACTCCTCCAAACGTACCTCTGGTCTGTGTAGCCAAACACCTCAATCTTTGTCTCTGCTTACCATAAAAGTTTCCTCCAGAAGGCTTTTTCTTTGTCCATGCGATCAGCTGCAGATTTTAGTCGAGGTTGAAGGTATCGAGTTTGGAGCAGGGGCTTCTTTCTTAGACGGCAGTCTCTCAATCCATGGTGATGTAAAACTCATTTAACTATAGACAGTGACACTGGTATTCCAGAAACTTCCAGTTCATGGCAGACCTGTGAGTTGATGTTTCCTGGGTTGTTCTGACCATCTACACCAATTTACTCTCAGCTGATGGGATCCAAACTCTCAGCGAGGATCTTCCAGCAAAGTGGCTTAGGAAAATAGCTACTCCTCCTTACAGAGAAGCTACCAGCTGTAGTCAATCATCATCATCACTGACAGGAAGTTCAGAGTTTCTGGCCTTGGCAATTTAAAACTTAAAAACATTGTGGAGCTTTGAGCATCACTGAATCAATAATATGAATGATGATATAATTATACATACAGGGTCAATATTTTTGACCCTATATGTATAATTTTGATGCTGTGTTGATTTAAAAAAACCCAAAATGAATTACATCTCATGCACTAAATTCTTTATCTATTAAAGATATATTTTGTACAATTATTCTGCCACAGAAAATGAACATGTCAAAGGAATCATTGAAAGCACAAAACTGCCATGATGTCCATGATGAGTGAATGCAAACTTCCGACATTAACTATATAGTTTTATGATTCTACTATAAAAATAATTCTAATTAATAATAAAATGCTGAAACAATAATTACAAAATGCAGGAGTGATTATGATTAAAATATTCTAACAGAAGTGATTAAACCTGTGCTGAATTTAGTCAGTGTAGAATATATTAATGCTTCTCTCAACACTGGACAGAGGAAATGATCTATAACTCACCTGTTACTGCAACGACTGCAACACAGATCATCATTCCTGACATGATGAGATTTCTCCAGAGTCTGATCCTTTCATCTTCATCAAATGTCTGATTCTGATTCTCTGGAATCACGAAAACATCAGATAGTTTGGCATTTATTATTAAATAAACCAATTAGTGTAATTATAATAAAGTATTGATTTATCACATGAACATTTCCTGTAAATATAATAAATAAACTCACCAGCTGAGTGACTCTGGATGTAAAGTCTGATTCCATTGCTGATGTCGGGAGGTGACCCAGTCTGAATACAATAATACACTCCTAATTCATTAGTACTGATATTGTGAATAAATAAACTGCTGTTATATTGCACTGAGAAAGTCTTGTTGAAGGTCGTGTTACTGTAGACTGCACTCAGGGACAGGCCTGAGAAAGCGCGTAATATATAAACTGGAGGTTCTGACGGCTTCATCAGGAACCAGAACACGTTTTACAGACACCTCACACTTTAGAGTCACATTTTGTCCCAAATTAACCGACTTCTCGATGAAACCTTCTGCAGCTCCACAGCACACAAGTAGATCTAATCATGACAAAACACACACAGATACACCACAAGGGTTCAGATTAGAATAACCTACATGTCATTCATGCAGAAAATAAACTCAAAAGACAACATTTTAGGTCCAAAGTATGGAAATAATATTGAATGTTGGATCAGAAACGTGTGAAGTTACTCACAGAAGTGAAGTTTTATGATCTTCATGCTGAATTCTGAACACTGTACACAAGCTCGAAACACTCAGAGGCTGAACTGCTTCAGTCAGGAAACACCTGAGCAGTTGAGCTTCAGACGCTGGAGTATGAGAGCTGATCTTGCTTACACCACTGTCTGTGTTTTTTCACACTATTAATGTGACATTTCACAAGAAAGTTATTTAGCACTGATCTTTTATTGACTGATAATTTGTAAGTGATTTTTTTTTACACATTTATCATGACTCAGAAAGTATTCAAGTTGAGGAAATACATTGTAGCCTCATAGCTCCAAGTGCCTTGGTTCGAGCCTGAGCTTGGGTTATGGGTCCCATCATAATTTACAAAGCTTCTGAAGGGAAATCATTGATGTTTCAATTTTTAGTGACATATTATGATCAATTTATGTTTCAATGTAAGAAAATACTGAACAATTTTCTTTGAAATGCAATTTCTGTTGAAATACTACAACCATATGCTGTATTTTTTTCATCAAAAACTTGAAAAAATAAATCAATCTGAGGTAAAGGTCTGAAACTTTCCAGAGAGGAGGAGTTGAAGCTCCCCTAGTGGTGGCCAGATGTAATGACATGAAGTGAAAATAGAGATAGATAGATAGATAGATAGATAGATAGATAGATAGATAGATAGATAGATAGATAGATAGATAGATATCATTTATATATGAATGACAAGTAATAGAAAAATCAAGTGATTATTAAACAAATGTAACAATTGTAAGGAAATTTGCTCAGATACCTAAAACAGTCTAAACTCATATATATAAGAAATATTTCAGTTTATAATATATCAGGACTGCATGAAGAATGTGGAATACAAATTTAACCCTTCAGAAACTGTATTTCTGGACCTGGCCAAGTGAACACAAACGCCCAGCAGGGGGCAGTAAAAAGCAGGAGGGATAAAACACTTTTTGTGAAACCCAGGTGGTCACTGTGAATTTGATCCCCATATAGAAAGAAATGAAATGAAGGTATTTACATTTATTGTGTTGGTTTGGTGTGAGATATCAAGATGCTGTGTTTGAGTCTGAGGCTGAGTGTGAGGATTCAAGAGAGCTTTATTGTCAATACGTCCATATACAAGTACACAGTGCACTGAAATACTGTTTCCCTCAGACTCCACATGGTGCATTTATAGAGAAATAGAAGATTACAACACAAGATATAAAATAACTATCTAGCTATCTAAATACCATAAACAACATAAACGACAAGACATAAACAGGTGCAAAGTGATGGGGACAGATGTGGAAAAAGTGCTGTGTATTAGAGGAATAAAACACTTGGGGATGTGCTGTTATGGGAAAATAATCAACTGCAGGGTGCAAACAGTAACTCCACTTCATTGCACCACCCTGTCACTGATTCTGATTCTAAACTCAGGGGAGAATTTTACTGCAGAAGGTCACACTGTGAGAACGAGGAGCGGATGAAGGAGCTGTACACGTGTGAGACATGTTAGCATGCAGACCATAACCACAAAACAATGAACTGTGTGTGTGTGTGTGTGTGTATATATGTGTGTGTCACATCACAGGGTGAAACAGAACAAACTCCACCACAGTGTAGCTGCTTTCATGAAGCCCTTGTGGAAACCAACTCTGTAAAACAGCGTAAAGTCATGAGCACTGTGTGTACATTTATCTGTTAAATACATTTCAATTGTTTTTTTAAATTCAAAATAGAATTTATGCATGTAGTTATGCTTGAAAATAAACTCAAGAACACCTTAAAACAGCAAAGTTTAATTGAGAGTGAACAGGTTGATTCTTGACACTAATGAAATCTGTCACTTTTCACACTCATGCACAGAACACAAACAGTCAGGTCCAGAAGTATTTGGACACTGACACGATTTTTGTAATTTCCCCTCAGTACCCCACCACAGTGAATTTGAAATGAAGCAATTTGATTGAAGTGGAGACTTTAAGCTTTAATACAAGGGCTTTAACAAAAACATCGCATTAACCATTGAAGAATTATCGACATTTTTTAAACATAGTCCCTCCATTTTCACAGGCTGTCCAAGTAATGGGACAATTGACTGAGAAACAGTTTCATAACTAATTACAACTTGTTTCCTCATTAATTCATGGCAAATAGAGGAGATACAATGTCTGGAGTTGATTCTACAGTAAGTGTTGAATTTGCATTTTGTAACCATTTATGGGAACACTCAATATGTGGTCCAAAGAGGTGTTTATGCAAGAGAAGGACATCATGAGGCTGAAAACACAAAACAGACCTATGAGAGAGAGCAGATACTTTAGGAGAGGCCAAGTCAACAATCTGGTACATTCTTAAAAAGAAGGAAAGTACTGGAGAGCTCAGCAACGCCAAAAGGCCTGCAAGACCACGGAAGTCAACTAAAGTGGATGATCATAGAATTCTTTCCTTGTTGAAGAAAAACTCGTTCAGAACATCCAGCCGAGTCAAGAACACTCTTCAGGAGTGAGGCCTATCTGTGCCAAAATCCACATTCAAGAGAAAGGCCAGATTAGATTTTGCTGAAGCATCTCAAGAGAACAACACTGAATTTGACTGCTTCAGTCAAATGCTACAAAACTGAGGACGGTGCTTTAGAGTAAAGAGGGATAATGACCCAAAACAGACTGCAAAAGCAACCAAAGAGCTTCTAAGGAAAATACATGGAATTGTTATGAAATGGTCGAGTCAGTCACCTGACGTCAACCCAGCTGAGCATGCTTTTCACTTCCTGAAGAACAAACTGAAGGCAGAAAGAACACATAAGCAGCAACTGGGGAATAAGCAGCAAGAAGCTATGAGGAAGCCATGGCCTAAAGGTTAGCAAACCAGTTTGGGGCCAAAAGGTCACCGGTTCAATTGCCTTAAAGAGCAGAAATGGCTGAAGTGCCCATGAGCAAGGCACCTCACCCCGAACTGCTCTCCAGGCTGCCCACTGCTGTGGATATGTCAGGATCTGGATAAGAGCGTCTGCTAAATGCCTGTAATGTAATGTAGTGTAAACTGAAGGCAGGTGCCGTAAAGGCTCGGCAAAGCAACTCAAGGGAGGAAACATTTGGTGATGTCTGTGGGATCCAGACTTCAGGCGGTCATTGACTGCAAAGGATTTTCATCCAAGTATTCAAAATAATCCTTATATCTTTAAATTGTTATTTTGTCCCATTACTTCTGAGCCAGTGAAAATGGAGAAACTATGTAAAAAGTGGCTGTAATTCCAAAACAGTTAATGTGATATTTTTTGCAAAAGCGCTTCAATTAAAGCTGAAAGTCGACATTTCAATCACATCTTGATGGCTTCATTTCAAATCCATTGTGGTGGTGTAAAGAGGCAACAATGCCAAAATTGCATCACTGTCTGAATACTTATGGAGCTGACTGTATAACACTGTACAAACCAACGCTGTGTATTAAACAGGGTGTTGAGTGAGTGTGCATTTCTATCCAGTGAAGTTACCTGGAATTCACTGACTTCCTGAAGCTTCACATCACAGTTTGGAGATTTGGTTTTTCCACAACAGCTTACAATCGAGACTGAAACATCACAATACATTCTGAATAAACCGAGCTGATTGGAAAACTGATTGTGTGATTTTTAAAATTTAGTTACACACGTGTGGTGAGAAGTTTACATTCACTCATCATGGACATGAAGGTCATGGCACTGGAGGGTTTTCAATGATTTCACTGAACTGTTCAATTTTCTGGAGAAAACCCCCCAATAATTTGGTGCACAAGTTTTAACTCATCATTTTGGATTTCATGAAATCAACACAGGGTCAAAAATATACATACAGCACAACTAATATTTAGTTTTGTATAAGTTAGTGTATGCATATTTTTGACCCTGTATGTATAACTTTGATGCTGAGTTGATTTCAAAAAAACCAAAACGACTTAAATCTCATGCACCAAAATCATTTTTTCTATTAAAGATCTATTTTGTACAATTATTCTGCCACAGAAAAAGAAGAGTTCAAGAAATCACTGAAAGCACAAAACTGCCATGACGTTCATGTCCATAATGAGTGAATGCAAACTTCCGAACACAACTGGATATGATTATAATTCTACTATGATAATAAGTTCTTCAAATTAATTATCATCTCATCTCATTATCTCTAGCCGCTTTATCCTGTTCTACAGGGTCGCAGGCAAGCTGGAGCCTATCCCAGCTGACTACGGGCGAAAGGCGGGGTACACCCTGGACAAGTCGCCAGGTCATCACAGGGCTGACACATAGACACAGACAACCATTCACACTCCCATTCACACCTACGGTCAATTTAGAGTCACCAGTTAACCTAACCTGCATGTCTTTAGACTGTGGGGGAAACCGGAGCACCCGGAGGAAACCCACGCGGACACGGGGAGAACATGCAAACTCCACACAGAAAGGCCCTCGCCGGCCACGGAGCTCGAACCCAGGACCTTCTTGCTGTGAGGTGACAGCGCTAACCACTACACCACCGTGCCGCCCCAAATTAATTATAAAATGCTAAATCAATAATTACAAAATATAGGAATGTTTATGATTAAAATATTCCAACAGAAGTGATTAAACCTGTGCTGAATTCAGTCAGCGTAGAATATATTAACGTTTCTCTCGACACTGGACAGAGGAAATGATCTATAACTCACCTGTGACTGCAACGACTGCAACACAGTTCATCATTCCCGACATGATGAAGAGATTTCTCCAGAGTCTGATCCTTTCATCTTCATCGGTTGACTGATTCTGATTCTCTGGAAACACAAGAAACATCAGATAGTTTGGCATTTATTATTAAATCAATCAATTAGTGCAATTATAATGAAGGACTGATTTATCACATGAACATTTCCTGTAAATATAATAAATAAACTCACCAGCTGAGTGACTCTGGATGTAAAGTCTGATTCCACTGCTGATGTCGGGAGGTGACCCAGTCTGAATACAATAATACACTCCTAATTCATTAGTACTGATATTGTGAATAAATAAACTGCTGTTATATTGCAGTGAGAAAGTCTTGCTGAAGGTTGTGTTACTGTAGTCTGCCCTCAGGACAGGCCTGAGTAAGAGCGTAATATATAAACTGGAGGTTCTGACGGCTTCATCAGGAACCAGAACACATCTCTTACAGACACCGCACACTTTAGAGTCACATTTTGTCCCAAATTCACCGACTTCTCGATGAAACCTTCTGCAGCTCCACAGCACACAAGTAGATCTAATCATGACAAAACACACACAGATACACCACAAGGGTTCAGATTAGAATAACCTACATGTCATTCATGCAGAAAATAAACTCAAAAGACAACATTTTAGGTCCAAAGTATGGAAATAATATTGGATGTTGGATCAGAAAAGTGTGAAGTTACAGAAGTGAAGTTTTACGATCTTCATGCTGAATTCTGAACACTGTACACAAGCTCAAAACACTCAGAGGCTGAACTGCTTCAGTCAGGAAACACTTGAGCAGTTGAGCTTCAGACGCTGGAGTATACGGAAGTGGGAGCTGATCTTGCTCACACCACAATGTCTGTGTTTTTCCACACCATTAATGTGAGATTTCACAAGAGAGACAGTTAGCGCTGATCTTTTACTGACTTTGATAATAATTAGAAAGTGAATTAATTCACACATATTAACTCACGAGTCGCAGAACGTATTCAAATTGAGGAAATACATTTGTAGCTTCAGACAAAAATCCAGCCAAAGAGAACAGAAGAGTCAAACTGTTCCTCTGTGTTTTACAAAAGAGATGAAGGACAACGAGAAAACCTTCATGGAACGCAAATAAACTGCAAGGGTGTGACATTTATTATGAATCCTGTAGAAATTAATGAGCCTGTAGGTTTAATAACAGTAATGTAGTGTCGCCTCATAGCTCCAAGTGCCTTGGTACGATCCTGAGTTTGGGTTACGTCCCATCACAATTTACAAATGAAGGCAAATCATCAACATTTGAATTTTTAAAAGCTCATGTTTTAATTGATTTGACAGGATGATATTATCATCAATTTATGTTTCGATGTAAGTAAATATGAAATGGATTTATTTGAAATGCAAGTTTTTAAAATACTACAGCCATAGCCTGTATTTTTCATCAAAAGTTTCGAGGAAAAAAATTATAATCTGAGGTAAAGGTCTGAAACTTTCCAGAGAGAAGGAGGTGGTGAGAGAAGCTCCCCTAGTGGTGGCCAGGTGTAATGACATGAAGTGAAAATCATAGATAGATAGATAGATAGATAGATAGATAGATAGATAGATAGATAGATAGATAGATAGATAGATAGATAGATAGATAGATAGATAGGAGAAAATCATAACATTTGTTTATTAAATAGAATAATTTAAAAACCCACAAGTGATTTTTAAACAAATGTAACATTTGTAAGGAAATTTGTTCAGAGACCTAAAACAGTCTAAAATTAAGTATTTTTTTTTTTCTGTTGAGAAATATTTTAGTTCATAATATACCAGGACTGCATGAAGAATGTGGAATACAAATTTAACCCTTCAGAAACTGTATTTCTGGACCTGGCCAAGTGAACACAAACGCCCAGCAGGGGGCAGTAAAAAGCAGGAGGGATAAAAGACTTTGTCAGACCCAGGGAGTCACTGTGAATTTGATCCCCATATGTAATGTAACGTAACGTCATGTAATGTAAAGTGAAGGCGGCTGCAGTAAAGGCTTAGTAAAGCATCTCAAGGGACGAAACATGTGATGATGTCTGTAGGTTCCAGACTTCAGGCAGTCAGTGACTACAAAGGATTTGCATCCAAGTATTCAAAAATAATCCTTTTAATTGTTAGCATGTCCCATTACTTCTGAGCCAGTGAAAATGGAGGGACTATGGAAAAAGAGGCTGTAATTCCAAAATGGTTAATGTGATTTTTTTTTTTGTGAAACCTCTTCAATTAAATCTGAAAATCAATACTTCAATCATATCTTGATGGCTTCATTTCAAATCAATTGTGGTGGTGTAAAGAGGGAGCAATACCAAAATTGTGGCAGTGTACAAATACTTATGGACCTGACTGTAAAACACACTGTACAAAGGAACATAACACACTGTACACACCAACGCTGTGAAGTGGTGTGCTTTAGGTCATGAGTCCTTCCTTTCCTTCTCCATACTCTTCTCTTCCCATCATTCTGGTACAAGTTAATCTTGGTTTCATCTGTCCAAAGAATCTTGTTCCAGAACTGAGCAGGCTTTCTAGCAAAATCTAATCTGGCCTTTCTCCTGAATGTAGATTTTGACCAACATAGGCCTCACTCCTGAAGCATGTTCTTGACTCAGCTGGATGTTCTGAAGGAGTTTTTCTTCACCAAGGAAAGAATTCTACGATCATCCACTTTAGTTGACTTCCATGGTCTTCCAGGCCTTTTGGGGTTGCTGAGCTCTCTAGTACTTTCCTTCTTTTTAAGAATGTACCAGATTGTTGATTTGGCCGCTCCTAAAGTATCTGTGCTCTCTCTTAGGTCTGTTTTCTGTTTTCAGCCTCATGATGGCCTCCTTCACTTTCATTGACACCTTTCTGGACCACATATTGAGAGTTCTCATGAACAGCTGCCAAATGCAAATTCAACACTTGGAATCAACTCCAGACAATTTATCTCCTTAAATTGCCATGAATTAATGAGGAAACAGGCCGTAACTGGCCATGAAACTGTTTCGCAGTCAATTGTCCAATTACTTGGACAGCCTGTGAAAATGGAGGGACTATGTTTAAAAAATCGTTGTAATTTTGAACAGATAATGTAATATTTTTGTTAAAGCCCTTGTTTTAAAGCTGAAAGTCTCCACTTCAATCACATTGCTTCATTTCAAATCCATTACAGTGGGGTACTGAGGGGAAATGACAAATAGCCCGGGGCTCGACATTAACGCTTGTCCGCTTGTCCGGGACAAGTGATACTTTGTCGGACAAGTTCATCGTCTCAGTTACTTGTCCGATCGGACAAGTGCCAAAATACGCCTATATTCGGGTTACATATCAAATGTATCAGTTTATTCACATGATTTCCGAAGCATCTCACTCGACATCTTGTTTTGATGAATCGCTGGATGTTTCTATTCGGAAAGAGCGATGTGCGCATGCGCAATATTCCGCTTGCGAAACCGGCCAATACCGCTTCAAGTATTTGAGCTGAAAAGTAAACAGTCGTTTATGATTGGTTTTAATCGTGTCACACACGTGGATTTGTTGACATTTCTGTTGGCGGGATCATTATTCAACTGTATATTTACGTTGAGTGTGTGGTAATTTCCAAATCTTTGAATTGTTGTTGATGGTGTTCATTATATAGCCGAGCTGTCAAATGGCTGCTGATTAGGTTACCGGCTGTATTAATTAACTAATTAGTAATGGAGTTTAGGGATTTGAAACATAGGGCTCTATAATTTAGATATAATTATGGATTATTTGAAATTCTTAATTATCTTTTTTGACCATTAAATACCATACAGGAGCCACACTGAATAATTAGACAACAACAATTCATCAGTGGAGGATATATATTCAAAGTTAATAATTTAAAAATGAAAATATATATTTTAATTTTCTGGTTTTCAATTTCTCATAAATAAATTAATGATTGATGGAGTCCACTTTTTTTCTGCAGTGAATAGATTTGTGTGTTAAAGTAATTCTGGTGAAATGATTTCTTTATTGTGAGTCAATAGAGGTGTGGAGGTTTTCATAACAAGATATATTATCTTGTCATTTGATAAAAAGGGGGAAAATGCATAATTTTAGACCGTTTTAGGTCTCTGAACAAACTTCTGTACAAATGTTACATTTGTTTAATAATTACTTGTGGGTTTTTAAATTATTTTATCATTAATATACAAATGCTGTGGCGGCATGGTGGTGTAGTGGTTAGCGCTGTTGCCTCACAGCAAGAAGGTCCTGGGTTCGAGTCCTGGGGCCAGCGAGGGCCTTTCTGTGTGGAGTTTGCATGTTGTCCGTGTGGGTTTCCTCCGGGTGCTCCGGTTTCCCCCACAGTCCAAGGTTAACTGGTGACTCTAAATTGACTGTAGATGTGAGTGTGAATGGTTGTCTGTGTCTATGTGTCAGCCCTGTGATGACCTGGCGACTTGTCCAGGGTGTACCCTGCCTTTCGCCTGTAGTCAGCTGGGATAGGCTCCAGCTTGCCTGCGACCCTGTAGAAGGATAAAGTGGCTAGAGATGATGAGATGAGATGAGGTTCTATTCATCTGTTTTTGATTTTCACTTCATGTCATTACACCTGGCCACCGATAGGGGAGCTTCTCTTCCAACTCCTTCTCTCTGGAAAGTTTCAGACCTTTACCTCAGATTATGATTTTTTTCCCCAAAACTTTTGATGAAAAATACAGGCTATGGCTGTAGTATTTAAAAAAAATACATTTGAAATGAATCTATTTAGAATTTGCTTACATTGAAACATAAAGTGATGATCTCATCCTGTCAAACCAATTAAAAAACATGAACTTTTAAAGATTCAAACATTGATGATTTGCCTTCATTTGTAAATTGTGATGGGACGTAACCCAAACTCAGGATCGAACCAAGGCACTTGGAGCTATGAGGCGACACTACATTACTGTTCTTAAACCTACAGGCTCATTAATTTCTACAGGATTCATAATAAATGTCACACCCTTGCAGTTTATTTGCGTTCCATGAAGGTTTTCTTGTTGTCCTTCATCTCTTTTGTAAAACACAGAGGAACAGTTTGACTCTTCTGTTCTCTTTGGCTGGATTTTTGTCTGAAGCTACAAATGTATTTCCTCAACTTCAGTGTTTTCTGTGAGTCCTGATGTGTTTTAGAAAAAAATCACTTACAAATTCTCAATCAATAAATGATCAGCGCTAACTGTCTCTCTTGTGAAATCTCACATTAATGGTGTGAAAAAACACAGACATTGTGGTGTGAGCAAGATCAGCTCCCACTTCCGTATACTCCAGCGTCTGAAGCTCAACTGCTCAAGTGTTTCCTGACTGAAGCAGTTCAGCCTCTGAGTGTTTCGAGCTTGTGTACAGTGTTCAGAATTCAGCATGAAGATCGTAAAACTTCACTTCTGTGAGTAACTTCACACGTTTCTGATCCAACATTCAATATTATTTCCATACCTTGGACCTCAAATGTTGTCTTTTGAGTTTATTTTCTGCATGAATGACATGTAGGTTATTCTAATCTGAACCCTTGTGGTGTATCTGTGTGTGTTTTGTCATGATTAGATCTACTTGTGTGCTGTGGAGCTGCAGAAGGTTTCATCGAGAAGTCGGTGAATTTGGGACAAAATGTGACTCTAAAGTGTGAGGTGACTAAAACATGTGTTCTGGTTCCTGATGAAACCGTCAGAACCTCCAGTTTATATATTACGCGCTTTCTCAGGCCTGTCTTGTGGGCACAATACAGTAACACGACCTTCAGCAAGACTTTCTCACTCCAATATAACAGCAGTTTATTTCTTCACAATATCAGTACTAATGAATTAGGAGTCTCATCTCATCTCATTATCTTTAGCCGCTTTATCCTTCTACAGGGTCGCAGGCGAGCTGGAGCCTATCCCAGCTGACTATGGGCGAAAGGCGGGGTACACCCTGGACAAGTCGCCAGGTCATCACAGGGCTGACACATAGACACAGACAACCATTCACACTCACACGTACGGTCAATTTAGAGTCACCAGTTAACCTAACCTGCATGTCTTTGGACTGTGGGGGAAACCGGAGTACCCGGAGGAAACCCACGCGGACACGGGGAGAACATGCAAACTCCGCACAGAAAGGCCCTCGCCGGCCCCGGGGCTCGAACCCAGGACCTTCTTGCTGTGAGGCGACAGCGCTAACCACTACACCACCGTGCCGCCCTGAATTAGGAGTGTATTATTGTATTCAGACTGGGTCACCTCCCGACTTCAGCAGTGGAATCAGACTTTACATCCAGAGTCACTCAGCTGGTGAGTTTATTTATTATACAACCCCAATTCCAAAAAAGTTGGGACAAAGTACAAATTGTAAATAAAAACAGAATGCAATAATTTACAAATCTCAAAAACTGATATTGTATTCACAATAGAACACAGACAACATATCAAATGTCGAAAGTGAGACATTTTGAAATTTCATGCCAAATATTGGCTCATTTGAAATTTCATGACAGAAACACATCTCAAAAAAGTTGGGACAGGGGCAATAAGAGGCTGGAAAAGTTAAAGGTACAAAAAAGGAACAGCTGGAGGACCAAATTGCAACTCATTAGGTCAATTGGCAATAGGCCATTAACATGGCTGGGTATAAAAAGAGCATCTTGGAGTGGCAGCGGCTCTCAGAAGTAAAGATGGGAAGAGAATCACCAATCCCCCTAATTCTGCACCGACAAATAGTGGAGCAATATCAGAAAGGAGTTCGACAGTGTAAAATTGCAAAGAGTTTGAACATATCATCATCTACAGTGCATAATATCAAAAGATTCAGAGAATCTGGAAGAATCTCTGTGCGTAAGGGTCAAGGCCGGAAAACCATACAGGGTGCCCGTGATCTTCGGGCCCTTAGACGGCACTGCATCACATACAGGCATGCTTCTGTATTGGAAATCACAAAATGGGCTCAGGAATATTTCCAGAGAACATTATCTGTGAACACAATTCACCGTGCCATCCGCCGTTGCCAGCTAAAACTCTATAGTTCAAAGAAAAAGCCATATCTAAACATGATCCAGAAGCGCAGACGTCTTCTCTGGGCCAAGGCTCATTTAAAATGGACTGTGGCAAAGTGGAAAACTGTTCTGTGGTCAGACGAATCAAAATTTGAAGTTCTTTATGGAAATCAGGGACGCCGTGTCATTCAGACTAAAGAGGAGAAGGACGACCCAAGTTGTTATCAGCGCTCAGTTCAGAAGCCTGCATCTCTGATGGTATGGGGTTGCATTAGTGCGTGTGGCATGGGCAGCTTACACATCTGGAAAGACACCATCAATGCTGAAAGGTATATCCAGGTTCTAGAGCAACATGTGCTCCCATCCAGACGACGTCTCTTTCAGGGAAGACCTTGCATTTTCCAACATGACAATGCCAAACCACATACTGCATCAATTACAGCATCATGGCTGTGTAGAAGAAGGGTCCGGGTACTGAACTGGCCAGCCTGCAGTCCAGATCTCTCACCCATAGAAAACATTTGGCGCATCATAAAATGAAAGATACGACAAAAAAGACCTAAGACAGTTGAGCAACTAGAATCCTACATTAGACAAGAATGGGTTAACATTCCTATCCCTAAACTTGAGCAACTTGTCTCCTCAGTCCCCAGACGTTTACAGACTGTTGTAAAGAGAAAAGGGGATGTCTCACGGTGGTAAACATGGCCTTGTCCCAACTTTTTTGAGATGTGTTGTTGTCATGAACATTAAAATCACCTAATTTTTCTCTTTAAATGATACATTTTCTCAGTTTAAACATTTGATATGTCATCTATGTTCTGTTCTGAATAAAATATGGAATTTTGAAACTTCCACATCATTGCGTTCCGTTTCTATTTACAATTTGTACTTTGTCCCTACTTTTTTGGAATCAGGGTTGTATTTACAGGAAATGTTCATGTGATAAATCAGTCCTTCATTATAATTGCACTAATTGATTTATTTAATAATAAATGCCAAACTATTTGATGTTTTTCGTGTTTCCAGAGAATCAGACTCAGACAGTTGATGAAGATGAAAGGATCCAACTCTGGAGAAATCTCTTCATCATGTCAGGGATGATGAAATGTGTTGCAGTCGTTGCAGTCACAGGTGAGTTATACAGTGCCTTGAAAAAGTATTCATACCCCTCGAACTTTTTCACATTTTTCCACTTTACAACCACGAACTTAAAAGTTTTTTTTATTGAGATTTTATGTGATAGACCAACACAGAGTAGCACATAATTGTGAAGTGAAACGAAAATGATAAATGGTCTTCAAAATTTTAAACAAATAAAAATCTGAAAAATGTGATGTGCATTAGTATTCAGACCCCCTGCGTCAATACTTTGTAGAGCCACCTTTTGCTGCAATTACAGCTGCAAGTTTTTTGTGGTATGTCTCTACCAGCTTTGTACATCTAGACACTGAAATTTTTGCCCATTCTTCTTTGCAAAATAGCTCAAGCTCAGCCAGATTGGATGGAGAGCGTCTGTGAACAGCAATTTTCAAGTCTTGCCACAGATGCTCAATGGGATTTAGGTCTGGACTTTGACTGGGCCATTCTAACACATGAATATTCTTTGATCTAAACCATTCCATTGTAGCTTTGGCTGTATGTTTAGGGTCATTGTCTTGCTGGAAGGTGAATCTCCTTCCCAGTCTCAAGTCTTTTGCAGCCTCCAACAGGTTTTCTTCCAGGATTGCCCTGTATTTAGCTCCATCCATCTTCCCATCAACTCTGACCAGCTTCCCTGTCCCTGCTGAAGAAAAGCATCCCCATAGCATGATGCTCCCACCACCATGTTTCACAGTGGGCATGGTGTGTGCAGGGTGATGAGCAGTGTTAGTTTTCCGCCACACATAGCGCTTTGCATTTAGGCCAAAAAGTTCAACTTTGGTCTCATCTGACCAAAGCACCTTCTTCCACATGTTTGCTGTGTCCCCTACATGGCTTCTGGCAAACTGCAAACGGGACTTCTTATGCCTGTCTTTCAACAATGGCTTTCTTCTTGCCACTCTTCCAAAAAGGCCAGATTTGTGGAGTGTACGGCTTATAGTTGTCCTGTGCACAGATTCTCTCACCTGAGCTGTGGATTTCTGCAGCTCCTCCAGAGTGATCATGGGCCTCTTGGCTGCTTCTCTGACCAGTGCTCTCCTTGCTCGCTCTGTCAGTTTAGGTGGACGGCCATGTCTTGGTAGGTTTGCAGTTGTGCCATACTTTTTCCATTTTTGAATGATGGATTGAACAGTGCTTCCTGAGATGTTCAGAGCTTGGGATAATTTTTTTATAACCTAACCCTGCTTTAAACTTCTCCAGAACTTTATCCCTGACCTGTGTGGTGAGTTCTTTGGTCTTCATGATGTTGTTTGTTCTTCAGTGTTCTCTAAACAAACCACTGAGGCCTTCACAGAACAAGTGTATTTATGCTGAGAGTAAATTACACACAGTAGGACTCTATTAACTAATTAGATGACTTCTGAAAGCAATTGATTGCACTTGATTGTATTTAGAGGTATCAGAGTGCAGGGGGCTGAATACTAATGCACACCACATTTTTCAGATTTTTATTTGTTTAAAATTTTGAAGACCATTTATCATTTTCGTTTCACTTCACAATTATGTGCTACTCTGTGTTGGTCTATCACATAAAATCTCAATAAAAAACTTTTAAGTTCGTGGTTGTAAGGTGGAAAAATGTGAAAAAGTTCAAGGGGTATGAATACTTTTTCAAGGCACTGTAGATCATTTCCTCTGTCCAGTGTCGAGAGAAACATTAATATATTCTACACTGACTGAATTCAACACAGGCTTAATCACTTCTGTTGGAATATTTTTACCATAATCACTCCTGCATTTTGTAATTATTGTTTCAGCATTGTATTATTAATTAGAATTATTTTTATAGTAGAATCATAAAAATATATAGTTAATGTCAGAAGTTTGCATTCACTCATCATGGCAGTTTTGTGCTTTCAATGATTCCTTTGACTTGTTCATTTTCTGTGACGGCGGCACAGTGGTGTAGTGGTTAGCGCTGTCACCTCACAGCAAGAAGGTCTGGGTTCGAGCCCCGTGGCCAGCGAGGGCCTTTCTGTGTGGAGTTTGCATGTTCTCCCCTTGTCCGCGTGGGTTTCCTCCGGGTGCTCCGGTTTCCCCCACAGTCCAAAGACATGCAGGTTAGGTTAACTGGTGACTCTAAATTGACCGTAGGTGTGAATGTGAATGGTTGTCTGTGTCTATGTGTCAGCCCTGTGATGACCTGGCGACTTGTCCAGGGTGTACCCCGTCTTTTGCCCGTAGTCAGCTGGGATAGGCTCCAGCTTGCCTGCGACCCTGTAGAACAGGATAAAGCGGCTAGAGATAATGAGATGAGATGACAATTAATTTGAAGAACTTATTATCATAGTAGAATTATAATCATATCCTGTTGTGTTCGGAAGTTTGCATTCACTCACCATGGACATGAACGTCATGGCAGTTTTGTGCTTTCAGTGATTTCTTGAACTCTTCTTTTTCTGTGGCAGAATAATTGTACAAAATAGATCTTTAATAGAAAAAATGATTTTGGTGCATGAGATTTAAGTCGTTTTTTTTTTTTTTTAAATCAACACAGTGTCAAAATTATACATACAGGGTCAAAAATATGCGTACACTAACTTATACAAAACTAAATATTAGTTGTGCTGTATGTATCACCCGTATGTATGTATCGCCCGTAGTCAGCTGGGATAGGCTCCAGCTTGCCTGCGACCCTGTAGAAGGATAAAGCGGCTAGAGATAATGAGATGAGATGAAAGTATGTCCCTTCACACAATCATCCAGAAGGGTACTTTTGCACAAGGTTATCTGTCTACAGCAGAAAAAAATAAAATAACAAAACGCTTCTGGAAAAATCCCAAGGGAGTCTGGAGCCAGATTAGTGACAGCACCTGCGGAACCGCCAGCAGGCTGCGAGAGCTTGCACAGTTTCAGTGCACAGCCTGTGTAGACCAAGTTTAGCAGCTAGCGATTTTGTATTGAAATATGGAATTGTCACCTGAGCGCAATGTTACTTCACCTTTGGATGAAGAATATAATGAGATGTCAGGATTATTTCTTACCCTGGCAACAGTCAACTTGTGAATTGCCGATTTTCTTCTTTTTTTCGGCTCTGCTTGGTCCTCGGCTTTGAGGGCCTCAGTGGATGCGGCACTTTGCCTTCTATCAGGGGAGATGAACACGGCTGGCTCCTTTGGTGACGCTGACACAGATGGAGATGGTGTTGCTTTGGGCATTCTGGCACATGGAACTGTGTCTTTTTTTCAGATCAAGTTGCCTCGCGAAGCCCATTTCCCACTGCAAATAGTTCTCAAAGTCGTCGGGCCTTGTGCAGTGAGCACCACAAATAATACTGTAGTCTGTAGCGTGTAGCCAATTTTTCCGGGTGCCTCACACGAAGTGCTCCCATTTGTCTCTCGTTGTCCGGGCTTTTGGAAAACGATGAGTACTAATCCCATCAAGATTGGTGTTGCTACACCATCCGACAATACATCTGTTAAACATTTTAATAATTACGTGATAACGTTGAAGAAATTTGCAGAAAACCACCAGGTCGTTTTCTCATAAACAAACCAGTGCTGATGTAGGATTCATAGGGAGGTGTCCCACATGTGACGTCACGAAAATCAGTGTTTGCGGGGAAATCCAAATGCAAAGTTTTTTCAAAGGTGGACCAATTCGCCTCAAATGGCTTGATTTCAACTGAATTTTTCTGGTATTGCGCAAGGTAAAAAAATTGCACAAAATGCAATATGTGTCAGATATTTGACCAAAGTTTAATATAAAATAGGAGAATTACATTGATCTTGCTCCTGAATTTACCTGTGATATGCACTTTAAGGAATTATTCATCATGGTTCAACAAGGTGGATGGAGTAATGAAGAAGGAGGACTAACTTGTGAATCAGATACAGCAGGCTGACATGAAGCTTGTGGAATGGCCTTCCCAAAGTCCTGACCTCAACCCAATTGAAAATATGCGTACTGTGCTTAAAACTCAGGTCTGTGCCAGCAAACACAGACATTTAATGAAAATTTTCCAAGAAGAGTGATCAAATATCCAGCCAGAATTCTGATAGAAGCTTGTTGATGGCTACCAAAAGCATCTGGTGAAGGTGAAACTTGCAGAGAGACATTTACCCAAATATTAGTTTTGCTGTACTGTATGCATATTTTTGACATTGTGTTGATTTTCAGAAAACCCAAAATGAATTAAACCTTGTGCACCCAAATTTTTTTTTTAAACAGAAAAGGATCATTGAAAGCCCAACATTGCTATGACCGTGGAACTCAATATAAAAATCACACAATCAGTTTTCCAAGCAACTCGGTTTATTCAGAATATATTGTGATGTTTCAGCCTCGATCGTCAGCTGCTGTGGAAAAACCAAATCTCCAAACTGTGATGTGAAGCTTCATGAAGTCAGTGGATTGCAGGTAACTTCACAATATAGAAATGCACACTTAACACACTGTACACACTAACACTGTGTATTGTTACTCTGTACAGTGGGTTATACAGTCAGATCTATAAGTATTTGGACAGTGACACAATTTTGGGATTTTTACCTCTTTACACCTCCACAGTGGATTTGAAATGAAGCTGTCAAGATGTGATTGAAGTGTTGATTTTCAGCTTTAATTCAAGGATTTAATAAAAAGTATCCTGTTAATGGTTTCGGAATTACAGCAATTTTCTACATCACGCCTCCATTTTCACAGCCTCAAAAGTAATGGGACAAAATAACAATTTAAAGATATAAGGATTATTCTTAATACTTGGATAAAACTAAAGCACCGTCCTCAGTCAGTGACCGCCTGAAGTCCGGAACCCACAGACATCACCGAATGTTTCCTCCCTTGAGATGCTTTGCCAAGCCTTTACAGCACCTGCCTTCAGTTGACACTACAGTACATTACATTACGTAACAGACATTTAGCAGAGAGTCTTATCCAAAGCAACATGCAACAGGATCCTGACAAATCTGGAGTGCTTGGGGGTGAGATGCCTTTCTCAAGGTCACTTCAGTCATTCCTTCTGGTCCAGGCAATTGAACTGGTGACCTTTTGGTCCCAAAGCTGCTTCATTAACCTTTAGGCCATGGCTTCCCCATAACTTCTTGCTGCTTATTCCCCAGTTGCTGCTTATGTGTCCTTTCTGCTTTCAATTTATTCTTCAGGAAGTGAAAAGCATGCTCAACTGGGTTGAGGTCAGGTGACTGATATGACCTTTCAATAACATTCCATGTATTTACCTTAGAAGCTCTTCGGTTGCTTTCGCAGTTTGTTTTGGGTCACTATCCCTCTGGACTGTAAAGCACCGTCCTCAGTTTTGCGGCATTTGACTGAATCTGAGCAGAAAGTAAGGCTCCATATACTTCAGAATTCATCCTGCAACTTCTATCAGCTACACCATCAAAAAACACCAGTGACCCAGTTCCATTAGCAGCCGTACATGACCATGTCCATTTTGTTTACAGATGATGTGGTGTGCTTTAGGTCATGAGTCCTTCCTTTCCTTCTCCATACTCTTCCCTGCCCATCTTTCTGGTCCAATTTAATCTTGGTTTCATCTGTCCAAAGAATCTTGTTCCAGAACTGAGCAGGCTTTCTAGCAAAACCTAATCTGGCTTTTCTCTTGAATGTAGATTTTGGCACCGACAGGCCTCACTCCTGAAGAGTGTTCTTGACTTGGCTGGATGTTCTGAAGGAGTTTTTCTTCAACAAGGAAAGAATTCTACGATCATCCACTTTAGTTAACTTTTGTGTTCTTCCAGGTCTTTTGGCGTTGCTGAGCTCTCCAGTACTTTCCTTCTTTTTAAGAATGTACCAAATTGTTGATTTGGCCGCTCCTAAAGTATCTGCTCTCTCTCATAGGTCTGTTTTGTGTTTTCAGCCTCATGATGGCCTCATTATGGCCTTCACTTTCATTGATACCTTTCTGGACCACATATTGAGAGTTCTCATGAACAGCTGCCAAATGCAAATTCAACACTTGGAATCAACTCCAGACAATTTATCTCATTAATTTGCCATGAATTAATGAGGAAACAAGCCGTAACTGGCCATGAAACTGTTTCTCAGTCAATTGTCCAATTACTTGGACAGCCTGTGAAAATGGAGGGACTATGTTTAAAAAATGGTTGTAATTTTTGAACAAATGATGTAATTTTTTTTTTTGTTAAAGCCCTTGTTTTAAAGCTGAAAGTCTCCACTTCAATCACATTGCTTCATTTCAAATCCATTAGAGTGGGGTACTGAGGGGAAATGACAAAAATGTCCAAATACTTCTGGACCCGACTGTATGTGTTGTGTGAAAAGTGACAGCTTTCATTAGTGTAAAGAATAAACCTGTTCACTCTCAATTAAACTTTGCTTTTTTTAAGGTCGTCTTAAGTTTATTTACAATCATAAATCTCATCTCATCTCATTATCTCTAGCCGCTTTATCCTTCTACAGGGTCGCAGGCAAGCTGGAGCCTATCCCAGCTGACTACGGGCGAAAGGCGGGGTACACCCTGGACAAGTCGCCAGGTCATCACAGGGCTGACACATAGACACAGACAATCATTCACACTCACATTCACACCTACGCTCAATTTAGAGTCACCAGTTAACCTAACCTGCATGTCTTTGGACTGTGGGGGAAACCGGAGCACCCGGAGGAAACCCACGCGGACACGGGGAGAACATACAAACTCCACACAGAAAGGCCCTCGCCGGCCACGGGGCTCGAACCCAGGACCTTCTTGCTGTGAGGCGACAGCGCTAACCACTACACCACCGTGCCGCCACAATCATAAATATGTGCATGAATTATATTTTGAAGTAAAAAAAAAAAGTGAAATGTGTTTAACAGATAAATGTACACACAGTGCTCATGACTTTACGCTGTTTTACAGAGTTGGTTTCCAAAAGGGCTTCATGAAAGCAGCTACACTGTGGTGGAGTTTGTTCTGTTTCACCCTGTGATGTGACACACACACACACACACACACACACACACACACACACACACAGGTCATTGTTTTGTGTTTATGCTCTGCATGCTAACACAACTCACACATGTACAGCTCCTTCATCCGCTCCTCGTTCTCACAGTGTGACCTTCTGCAGTAAAATTCTCCCCTGAGTTTAGAATCAGAATCAGTGACAGGGTGGTGCAATGAAGCGGAGTTACTGTTTCCACCCTGCAGTTGATTATTTTCCCATAACAGCACATCCCCAAGTGTTTTATTCCTCTTATACACAGCACTTTTCTCACATCTGTCCCCATCACTTTGCACCTGTCTTTGTCTCGTCATTCATGATGTTTATGGTATTTAGATGGCGAGATATTTACTTGGATAGCTACAGATAGTTATTTTCTACCTTGTATTGTAATCTTCTATTTCTCTATAAATGCACCATGTGGAGTCTGAGGGAAACAGTATTTCAGTGCACTGTGTACTTGTATATGGACGTATTGACAATAAAGCTCTCTTGAATCTTGAATCCTCACACTTAGCCTCAGATTAAATACAGGCTATGGCTGTAGTATTTTTTTAATTGCATTTCAAATAAATCTATTTAGAATTTGCTTACATTGAAACATAAATTGATGATAATATCATCCTGTCGAGCCAGTTAAAACATCTCATCTCATCTCATTATCTCTAGCCGCTTTATCCTTCTACAGGGTCGCAGGCAAGCTGGAGCCTATCCCAGCTGACTACGGGCGAAAGGCGGGGTACACCCTGGACAAGTCGCCAGGTCATCACAGGGCTGCCACATAGACACAGACAACCATTCACACTCCCATTCACACCTACGGTCAATTTAGAGTCACCAGTTAACCTAACCTGCATGTCTTTGGACTGTGGGGGAAACCGGAGCACCCGGAGGAAACCCACGCGGACACGGGGAGAACATACAAACTCCACACAGAAAGGCCCTCGCCAGCCACGGGGCTCGAACCCAGGACCTTCTTGCTGTGAGGCGACAGCGCTAACCACTACACCACCGTGCCGGCCCAGTTAAAACATGAGCTTTTAAAATTTCAAAAATTGATGATTTGCCTTCATTTGTAAATTGTGATGGGACGTAACCCAAACTCAGGATCGAACCAAGGCACTTGGAGCTATGAGGCTACACTACATTACTGTTATTAAACCTACAGGCTCATTAATTTCTACAGGATTCATAATAAATGTCACACCCTTGCAGTTTATTTGCGTTCCATGAAGGTTTCCTCATTGTCCTTCATCTCTTTTGTAAAACACAGAGGAACAGTTTGACTCTTCTGTTCTCTTTGGCTGGATTTTTTTCTGAAGCTACAAATGTATTTCTTCAACTTGAATATTTTCTGTGACTCGTGAGTTAATATGTGTCAAAATCACTGAAATATTATCAAAGTCAGTAAAAGGTCAGCACTAACTGTCTCTCTTATGAAATCTCACATTAATGGTGTGGAAAAACACAGACATTGTGGTGTGAGCAAGATCAGCTCCCACTTCCGTATACTCCAGCGTCTGAAGCTCAACTGCTCAAGTGTTTCCTGACTGAAGCAGTTCAGCCTCTGAGTGTTTCGAGCTTTGTACAGTGTTCAGAATTCAGCATGAAGATCGTAAAACTTCACTTCTGTAACTTCATACGTTTCTGATCCAACATCCAATATTATTTCTATACTTTGGACCTAAAATGTTGTCTTTTGAGTTTATTTTCTGCATGAATGACATGTAGGTTATTCTAATCTGAACCCTTGTGGTGTATCTGTGTGTGTTTTGTCATGATTAGATCTACTTGTGTGCTGTGGAGCTGCAGAAGGTTTCATCGAGAAGTCGGTGAATTTGGGACAAAATGTGACACTAAAGTGTGCGGTGTCTGTAAGAGATGTGTTCTGGTTCCTGATGAAGCCGTCAGAACCTCCAGTTTATATATTGTGCTCTTACTCAGGCCTGTCCTTGTGGGCACAATACAGTAACACGACCTTCAACAAGACTTTCTCACTGCAATATAACAGCTGTTTATTTATTCACAATATCAGTATTAATGAATTAGGAGTGTATTATTGTATTCAAACTGGTTCACCTCCCGACATCAGCAGTGGAATCAGACTTTACATCCAGAGTCACTCAGCTGGTGAGTTTATTGATTGAAGATTAATGTAAGAAATGTCATCATTTTTGATCATCATTTAAACTCGTACCACATGTTGCCAAAAACAAAGAAATATGTATCTGTACATAAACCGAGTGTTTCATCTAAAGGTTAAATGCATTGTGTCATTTCCAGAGAATCAGACATCTGAAGATGAAAAGCAGTCGAATCAGTCAGCAGATAAATGCAAAGGTGTCACTCTGGTGAAGTCTCTTCATCATATTTATAATAATCTGCATTGTTGCCTTCGCAGGTGAGTGTAAATATCCTCCAGAATATTCCTTTTTTGCAAAAGGTTGTTGTTGTGGTGGTGGTGGTGGTTTGTCAACTAGATCTGATCAAGTCCGAGAGTTTAAAGGGTTAACCTGTTGGCATCGTGTATCTGACTGTCACTAATAGCTCACTATAAAGTCTTACTTATAGAAACCCATACAGCTGAATACACTTCATCTGAATACACAGCGCTGCCTAAAAGTTCTTCTTAATTCAGTGAATCTAATACCACTGCAAGAGGTCTCAGCTTTGCTATCAAAAAAATCAGAGCAGGTCGAGAGAAAACACTGCACCACAAAACCCTGAGTGTGTATCTGTAGACAACATGGCAATGTTTTCTCCAGATCAGAAAACAGCGAGGCAAAAAACTGTTGTGATGCTGCTTCGTAATTAGCAGATCCTCCATTTTGTTTTTCACCTGAAGTGTCATTTTCATGTTCTGATGGAACACTGCGCCAATAAAATCTTGAATGTTATGTCTAAATTGTAAATTCTGGCACCCCTGGATCAATTTACTACATTACAAAATTAAATTACTTTTGTAATGTACAGAAGATGGAGTTGTATATTGAACTGTCAATTTACTACTTTTTTTTTCCTTTCTTAAATCATAGTCATGTTATTGATTTAGAGCAGTGAGTGGTTAGCACTGTTGCCTCACAGCAAGAAGGTTCTAGGTTCGAGCCCAGTGGTCACCGAGGGCCTTTCTGTGTGGAGTTTGCATGTTCTCCCTATGTCTGTGTGGGTTTCCTCCGGGTGCTCCGGTTTCCCCCACAGTCCAAAGACATGTAGTTTAGGCTAAATGGTGGCTCTAAATTGGTGTGAATGTGAGTATGAATGGTTGTGTGTCTCTGTGTGTCAGCCGTGCGATGACCTGGCAAATTGTCCAGGGTGTACCCCGCCTCTCGCCCGTAGTCAGCTGGGATAGGCTCCAGCTCGCCCCCAACCCTGCACAGGATAAGCAGTTATGGATAATGGATGGAAGGTCCCTGAATGTAAAATTCGAGAACCTGTGAATTAGGGTTATGTGTACATGAGATGGTGTATCATAAAGTCATGATTGTTTTTAATTTAATTCTAAATGAAATGATGTGTTTTAGGTTTTATAGTTTGCCGCTGCAGTAGAACTCCAAAAGCCCAAGCACAACCTCCGGACCCGTGTTTACAGCAGCATCAGGGCAACACCAGCACTGTGGTAGGATCTCTCTCTCTCTCTCTCACTCACACACACACACACACACACATGCATATATACAGTACTCAGCGTAAATAAGTACACCCCCTTTGAAAAGTAACATTTTAAACAATATCTCAATGAACACAAACAATTTCCAAAATGTTGACAAGACAAAGTTTAATGTAACATCTGTTTAACTTATAACGTGAAAGTAAGGTTAATAATATAAACTTAGATTACACATTTTTTTCAGTTTTACTCAAATTAGGGTGGTGCAAAAATGAGTACACCCCACAACAAAAACTACTACATCTAGTACTTTGTATGGCCTCCATGATTTTTAATGACAGCACCAAGTCTTCTAGGCATGGAATGAACAAGTTAGCAACATTTTGCAACATCAATCTTTTTCCATTCTTGAACAACGACCTCTTTTAGTGACTGGATGCTGGATGGAGAGTGACGCTCAACTTGTCTCTTCAGAATTCCCCATAGGTGTTCGATTGGGTTCAGATCAGGAGACATACTTGGCCACTGAATCACTTTCACCCTGTTCTTCTTCAGAAATCCAACAGGGGCCTTAGATGTGTGTTTATTCATGGTGGAAAAGTGCACGACGACCAAGGGCACACACACACACACACACACACACACACATATATATATAAAATGCACACATAGACACTTGTTGAAACATAAATTAACACTCAAATCATTTTTTTTACAACCTGACACTACATTTGGCTCTAAAAAAAAGACCCATTGCTTAATTAATGCACTGCATTTAAAGATTTTATGTTTATTAATCCAGTCCCATCATGTTCATGTTTCCTCCCTTGAGATGCTTTGCCAAGACTTTACACTGCAAAAAATTATATCTTAGCAAGTGAAAATATCTTGAAAATAGTTGAAACAATCTAGCCTTTCCAATTAGAAGAATACAAGACACCACTTCTGAGATTATTAAACCTAGTTCTAGATTGCAACCAACTTATTCTACGATGTCTTATCAAGTCAAACTATTTGTCCATGCAGCAAGATAATTTCACTAGTATTAAGTAATTTTCTCCTCAAATTCAGTTTTCAATTTTTTGCTGCCTTTAGTTTACATTATATTACAGAACAAGAATTTAGCAGAGAGTCTTATGCAGAACAACATACAACAAGATCCTGACATATCCACAGCAGTGGGAAGCCTGGAGAGCAGTTGGGTGGTGAGGTGCCTTGCTCACAGGCACTTCAGCCATTCCTGCACTTCCATGCAGTTGAACCGGTAACTTTTTGACCCCAAAGCTGCTTCGCTAACTTTTAGGCCATGGCTTCCCCGTAGCAATTACATTTGAAATAATTCTATTTAGAATTTGCTTACATTGAAACATAAATTGGTGATATCATCCTGTCAAACCGGCGGCACGGTGGTGTAGTGGTTAGCGCTGTCGCCTCGCAGCAAGAAGGTCCTGGGTTCGAGCCCCGGGGCCGGTGAGGGCCTTTCTGTGCGGAGTTTGCATGTTCTCCCCGTGTCCACGTGGGTTTCCTCCGGGTGCTCCGGTTTCCCCCACAGTCCAAGGACATGCAGGTTAGGTTAACTGGTGACTCTAAATTGACCGTAGGTGTGAATGTGAGTGTGAATGGTTGTCTGTGTCTATGTGTCAGCCCTGTGATGACCTGGCGACTTGTCCAGGGTGTACCCCGCCTTTTGCCCGTAGTCAGCTGGGATAGGCTCCAGCTTGCCTGCGACCCTGTAGAAGGATAAAGCGGCTAGAGATAATGAGATGAGATCCTGTCAAACCAATTAAAAAACATGAACTTTTAAAGATTGAAACGTTGATGATTTGCCTTCATTTGTAAATTGTGAATCAACACAGCATCAAAATTATACATACCGGTACAGGGTCAAAAATATTGACCCTGTATGTATAATTATATCATCATTCATATTATTGATTCAGTGATGCTCAAAGCTCCAAAATGTTTTTAAGTTTTAAATTGCCAAGGCCAGAAACTCTGAACTTCCTGTCAGTGATGATGATGATTGACTACAGCTGGTAGCTTCTCTGTAAGTTCTCTGTAAGGAGGTGTAGCTCTTTTCCTAAACTACTTTCCTGGAAGAAGATCCTCACTGAGACTTTGGATCCCATCAGCTGAGAGTAAATTGGTGCAAATGGTCAGAACAACCCAGGAAACATCAACTCACAGGCCTGCCATGAACTGGAAGCTTCTGGAATACCAGTGTCATTGTCTAGAGATAATGAGATGAGATGAAAGTATGTCCCTTTACACACTCATCCAGAAGGGTAATTTTGCACAAGGTTATCTGTCTACAGCAGAAAAAAATAAAATAACAAAACGCTTCTGGAAAAATCCCAAGGGAGTCTGGAGCCAGATTAGTGACAGCACCTGCGGAACCGCCAGCAGGCTGCGAGAGCTTGCACAGTTTCAGTGCACAGCCTGTGTAGACCAAGTTTAGCAGCTAGCGATTTTGCATTGAAATATGGAATTGTCACCTGAGCACAATGTTACTTCACCTTTGGATGAAGAATATAATGAGATGTCAGAATTACTTCTTACCCTGGCAACAGTCAACTTGTGAATTGCCGATTTTCTTCTTTTTCTCGGCTCTGCTTGGTCCTCTGCTTCGAGGGCCTCAGTGGATGCGGCACTTCGCCTTCTGTCAGGGGAGATGAACACGGCTGGCTCCTTTGGTGACGCTGACACAGATGGAGATGGTGTTGCTTTGGGCATTCTGGCAGATGAAACTGCGTCTTTTTTTCAGATCAAGTTGCCTCACGAAGCCCATTTCCCACTGCAAATAGTTCTCAAAGTCGTCCGGCCTTGTGCAGTGAGCACCGCAAATAATGCTGTAGTGTGTAGCATGTAGCCAATTTTTCCGGGTGCCTCGCACGAAGCGCTCCCATTTCTCTCTCGTTGTCCAGTCTTTTGGGAAACGATGAGTACTAATCCCATCAAGATTGGTGTTGCTACACCCTCCGACAATACATCTGTTAACCATATTAATAATTACGTGATAACGTTGAAGAAATTTGCAGAAAACCACCAGGTCGTTTTCTCATAAACAAACCAGTGCTGATGTAGGATTCATAGGGAGGTGTCCCGCACGTGACGTCACGAAAATCAGTGTTTGCGGGGAAATCCAAATGCCAAGTTTTTTCAGAGGCGGACCAATTCGCCTCAAATGGCTTGATTTCAACTGAATTTTTCTGGTATTGCGCAAGGTAAAAAAATTGCACAAAATGCAAAATGTGACAGATATTTGACCAAAGTTTAATATAAAATAGGAGAATTACATTGATCTTGCTCCTGAATTTACCTGTGATATGCACTTTAAAGGAACAGTCCACCGTACTTCAATAATGAAATATGCTCTTATCTGAATTGAGACGAGCTGCTCCGTACCTATCCGAGCTTTGCGCGACCTCCCAGTCAGTCAGACGCAGTCAGAAGCGCTGTCACTCCTGTTAGCAATGTAGCTAGGCTCAGCATGGCCAATGGTATTTTTTGGGGCTGTAGTTAGATGCGACCAAACTCTTCCACGTTTTTCCTGTTTACATAGGTTTATATGACCAGTGATATGAAACAAGTTCAGTTACACAAATTGAAACATAGCGATTTTCTATGCTATGGAAAGTCCGCACTATAATGACAGGCGTACTAACACCTTCTGCGCGCTTTGGCAGCGCATTGATATCTGAGCTCCGTATCAACTCCAGACAATTTATTTCATTAATTTGCCATGAATTAATGAGGAAACAAGCCGTAACTGGCCGTGAAATGTGTTTAACAGATAAATCTACACACAGTGCTCATGACTTTATGCTGTTTTACAGAGTTGGTTTCCAAAAGGGCTTCATGAAAGCAGCTACAATGTGGTGGAGTTTGTTCTGTTTCACCCTGTGATGTGACACACACACACACACACACACAGGTCATTGTTTTGTGGTTATGCTCTGCATGCTAACACAACTCACACATGTACTACAGCTCCTTCATCCGCTCCTCGTTCTCACAGTGTGACCTTCTGCAGTAAAATTCTCCCCTTAGTTTTGAATCAGAATCAGTGACAGGGTGGTGTAATGAAGTGGAGTTACTGTTCCCACCCTGCAGTTGATTATTTTCCCATAACAGCACATCCCCAAGTGTTTTATTCCTCTTATACACAGCACTTTTCTCACATCTGTCCCGATCACTTTGCACCTGTCTTTGTCTTGTCATTCATGATGTTTATGGTATTTAGATAGCTAGATATTTACTTCCATAGCTACCAGGGCTTTACATTAACTTTTTTGCTCACCGGCCACTGTGGCTAGTGGTTTTCTCACGTCACTAGCCATTTAGCCTTTTCACTAGCCACAATTTTGTTGCCAGGAAATCGCAGTTTTTTTCTTCACCATGATATGTTAAAGTTCGGAAGATCTAGATTTAATTATGAATGGCAGCGTATAATGTATCTCTACAGTAGCACTCAAGTATTCAGTGCTTTTAAGGTAGCTCCCTATCTGAAAACATGCAACCAGTTCAGACAAAAATATAAACAGAATATTCTGTTTATTGAACTCAAATTCAAGCCCCTTACAATATGAAATATTGTATAATATGAAAAATAACATTCAGTACAACTGAACTGATTCTAATATTAAAAGTCCAATTCAAAACATTTATCACTGAAAAACATTTGATGTTTTGCTATGCAAGTATTATGTGTATTATCAAGTATTATTATGTATTATCTATTAATAGTGTGTGTGTGTGTGTGTGTGTGTGTGTGTGTGTGTGTGTGTGAACACGTGTAGAGAGAGACATTAAATGTCCTCATTACATTCATCATCAGATGAGTCTGAATGGTCCATGAATAATGGTCTTTGTGACCTGAGGCTTCCAGCAGGCCATAAGTTGATAGCTGGGGCGAGATCAACTTCTTTCCAATTACGTGAACGTTTCTAAACATCAGCTCCATCCTCTCCAGCTCAGCCGACTTCATGACAGCCAGGGACTGAAAGCAATGCCGTCCTGTAGTGAACTAGCCGTCTTCGCCTGTTTTGATGTTATAGTACCGATGTGTGCATTTGACTTTTTGTGGTCCTTTATAGTTTCGAGTTTAAAATTACTGGTGCCTGTCTTTGCCAGACTTTCTACAGTCTTCGCAGTACATGGTATTTTCGGTTTTGCTATGAACTAGCCAATCTCACCCGAACTTCCATTTGTCATTGAACTGTCTTATCTTCCTATTAGCGTCTTGTTCATCTCCATGGCCGTAGCCAGCTATGAGGCCACCGAGGTCCGGACCTCGGTCATTTTTAAGAGCTGAAAATACATTTGTATGCTAAATATTCAACTGGATAAAAAAAATAAAGAATAACATTAAAATGTCTCCATAAAAAGTGCATTGTTAATTACGTATGTTAAACGTTGATTCTGTCTTCTGTGTCTGTTTCGTGCGTGCATCTCTGAGACCAAGAACACAAAAGCGAATGAGCACGCGACTCGGCGGAGGAACGCAGTGCAGGAGACGCGGGGTTTCCATGGGAACCATCATGTTGCATTGCAATATCATTACCACATATATAATGAATAAATAAATGTATAATTGTAACTTAAATGTTGTTATTTTAGGCCACAGCAGCAATCTTTGGGAAGGGTCAAACGGAAACTAAACCTCTGCAATTGTTTGTGATTTTAAAAATAAATCATTCGATAAGCCAAAGTAATAGAGTGGAAAGTTTCAACTTATGTTTGCCTTGGATAACTTTGCCTAAAACATGGTGGTGTATACATAATTTTTTTTTGTGTAGGTGTAACGGATGCCAGATTGTTAATGTATCTTATGCTTAGTTTACATGTACCCAGGTATGTATAAGTTAAAAGTTAAGTTAAAGACCTTCCCGCGCCGTGTGGCGCATCGGGCGGCGCCGATCTCCATTTCCGCAGCCCTCGGCCTCTCGCCTATGACATAGCTAGGGTTACAGTGGGGGGCGGGTCCTCTGGTAACCACGAGAGTTTGACTTCCCCACTTGCATCTGTATTGCAGCGTGCCTTGCCAGATGGTAGTAGGTACCATTTTTATGATGGTCTTTAGTATGACCCGACCGTGAATAGAACTTACGATCTCCCGATCGAGAGGCGGACACGCTAACCACTAGCTGGTACCCGGGTATGTATAGAGAGCGTGCACGTGACGTCACGAGGTCACGTGATATTTGTGTATCTGCCACCTTGGATGGCATGGCCGCTCATAGAACTTAGACGAACCCGTTCTAATTATCAAGTGTGTGGGAGTAGATCTTTCAAGAATGGTTATATCTTGTTCAGCATTTGGTTGTACCAATAGACAGGGCCAAAAGGAGGGCCTGTCATTTTATAGATTCCCCGCAGACGAGGAGAGACGCTGTTTTTAGTCACTGCACACTTTATTGGACCATTGGGGTCTTTTCAAAATATTAGTTAGAACTTGCTGTATAATTGTAGTATACTGCACCACCTATCACCAAGTTGCGATCAAAAAAATATAACTGGTTTTCACATGGACGTGTAATATTAATGTTCTTAATCAGGCATGCAAACTGGTCAGGGGTGAAAAAGGTGAGAAGGGTGCACGGACACATGGCACGCGCGCAAAAGTACATTTTGTAGTCTACGTTACAAAAAAAATTGCAACCAGTGACATCTTGAATTTAATACAATACAAAATAACTTTCCGGGCGGCACGGTGGTGTAGTGGTTAGCGCCATCGCCTCACAGCAAGAAGGTCCGGGTTCGAGCCCCGTGGCCGGCGAGGGCCTTTCTGTGTGGAGTTTACATGTTCTCCCCGTGTCCGTGTGGGTTTCCTCCGGGTGCTCTGGTTTCCCCCACAGTCCAAAGACATGCAGGTTAGGTTAACTGGTGACTCTAAATTGACTGTAGGTGTGAATGTGAGTGTGAATGGTTGTCTGTGTCTATGTGTCAGCCCTGTGATGACCTGGCGACTTGTCCAGGGTGTACCCCGCCTTTCACCCGTAGTCAGCTGGGATAGGCTCCAGCTCGCCTGCAACCCTGTAGAAGGATAAAGCGGCTAGAGATAATGAGATGAGATAACTTTCCATAAACATGTCTTAATAAGTTACTGTTGAGTGGCTGGTAAATTGTACTATTTATTTGTCAGTGGCCGGTAAAGTTTGATATTTTGTGAAGTTAATTTTCACCCGTGTACAACACAGTGGACTATTTACAAAAAGGTATATATTGCTGCCTGTGCTATCTAACAGACCTACCCCAGAGGACACACCTGGCCAATCTCTGTCTGTCAATTTTCTTAAAGACATCACCTATGTGAAATCAGGGGCGGATCTAGAAAAATATTTATGGGGTGGCAACAGCGCTCGAAACTAACGGTGTCCCGACGTCCCGGGGACCATAAAAAATGTCATCGGGACACAAAATCATCATATCTGGGACAATCCCGGGACAATGGAAAAAAATAGATCTAGAAAAAAAGTTCTACATTAATATTATTTACAAAGCCGTAACACATACGTAGACATTCACCTAATTTGTCAATTTTAATTTTAAAACGTTAACAGCGAAAAATACATAGTAGCTACACTTTCGATGCACCTGCATCCGTAGGCTACAGAGCAGCGCACTCTGTTCTAGAATCTTCGGCCGGAGTCCGCATTATATGGACTTGGAATGGAATTGCTACCGCACACGCTGCGCCGACTCTTGCCAGAACAGAAATGCTTAAGTGGTTGAAGCGGACCGACCGCGGGGAAGAAACTGAAAGCCCAGACATAACGTCTCCGGGACCTTCAGGATCCAAAGTGTCATCGCCTGGTCTGCAGGCAACGCTAGCAACTGAATGAACTGAATGAACACTGTTAGACACGTTATAAAATACAACAGGAATGATGTGGATGATATTGACGGAAGATACCGTTCAACAGAATAAGTGAGTTTTCTTGGTGTCTTTCTAGTTCAGAAAGTTTAGTCAGTCAGCAGCACAACTAGGTTCGGACCTGCCACTATGCTGATGTTGCTAACATTTGCACCCGGCAGCGAAAGTTCATAAAATGGATAACGGTAATGGATAACGGAAAGTTCATAAAAATGGATGACGGAAAGTTCATAAAAATGGATAACGGTAATGGATAACGGAAAGTTCATAAAAATGGATAACGGAAAGTTCATAAAAATGGATAACGGTAATGGTGAAAATGATAAGTTGGCCTTATAAGTGCCAACAGATATTCAAGGTATAAGTAGATGAAATGAACATAAAAGGGTCTTATTTTCAACTAAAGTGTACTGCAGATGTAGGGAGTTGAAACATTTTCTGAATGAGCTCGTTGGCCCCTTTAAATAAACGGGTATCTATTCATACAGTGAGATCGCCAAAGTTTAATAAACTGAAAATGCAATAACTGTAATTTTGAAGTAGATGATGTATAGGACATGTGTCGCTTGTGTCTTGTGACTTATTGTAAAAATGATATAAAGGGTTCAAAATCGCATAGTTACAAATATAATAGTAACTTCATATGATAATATTAACCACTGGTTATTTCAGAGAGGAAAAAAATGGGGACACTATTGCTTCCATTCGGGACAATACAACACAGAATTCGGGACCACTGGGGGACACAAAGAAAAAAAGTTAATTTCGAGCCCTGGGTGGCAAGAGGGGGGCAGGAATTTTTGAGGGGTGGCAACGTATTACAGACGTGTATATATACTGAATTTAATCACAGTTATCACAGTTTGATGACAAATAGTATGTACACACTACAAAAGGGCACGGGCTGCCATTTACAAACTCATACAGACAAACTTAATCTCATGCTTTTATTGTTCATGAAGAACACACATTCTCAGATGAGGTCTATACCGTTTCTGGACAGTTTTATACTGTATATGCAAAAGAACAGACACTAAAAAACAACATGATTACCCAGCAAGTCTAATATAGAAAGAAAAACACCATTTTTTCCAGAGTCAAGAGACTCCCTGTGACCCCGCTGTTATAGGTTTTCTGTGGCTGTTAGAACTAAAATTTCAGCTAATGTTTTAACGTAGTATTGATTTTAAAAGTTATCACGTTTTTACAATACATCTATCATGTAATATAACATCATGTAATTTCATGATACAAAATTATTACGTTTTTCATGATATTTTCATGTAATAATGTGAAAACACCTCATCAAGAAATAACGTGAAAATATGGTTTAACGTCCTAGGCTAGGCTACTTCCATTAAAAGCAGACGGCCTCGCCTAGCCTACTGTAGAACTTGGATCGAGCAAAAACACGGAGCAAAAACATGGCTGAATCCTGAATGACTCCTATTTGTATAAATAGGGGACTACATAGGCGGCAAAACATAGTGTTTTTCCTGCCATGGAAGTGCACTTATATACTGAAGAGGAAGCAATTTGCATTACAGCCTTGAATGAGGATTCAAAATGGCGCCTCGGCTCAGTTTCCCCTTCCTCCTTCAATATAAAAGTGCGCTTCCATGTTTATGCAGGAGGGCTGATAGAAGTGGCGAAACATTTTGCTTTTTATCGTTTCTTTCACAACTTGAATGCGTTGAAACAAAAAAATTATGACAAACTAACGCCGCTTACACTAAAATATCGAGGGAAAATTTGTAATAAAAACTTTACGGTCGGCAATTTCGACGCGGAAATTCTCGATCGGTCGGGTTACCGGAAACACACTTTTTTTTGCCTTACATGTATAGTTAGCTAAATAACCTTCTCCAACCTGATTTTTATTCTCTCAAAATCAGCATCGCAACTATGCTAGCACTGTTCATTCATTATAATTTCATTTTTTGATAGATAGTTAATCAGCTTTTACCTCTGTCCTCCCGTGTCTCCTTTCCTCGCGACTCCTGCCTCCCTCGCTTCGCGCCTCTCAATTTTCCAAAACAACCAATCTCGGGCGTTATCTCATGCTGAATTCGCCGCAGTCGGACATTGGAAATTCGTGCACGTAAATGTCAAATTGGCCGTAATTTTTCTTTGAATTTGTCGCTGCCAACTGGGGTGGCAAGGCTTTCTTTTAGAGTGGCATTTGCCACCCTATGCCACCCCGGTAGATCCGCCCATGGTTATTAACCCCCGAGCGCGCTGGAAACTGTTCCATTGGTATGTTCAGATCCAGTCGCGAGATGAGGTTGCCAGATCTCTCTATAAAAAGGTGACTTTGCGGTCTGAATCTGTGGAATATTCATAAGCGAGGACTGGCAACCAGCAGTGGGTTGTGCACCAGCTGATCAGAACTCCAATGGAAAAGAAGCGCGTGTTAGTAACTGTTTATCTTGATTGGCTGTAACCTTGTAAGTGAAATGTTTGGCAACAATAGCGTTGTAGCCTGCCTACCCCCCCCCCCCCCCCCCCCAAAAAAAAAAAAAAAAACTCTTCGGATCTACACGATTCACACAAGTGACCTATTTTGGGACCAAAACGGCGAATTTCGCCGAAAGGTGAGGAGTTTGCATGTGTGTTAATACAGGGATGCAAACGGCACGCCTTTTGGCGGATGCCGCCTTTTTCACGGCTGAATCGTGCAGATCCGATTTTTTTCTTTAGGGGGGTGTTGGAGTGTCTGAATAATTTAATCAAAGTAAATTCTGTATTAAAATTACTAAATGAGCAAATGCTGTTACAGTCCATGAAACATAGGAAGTATAAGTATGAGAAGAAAACAGTAAATCAGAAAGCTGCGCACATTTGCGCAGCTTCCGCTCAAACGTGCGCAGCTTTCTGATTTACTGTTTTTCAGACAAAAACATACATATTTACAACCCTGTCATTATCTGGAACTGAGTTTAGATTTTGAACATTCTTACGATAAAACGTCCTGCATAGTCTCTTTATGATAAAGGTCTTAGCGCCACTTACCCGTGAGGTTATCAAGTAGACATTCTTCTTCGGAACCTTCCAGAGGTATAGTTGGGATACCCATCCCGCAACAAAATATTTATAAGCTTCCAGGCTCTTGTAAGCTTTGAGGGCTTTGCCAGTGTAACACAATTCACGATTAACAAGAAAATTGTAAATGTCGTGGTAGGCCAGATCGGGCAAATCGCCGGCACCGCAGCTCCGAATTTCCCTGAACAAGGATTGTGGCAAGTTGTACGGATCTGCAATCCCCAACCTGGAACACTTTTCCACGTAACGCTGCCTCACGTCACCTTCAAGATGCTGAACAAACTTAGACAAGTTATCGCGCGATGTAGATGGGGTATTTTCTGAATTTTCTTGGGGATTACTCCCTGGATCCATTACGCTCGCGCAAGGTAAACAATCCTGAAGCCATCCAATATGGCGGAGTAAACACGGACGGGTCACGTGACTGCACATCCTCTATAGAAACGGATAACCCCGCCTCTCTGTTTTCAAAAATATCCATGATTACACCAGACAGTTCTCCAAAATGTCTGCATTCACACGGATCCGCATAGATACACGGCTAAGCGCTATTATGAGCATGCCAAACATATAGGTGGCAGTATAAGGAGAAGTATAAAGCCATATTAGCCTATTAGAATCATGAAAATACAAATGACATGACGGCGGCATTGCTAAGCAGCAAGGCTTTGTCTTGGTTGGAGGAAAAGTGCCTGAAAAACTGCGACCCTCCTCGCAGTCCTTCTCCTCTGCGCCTCATAAAGCAGTTGTAGTCCTATTTGCAAATGCAAACAAACCAAAAGTGTTTGCAAATATGTAAAAAGGATGACCACCCGTGTCGCATCCATGAGACCATCAAACCAAAACATCGAGCGCCTGACGCAAGTATTGTTATCGTGACGTCGGGAAAACCTATAGTTTTCCACTATTTACATGCAGGCATGAAAATGGAGTTTTCAGAAATCTCCACTTTGCCTGGAGTTTTCAAAGATATCCGTTTTCAGTGACTGAAACCTCTGTTTACGTGTAAATGAGAGGTGCAACCGCATAAATAAATATGCGTCTTCATAGATATCCAGCTACGTGTAAATGGGGTATCAGTTCCATAGGCTACATGGTTAGGGTCTCTTTTGTCCTCATTGCTTGGGCCAGATCAAACCATTAAACAAGCTTAAATTATTCTTACTTTTGCCACATACATTTTTTTTTAAACTGATGATATTCAGCTCAAACACCATTAAAAGTAATTTCAGGAACAGATCTCTTGTGTGATGTGTAATTCACCCCTCTCATTTAAATATGGCGAACATGTTTCAGCGCGCACTTTGCGCATCACGGACCTCGGTGATTTTAAAATGCTGCTCCGGCCCTGATCATCTCTGCCCCTTTTCCCCTGAGCAGCAGGGTTTGAAACTCCAGCTATATGCCGCCACATAGTGCGCTTGTCACTCGTCAGCAACTTTGTTGCTTCGTTCATTAACCGCAGTTTACCGCATCACTGATTTTATCTGAGACGTTAACGAACGTTCTAAACAATTCTAACATGTTGTCAGAATGTTTATGCAGGTGCTCATGGGAGTTGTAGGTGCGTAATATTACATTGCAATGCGTTTATTATATCAGATGCCTTCAGAGAAAACTACAATTAAAATGTATTGTCATACCACAGAATAAACCACCCGCCAAAGTGGCTAGTGAGACTGAAGTTATTACCCGCCAAAGCCCAATTTTACCCGCATTTGGCGGGTGAGCAGGTGCTAATGTAAAGCCCTGATAGCTACAGATAGTTATTTTATACCTTGTGTTGTAATCTTCTATTTCTCTATAAATGTACCATGTGGAGTCTGAGGGAAACAGTATTTCAGTGCACTGTATACTTGTATATGGACGTATTGACAATAAAGCTCTCTTGAATCTTGAATCCTCACACTCAGCCTCAGATTAAATACAGGCTATGGCTGTATTTTTTTTAATTGCATTTCAAATAAATCAATTTAGAATTTGCTTACATTGAAACATAAATTGATTATAATATCATCCTGTCAAACCAATTAAAACATGAACTTTTAAAAATTCAAAAATTGATGATTTGCCTTCATTTGTAAATTGTGATGGGACGTAACCCAAACTCAGGATCGAACCAAGGCACTTGGAGCTATGAGGCGACACTACATCACTGTAATTAAACCTACAGGTTCATTAATTTCTACAGGATTCATAATAAATGTCACACCCTTGCAGTTTATTTGCGTTCCATGAAGGTTTTCTCGTTGTCCTTCATCTCTTTTGTAAAACACAGAGGAACAGTTTGACTCTTCTGCTCTCTTTGGCTGGATTTTTGTCTGAAGCTACAAATGTATTTCTTCAACTTGAATATTTTCTGTGACTCGTGAGTTAATATGTATCAAAATCACTGAAATATTATTATCAAAGTCAGTAAAAGGTCAGCACTAACTGTCTCTCTTATGAAATGTCACATTAATGGTGTGAAAAAACACAGACATTGTGGTGTGAGCAAGATCAGCTCCCACTTATGTCTTAGCGACAAGATGTCTTATCTTGTCACTAACTTTTAGGCCATGGCCTCCCCATTGCTTCTTGCTGCTTATGTGTTCTTTATGCTTTCAGTTTATTCTTCAGGAAGTGAAAAGCATGCTCAACTGGGTTGAGGTCAGGTGACTGACATGACCCTTCAATAACATTCCATGTATTTTCCTTAGAAACTCTTTTGGTCGCTTTCGCGGTCTGTTTTGCAGCACTATCCCTCTGGACTGTAAAGCACCGTCCTCAGTTTTGCAGCATTTGACTGAATCAGAGCAGAAAATAAAGCTCTATACACTTCAGAATTCATCCTGCAACTTCTATCAGCAGTCACATGATCAATAAACATCTGTGACTCAGTTCCATTAGCAGCTGTACATGACCATGTCCACGATATTTACAGATGAAGTGGTGCGCTTTGGATCATGAGTCCTTCCTTTCCTTCTCCATCCTCTTCTCTGCCCATCATTCTGGTCCAAGTTAATCTTGGTTTCATCTGTCCAAAGAATCTTGTTCCAGAACTGAGCAGGCTTTCTTGCAAAATCTAATCTGGCCTTTCTCTTGAATGTATTTTGGCACCGATAGGCCTCACTCCTGAAGAGTGTTCTTGACTCGGCTGGATGTTCTGAAGGGGTTTTGCTTCACCAAGAAAAGAATTCTATGGTCATCCACTTTAATTGACTTCCGTGGTCTTTCAAACCTTTTGGTGTTGCTGAGCTCTCCAGTACTTTCCTTCTTTTTAAGAATGTACCAGATTGTTGATTTGGCCGCTCCTAAAGTATCTGCTCTCTCTCATAGGTCTGTTTTGTGTTTTCAGCCTCATGATGTCCTCCTTAATTTTCAGTGACACCTTTCTGGACCACATATTGAGAGGTCCCATAAACAGCTACAAAATGCAAATTCAACACTTGGTATCAACTCCAGACATTTTATCTCCTTAAATTGCCATGAATTAATGAGGACACAGGTTGTAACTGGCCGTGAAACTGTTTCGCAGTCAATTGTCCTATTACTTGGACAGCCTGTGAAAATGGAGGGACTATGTTTAAAAAATGGTTGTAATTTTTGAACAGATAATGTAATATTTCTGTTAAAGCCCTTGTTTTAAAGCGTGAATGTGAGTGTGAATGGTTGTCTGTGTCTATGTGTCAGCCCTGTTATGACCTGGCGACTTGTCCAGGGTGTACCCCGCCTCTCGCCCGTAGTCAGCTGGGATAGGCTCCAGCTTGCCTGCGACCCTGTAGAACAGGATAAAGCGGCTACAGATAATGAGATGAGATGGGTCCCTTGTTTTAAAGCTGAAAGTCTCCACTTCAATCACATTGCTTCATTTCAAATCCATTAGAGTGGGGTACTGAGGGGAAATGACAAATAGCCCAGGGCTCGACATTAACGCTTGTCCGCTTGTCCGGGACAAGTGATACTTTATGTCGGACAAGTTCATCGTCTCAGTTACTTGTCCAATCAGACAAGTGCCAAAATACGCCGATATTCGGGTTACATATCAAATGTATCAGTTTATTCACATGATTTCCGAAGCATCTCACTCGACATCTTGTTTTGATGAATCGCCGGATGTTTCTATTCGGAAAGAGCGATGTGCGCATGCGCAATATTCCGCTTGCGAAACCGGCCAATACCGCTTCATGTATTTGAGCTGAAAAGTAAACAGTCGTTTATGATTGGTTTTAATCGTGTCACACACGTGGATTTGTTGACATTTCTGGAGGCGGGATCATTATTCAACTGTATATTTACGTTGAGTGTGTGGTAATTTCCAAATCTTTGAATTGTTGTTGATGGTGTTCATTATATAGCCGAGCGCGTGTGGCGGGGTGTGCTGGGCTTGGCATGTGTGCCTGCATGCGTGTGGATTGACAGGGAGTGAGGTAGGAGTGGGGAAAGTTATCTATGAAATACCAAGCTGTCAAATGGCTGCTGATTAGGTTACCGGCTGTATTAATTAACTAATTAGTAATGGAGTTTAGGGATTTGAAACATAGGGCTCTATAATTTAGATATAATTATGGATTATTTGAAATTCTTAATTATCTTTTTTTGACCATTAAATACCATACAGGAACCACACTGAATAATTAGACAACAACAATTAATCAGTGGAGGATATATATTCAAAGTTAATAATTTAAAAATGAAAATATATTTTTTAATTTTCTGGTTTTCAATTTCTCATAAATAAATTAATGATTGATGGAGTCCAATTTTTTTCTGCAGTGAATAGATTTGTGTGTTAAAGTAATTCTGGTGAAATGATTTCTTTATTGTGAGTCAATAGAGGTGGGGAGGTTTTCATAAGATATATTATCTTGTCATTTGATAAAAAGGGGGAAAATACATAATTTTAGACCGTTTTAGGTCTCTGAACAAACTTCTGTACAAATGTTACATTTGTTTAATAATTACTAGTGGGTTTTTAAATTATTTTTATCATTAATATACAAATGCTGTGATTTTCTTTCATTCATTTCTATCTGTTTTTGATTTTCACTTCATGTCATTACACCTGGCCACCGCTAGGGGAGCTTCTCTTCCAACTCCTTCTCTCTGGAAAGTTTCAGACCTTTACCTCAGATTATGATTTTTTTTTTTCCCCAAAACATTTGATGAAAAATACAGGCTATGGCTGTAGTATTTAAAAAAATACATTTGAAATAAATCTATTTGGAATTTGTTTACATTGAAACAAAAATTGATGATAATATCATCCTGTCAAACCAATTAAAAAACATGAACTTTTAAAGATTCAAACGTTGATGATTTGCCTTCATTTGTAAATTGTGATGGGACGTAACCCAAACTCAGGATCGAACCAAGGCACTTGGAGCTATGAGGCTACACAACATTACTGTTATTAAACCTACAGGCTCATTAATTTCTACAGGATTCATAATAAATGTCACACCCTTGCAGTTTATTTGCGTTCCATGAAGGTTTTCTCATTGTCCTTCATCTCTTTTGTAAAACACAGAGGAACAGTTTGACTCTTCTGTTCTCTTTGGCTGGATTTTTATCTGAAGCTACAAATGTATTTCCTCAACTTGAATATTTTTTGAGTCCTGATGCGTTTTAAAAAAAAATCACTTACAAATTATCAGTCAATAAAAGATCAGCGCTAATTGTCTCTCTTGTGAAATCTCACATTAATGGTATGAAAAAACACAGACATTGTGGTGTGAGCAAGATCAGCTCCCACTTCCGTATACTCCAGCGTCTGAAGCTCAACTGCTCAAGTGTTTCCTGACTGAAGCAGTTCAGCCTCTGAGTGTTTCGAGCTTGTGTACAGTGTTCAGAATTCAGCATGAAGATCGTAAAACTTCACTTCTGTGAGTAACTTCACACGTTTCTGATCCAACATTCAATATTATTTCCATACCTTGGACCTCAAATGTTGTCTTTTGAGTTTATTTTCTGCATGAATGACATGTAGGTTATTCTAATCTGAACCCTTGTGGTGTATCTGTGTGTGTTTTGTCATGATTAGATCTACTTGTGTGCTGTGGAGCTGCAGAAGGTTTCATCGAGAAGTCGGTGAATTTGGGACAAAATGTGACTCTAAAGTGTGAGGTGACTGTAAAACATGTGTTCTGGTTCCTGATGAAACCGTCAGAACCTCCAGTTTATATATTAAGCTCTTTCTCAGGCCTGTCCTTGTGGGCACAATACAGTAACACGACCTTCAGCAAGACTTTCTCCCTGCAATATAACAGCAGTTTATTTATTCACAATATCAGTACTAATGAATTAGGAGTGTATTATTGTATTCAGACTGGGTCACCTCCCGACATCAGCAGTGGAATCAGACTTTACATCCAGAGTCACTCAGCTGGTGAGTTTATTTATTATATTTACAGGAAATGTTCATGTGATAAATCAATCCTTCATTATAACTGCACTAATTGATTTATTTAATAATAAATGCCAAACTATTTGATGTTTCTCGTGTTTCCAGAGAATCAGAATCAGACAGTTGATGAAGATGAAAGGATCCGACTCTGGAGAAATCTCTTCATCATGTCAGGAATGATGAACTGTGTTGGAGTCGTTGCAGTCACAGGTGAGTTATACAGTGCCTTGAAAAAGTATTCATACCCCTTGAACGTTTTCACATTTTTCCACCTTACAACCATAAACTTAAAAGATGTGCATTAGTATTCAGCCCCCCTGCGTCAATACTTTGTAGAGCCACCTTTTGCTGCAATTACAGCTGCAAGTTTTTTGTGGTATGTCTCTACCAGCTTTGCACATCTAGACACTGAAATTTTTGCCCATTCTTCTTTGAAAAATAGCTCAAGCTCAGCCAGATTGGATGGAGAGCGTCTGTGAACAGCAATTTTCAAGTCTTGCCACAGATGCTCAATGGGATTTAGGTCTGGACTTTGACTGGGCCATTCTAACACATGAATATTCTTTGATCTAAACCATTCCATTGTAGCTTTGGCTGTATGTTTAGGGTCATTATCTTGCTGGAAGGTGAATCTCCTTCCCAGTCTCAAGTCTTTTGCAGCCTCCAACAGGTTTTCTTCCAGGATTGCCCTGTATTTAGCTCCATCCATCTTCCCATCAACTCTAACCAGCTTCCCTGTCCCTGCTGAAGAAAAGCATCCCCATAGCATGATGCTGCCACCACCATGTTTCACAGTGGGGATGGTGTGTGCAGGGTGATGAGCAGTGTTAGTTTTCCGCCACACATAGCGCTTTGCATTTAGGCCAAAAAGTTCAAATTTGTTCTCATCTGACCAAAGCACCTTCTTCCAAATGTTTGCTGTGTCCCCTACATGGCTTCTGGCAAACTGCAAACGGGACTTCTTATACCTGTCTTTCAACAATGGCTTTCTTCTTGCCACTCTTCCAAAAAGGCCAGATTTGTGGAGTGTACGACTTATAGTTGTCCTGTGCACAGATTCTCCCACCTGAGCTGTGGATTTCTGCAGCTCCTCCAGAGTGATCATGGGCCTCTTGGCTGCTTCTCTGACCAGTGCTCTCCTTGCTCTCTCTGTCAGTTTAGGTGGACGGCCATGTCTTGGTAGGTTTGCAGTTGTGCCATACTTTTTCCATTTTTGAATGATGGATTAAACAGTGCTTCTTGAGATGTTCAGAGCTTGGGATAATTTTTTTATAACCTAACCCTGCTTTAAACTTCTCCAGAACTTTATCCCTGACCTGTCTGGTGAGTTCTTTGGTCTTCATGATGCTGTTTGTTCTTCAGTGTTCTCTAACAAACCACTGAGGCCTTCACAGAACAAGCGTATTTATGCTGAGAGTAAATTACACACAGTAGAACTCTATTAACTAATTAGATGACTTCTGAAGGCAATTGATTGCACTTTATTGTATTTAGAGGTATCAGAGTGCAGGGGGCTGAATACTAATGCACACCACATTTTTCAGATTTTTATTTGTTTAAAATTTTGAAGACCATTTATCATTTTCGTTTCACTTCACAATTATGTGCTACTCTGTGTTGGTCTATCACATAAAATCTCAATAAAAAAACTTTTAAGTTTGTGGTTGTAAGGTGGAAAAATGTGAAAAAAATTCAAGGGGTATGAATACTTTTTCAAGGCACTGTAGATCATTTCCTCTGTCCAGTGTCGAGAGAAACATTAATATATTCTACACTGACTGAATTCAACACAGGCTTAATCACTTCTGTTGGAATATTTTTACCATAATCACTCCTGCATTTTGTAATTATTGTTTCAGCATTTTATTATTAATTAGAATTATTTTTATAGTAGAATCATAAAAATATATAGTTAATGTCAGAAGTTTGCATTCACTCATCATGGCAGTTTTGTGCTTTCAATGGTTCCTTTGACCTGTTCATTTTCTGTGGCAGAATAATTGTACAAAATATATCTTTAATAGACAAAAAATAATTTAGTGCATGAGATGTAATTCATTTTGGGGTTTTTTGAATCAACACAGCATCAAAATTATACATACAGGGTAAAAATATTGACCCTGTATGTATAATTATATCATCATTCATATTATTGATTCAGTGATGCTCAAAGCTCCAAAATGTTTTTAAGTTTTAAATTGCCAAGGCCAGAAACTCTGAACTTCCTGTCAGTGATGATGATGATTGACTACAGCTGGTAGCTTCTCTGTAAGTTCTCTGTAAGGAGGTGTAGCTCTTTTCCTAAGCCACTTTCCTGGAAGATCCTCACTGAGACTTTGGATCCCATCAGCTGAGAGTAAATTGGTGCAAATGTTCAGAACAACCCAGGAAACATCAACTCACAGGCCTGCCATGAACTGGAAGCTTCTGGAATACCATTGTCACTGTCTATAGTTAAATGAGTTTTACATCACCATGGACTGAGAGACTGCCGTCTAAGAAAGAAGCCCCTGCTCCAAACTCGATACCTTCAACCTCGACTAAAATCTGCAGCTGATCGCATGGACAAAGAAAAAGCCTTCTGGAGGAAACTTTTATGGTCAGAGGAGACAAAGATTGAGGTGTTTGGCCACATAGACCAGAGGTACGTTTGGAGGAGTAAAAGTGAGGCATTCAACCCCAAGAACTCTGAACCAACTGTTAAAGTGCATATCCTGGACCAATTTAATTTTTTTTTATATGAAAGTATGTCGGCGGGACAGTGGTGTAGTGGTTAGCGCTGTCGCCTCACAGCAAGAAGGTCCGGGTTCGAGCCCCGTGGCCGGCGAGCGCCTTTCTCTGTGGAGTTTGCATGTTCTCCCCGTGTCCATGTGGGTTTCCTCTGGGTGCTCCGGTTTCCCCCACAGTCCAAAGACATGCAGGTTAGGTTAACTGGTGACTCTAAATTGACCGTAGGTGTGAATGGGAGTGTGAATGGTTGTCTGTGTCTATGTGTCAGCCCTGTGATGACCTGGCGACTTATCCAGGGTGTACCCCGCCTTTCACCCGTAGTCAGCTGGGATAGGCTCCAGCTTGCCTGCGACCCTGTAGAAGGATAAAGCGGCTAGAGATAATGAGATGAGATGAGATGAAAGTATGTCCCTTTACACAATCATCCAGAAGGGTAATTTTGCACAAGGTTATCTGTCTACAGCAGAAAAAAATAAAATAACAAAACGCTTCTGGAAAAATCCCAAGGGAGTCTGGAGCCAGATTAGTGACATCACCTGCGGAACCACCAGCAGGCTGCGAGAGCTTGCACAGTTTCAGTGCACAGCCTGTGACGACCAAGTTTAGCAGCTAGCGATTTTGCATTGAAATATGAAATTATCACCTGAGCGCAATGTTACTTCACCTTTGGATGAAGAATATAATGAGATGTCAGAATTATTTCTTACCCTGGCAACAGTCAACTTGTGAATTGCCGATTTTCTTCTTTTTCTCGGCTCTGCTTGGTCCTCGGCTTCGAGGGCCTCAGTGGATGCGGCACTTCGCCTTCTGTCAGGGGAGACGAACACGGCTGGCTCCTTTGGTGATGCTGACACAGATGGAGATGGTGTTGCTTTGGGCATTCTGGCATATGAAACTGCATCTTTTTTTCAGATCAAGTTGCCTCGCGAAGCCCATTTCCCACTGCAAATAGTTCCCAAAGTCGTCGGGCCTTGTGCAGTGAGCACCGCAAATAATGCTGTAGTGTGTAGCATGTAGCCAATTTTTCCGGGTGCCTCACACGAAGCGCTCCCATTTCTCTCTCGTTGTCCGGGCTTTTGGAAAACGATGAGTACTAATCCCATCAAGATTGGTGTTGCTACACCCTCCGACAATACATCTGTTAACCATTTTAATAATTACGTGATAACGTTGAAGAAATTTGCAGAAAACCACCAGATCGTTTTCTCATAAACAAACCAGTGCTGATGTAGGATTCATAGGGAGGTGTCCCACACGTGACGTCACGAAAATCAGTGTTTGCAGGGAAATCCAAATGCCAAGTTTTTTCAGAGGTGGGCCAATTCGCCTCAAATGGCTTGATTTCAACTGAATTTTTCTGGTATTGCGCAAGGTAAAAAAATTGCACAAAATGCAAAATGTGACTGTAAGGATTTATTCTTAATTGTAAGGATTTATTCTTGATCTCAGTTTAACGAAGACTGACATGTGCAAAGATTTTGTGTTTAATCTTATGTGGACATTCCATTGCTATTGCTCTGTGCTATCTTAAGAACAGGCTGTGCGTAAAGAATGGCCTTTGATATCTTTGATATCTGTCTGAACATTCTATCAGAACATCTTGCTTATTATTGATGTAGATAATTTGACCTGCCCAGACCAAGGTCTCCTCACTCGCACGCAAGTCTGCACCCCCCCCCCCCCCCCACACACACACACACAGAGCTGATGTCTCACACACACACACACAGCTGCAGTGATATCACTCACTCACACACACACACCCACACACACACCCTCACTCTCACACTTTCTCTCACACACTTTCTCTCACACACATGTATAAAAGCTGTCCGTATTTTCTGGTCTTTGGGGACTTGTGAATAAAAATTGTGAACTTATGGGGGTTCCTGTCTTTCTTCGCAACTCACCCCAGAGCTCTGGGTGATATGGGGGGGACTGATCTCGAGATGGTGATCGCTCCGGTTGGGGCAAGAGGGAGAGACGGTAAATCTCTGACCTAACAAATATTATACTTGGTCATTTATTTATTGAGGAAAATTAGTCAATATTACATATCTGTGAGTGGCAAAAGTATGTGAACCTCTAGGATTAGCAGTTAATTTGAAGGTGAAATTAGAGTCAGGTGTTTACAATCAGGTGTGTGTGGGCACCCTGTTTTATTTAAAGAACAGGGATCTATCAAAGTCTGAGCTTCACAACACATGTTTGTGGAAATGTATCATGGCACGAACAAAGGAGATTTCTGAGGACCTCAGAAAAAGCGTTGTTGATGCTCATCAGGCTCGAAGAGGTTACAAAACCATCTCTAAAGAGTTTGGACTCCACCAATCCACAGTCAGACAGATTGTGTACAAATGGAGGAAATTCAAGACCATTGTTACCCTCCCCAGGAGTGGTTGACCAACAAAGATCACTCCAAGAGCAAGGCGTGTAATAGTCGGCGAGGTCACAAAGGACCCCAGGGTAACTTCTAAGCAACTGAAGGCCTCTCTCATATTGGCTTATATTAATGTTCATGAGCTCACCATCAGGAGAGCACTGAACAACAATGGTGTGCATGGCAGGGTTGCAAGGAGAAAGACACTGCTCTTAGAACTGCTCTTAAATAAAACTTTTTGGTTTAAATGAGAAGCGTTATGTTTGGAGAAAGGAAAACACTGCATTCCAGCATAAGAATCTTATTCCATCTGTGAAACATGGTGGTGGTAGTATCATGGTTTGGGCCTGTTTTGCTGCATCTGGGCCAGGATGACTTGCCATCATTGATGGAACAATGAATTCTGAATTATACCAGCGAATTCTAAAGGAAAATGTCAGGACATCTGTCCATGAGCTGAATCTCAAGAGAAGGTGGGTCATGCAGCAAGACAACGACCCCAAGCACACAAGTCGTTCTACCGAAGAATGGTTAAAGAAAAATAAAGTTAATGTTTTGGAATGGCCAAGTCAAAGTCCTGACCTTAATCCAATCGAAATGTTGAGGAAGGACCTGAAGCGAGTAGTTCATGTGAGGAAACCCACCAACATCCCAGAGTTGAAGCTGTTCTGTACGGAGGAATGGGCTAAAATTCCTCCAAGCCGGTGTGCAGGACTGATCAACAGTTACCGGAAACATTTAGTTGCAGTTATTGCTGCACAAGGGGGTCACACCAGATACTGAAAGCAAAGGTTCACATACTTTTGCCAGTCACAGATATGTAATATTGGATCATTCTCCTCAATAAATAAATGACCAAGTATAATATTTTTATCTCATTTGTTTAACTGGGTTCTCTTTATCTACTTTTAGGACTTGTGTGAAAATCTGGTGATGTTTTAGGTCATATTTATGCAGAAATATAGAAAATTCTAAAGGGTTCACAAACTTTCAAGCACCACTGTACATTTGTGGCTTCATATGCACACCGTCATCAGCAACCAGAGGAGCCTGTGCTTAGTCCTTCCCAAGTGCAGGACTAACAGACTTAAAAACTCCTTTGTCCCTCATGCCATCAGACTGTACAACTCCTCTCGGGGGGGGGGTAACAGGAGGACAGAGGACGGGAAGGAGCAGCAGTAGCCTAGCCTGACAAAAAGCAGTACTGGATAATGTGCAATATAATGTGCAATACCTCTCCTGCTGGACTTTTTTTCCATATCTTATTCTTTTTTATATTTGTATATGTAAATACTTAATTTTATTTAATTTATCTAGAAGTTTTCTCTATTTTCTATTCTCCTGTAATGATGCTACTGGAATTTTAATTTCCCTGAGGGAACCCTCCCAAAGGGATCAATAAAGTTCTGTCTAATCTAATCTAATATGAAAATCCAGCCAAAGAGAACAGAAGAGTCAAACTGTTCCTCTGTGTTTTACAAAAGAGATGAAGGACAACAAGAAAACCTTCATGGAATGCAAATAAACTGCAAGGGTGTGACATTTATTATGAATCCTGTAGAAATTAATGAGCCTGTAGGTTTAATAGCAGTAATGTAGTGTAGCCTCATAGCTCCAAGTGCCTTGGTTCGATCCTGAGTTTGGATTACGTCCCGTCACAATTTACAAATGAAGGCAAATCATCGACATTTGAATTTTTAAAAGCTCATGCTTTAATTGGGGGCGGAATGCTGGTGTAGTGGTTAGCACTGTCGCCTCACACCAAGAAGGTCCTGGGTTCAAGCTCAGCGGCCAGCAAGGACCTTTCTGTGTGGAGTTTGCATATTCTCCCCGTGTCTGCGTGGGTTTCCTCCGGGTGCTCTGGTTTGCCCCAGAGTCCAAAAGACATGCAGGATAATTGGTGGCTCTAAATTGACCGTAGTTGTGAATGTAAGCATGAATGGTTGTTTGTCTCTGTGTCAGCCCTGCGATGACCTGGCGATTTGTCCAGGGTGTACCCCGCCTCTCGCCGATAGTCAGCTAGGATAGGCTCCAGCTTGCCTGCGACCCTGTAGAACAGGCTAAGCGGCTACAGATAATGGATGGATGGATGTTTTAATTGGTTTGACAGGATGATGATATAAATCAATTTATGTTTCAATGTAAGGAAATCCTAAATAGATTTATTTGAAATGCAATTTTTAAAAATACTACAGCCTGTATGTTTCATCAACAGTTTGGTGAAAAATATCATAATCTAGGGTACAGGTCTGAAACTTTCCAGAGAGAACATGTTGGTAAGAGAAGCTCCCCTAACGGTGGCCAGGTGTAATGACATGAAGTGAAAATCAAAAACAGATAGATAGAATGAAATGAAAATGTTAACATTTGTATATTAATGATAGAATAATTAAAACACCCACAAGTGATTATTAAACAAATGTAACCTGTAGCATCATCTTTATCATCGGACAGTGAAACTGTTGCCAGCAAATTTAGTACCATCTCCTTCTCCCCTACCGAAGTGTAAGACATTTTACTTTCATTGGACGTGAATAAAGCAACTGGCCCCAATAAGATCCCAGCGAGGCTGTTAAGGGGCTCTGCACTTTACATCTGTGATTCTCTATGCTCCTTGTTCAACAAATGTCTCAGCTTGGGGAAAGTCCCGTCCTTGTGGAAACTGGCAAATATCATCCCTATTCACAAGGGCGGGGACTGTCAAACTATAGGCCCATTTCACTACTGTCGGTGGCTTCAAAAGTAATGGAACGGTGCATTTACAACAAAATCATCAATCACATTGCCGCCCAACTGTACAAACTTTAGTATAGCTCTTTGAAGGGGTTATCTACTGTTGATCAGCTATTAAAGGTTCTCCATGAGATAGGCCAACTTCTTGACATTAGAATCCAAACTGATGCAGTATACCTAGACTTTGCCAAGGGTTTTGATAGAGTAGACCACCATCTACTGCTCATGAAGCTGCGGCGGTTTGGCATTACGGGTAAACTTTTGGACTGATTCAAAGACTACCTCTCTGATTGTTATCAGAGAGTGATTCTCTTGGGCAAAATGTCGGAGCCACTCCCAGTACTTTGTGGAGTGCCACAGGGCTCTATACTTGGGCCCTTGTTGTTCCTTGTGTTTATCAATGACTTACCCTGCGTAGTCACGTCATCGTCTGTTGCATTATATGCCAACGACACTAAGTGCTACTGCTCAATTAACATCCCTGAGGACAGTGCAAGCCTGTAAAACGATCTTGACAGCATATGCAGTTGGTGCGATCTCTGGAGGACGGACCTTAATCAGTCTAAGAGTGGGCTTCTGTCGTTCACGAGAAGCTCCAAGCCTCTACTGAACACGTACCAACTGAAAGATGCACCTGTCAAAATGACTGAGTCACAGAAGGACCTTGGTGTTACAGTTACATCATGTCTCAAGTGGAACTCTCATGTCCAATTGGCTTAAAGCGAGTAAAATATTGGGCTTTGTTAGAAGATCCACGTTTGAGGTTAGAGATACCAAGGTGCGAAAGGCACTTTACATCTCTCTGGTCAGAAGCTGTTTGGCGTCCTGCTCTCAGGTCTAGGCTCTGCAATCAGTTATCTTGCTTTACTCAGTTGAGAGAATCCAGAGATGCATAACTAAGTACATTCTATCTCTTCCCCTCAGATCCGACATCAACTACAAGGACAGACTGTTAAAGCTAGGACTCCTTCCCTTGTGCTACTGGCATGAGTACCTGGACCTTGTTTATCTTTTCAAATCAATGTCAACAGACCTTAATATTTCTATCAGTGTACCTAGAAGGTTTACGAGGCGATTAGATCAGTCCAGGGGAACTATGTTAAATGTACCCAAGGCTAATACTGTAACTTTTCAGACCAGTTCTTATATTCGGGGCCCTAGAATCTGAAACATTTTACCCCCCCCCCCCCCCCCCCCCCCACTTAAGGAAAAGGAATCAATCACTTTCACAGTTTAAGAAGGATCTTTTTTCATATTATAGTAATTTAACTAGGCTTTATTTCAACATCGACAGGCCACAGACTTTTAAATCCATGTGTGTGAAATGTCATACATGTTGGCCAATCTCCACCCTCGGCACCAGCTTGCGCTGCCACTAGTTTGTAGATATTCCCGGACCGTTTATACCTTTTTGTCCAACTTGTATTTTGTATTATTTATTGTTGATTTATTTATTGTACTACTTAATTTTGTAATTTTGTGGGACCTCAGGTATTGGAGCTTATTGCTCTGTTAAGGACTCCCTGACATATTTAACAGTGAAGTTTATAAATAAAATAAATAAAAAATAAAAGATTTGGACAGAAATTTGTTCAGAGACCTAAAACAGTTGAAAATTATGTATTTTTTCTCTTTAGAAATATTTCAGTTTATAATATACCAGGACTGCATGAAGAATGTGGAATACAAATTTAGCCCTTCAGAAACTGTATTTCTGGACCTGGCCAAGTGAACACAAACGCCCAGCAGGGGGCAGTAAAAAGCAGGAGGGATAAAACACTTTTTGTGAGACCCAGGGGGTCACTGTGAATTTGATCCCCATACAGAAAGAAATGAAATGAAGGTATTTACATTTATTGTGTTGGTTTGGTGTGAGATATCAAGATGCTGTGTTTGAGTCTGAGGCTGAGTGTGAGGATTCAAGAGAGCTTTATTGTCAATACGTCCATATACAAGTACACAGTGCACTGAAATACTGTTTCCCTCAGACTCCACATGGTGCATTTATAGAGAAATAGAAGATTACAGCACAAGGTATAAAATAACTATCTGTAGCTATCTAAGTAAATATCTAGCTATCTAAACACCATAACATAAATGACGAGACAAAGACAGGTGCAAAGTGATGGGGACAGATGTGAAAAAAGTGCTGTGTATAAGAGGAATAAAACACTTGGGGATGTGCTGTTATGGGAAAATAATCAACTGCAGGGTGGTAACAGTAACTCCACTTCATTGCACCACCCTGTCACTGATTCTGATTCTAAACTCAGGGGAGAATTTTACTGCAGAAGGTCACACTGTGAGAACGAGGAGCGGATGAAGGAGCTGTACACGTGTGAAATGTTTTAGCATGCAGACCATAACCACAATCATGTAGCACAGCTTATAAAAAGAAAAAAAAAGAAAAAAAAAACACCAATGACCAGTGTGTGTGTGTGTGTGTGTGTGTGTTACATCACAGGGTGAAACAGAACAAACTCCACCACAGTGTAGCTGCTTTCATGAAGCCCTTTTGGAAACCAACTCTGTAAAACAGCATAAAGTCATGAGCACTGTGTGTACATTTATCTGTTAAATGCATTTCAATAATTGTTGTTGTTTTTTTACTTTAAAATAGAATTCATGCACATAGTTATGCTTTTAAATAAGTTTAAGAATACCTTAAAATAGCAAAGTTTAATTGAGAGTGAACAGGTTGATTCTGCCACCTGTCCCGGTTTTTCCTGATTGTCCCGGATTTTCATGGTCTGTCCCGGAAAAAAAAAATCCGGGACACTGAATGTCCCGGTTTTTTGTACATGATGGGCAAAATGTGTATTTCAACTTGCGAGCCAGCTGAGAACCAGTTTGCTTTTCCATAGCTCGCCGTGCTAAGCGGAGCCACGTCATTACGTCGCTGAATACGTCATTACGTCGCTGTATATGTCAGTTACGGCGCTACGTTTACATAAACCGTGGCGCGAATATCAAAGCAAAAACAACAGCATTAATAATAATAATGGATGACTTCGCGTTTGTACAGCTGTTGCTTCTCGTCGCTTAAAAATGGCGATCTTTCGCGGTCTTGTTATTGTTGTTGGTCTTAACAACTCCGCCCCCCCGCTGACGTAAGCGGTTCTTTCCTCTGGCCCAGCAGAGAGTTGGTGCTAGCCTGGAACTGGTTTTTCTGGCCCCAGAGCCAGTTCTTTGTCAGTGGAAACAGAAAACCCGGTTCCAAACGAAGCACTGGCCCCGAACCAGCCCTGGAACTGCTTTGGTGGAAAAGGGGCAAATGGAGGATGCTTGGACTGATAAAAGAAACAGACTCTCTGTTGCAATGGTGAAGGCTGAGCTTCAAGTCAGGCTAAACTTTCAGTTGTCCTGTACTGAGTTCAAGACATTCATTGAAAATCAGCCAGGACTCATAGCAGCAGCAAAGAAAAACACCAAATATAAATGGAAGATTAGGTAAGCTTTTGGTGAATTAAATGAAATAGTGTAGTACATACTCCTGTATGTACTGTATGTGCCCAGTTATATCAGTTACATGTCCTCCTATGTATTTGTTTAGCCAAGAGCAGCAAGCAGCAGAGGCACAGGCAAGCACAAGCAAAGCACACACCACACTCTAAGCAATCAGCTAAGCTGTTTGACACGACACCTTACATTGTTACATTTAGGTATTCTTAGATACAATGAAAAATTAGATTATTTATTTTTATTCCACATAAGCAAACAAACAGAACTTAATTATGTATTCCCCTTTTACCTGTGCCCAGTACTGCCCCCAGGTGTCCACAACCAAAAACTGTTGGAAATAAACCAAAATAATGAAGACCTGCTATATTACGTAAAGCAATTAACTAAACAAATAACTAGCCAAAGCGTCATTTTTACTAAGTAGAGCAATACAATTTCAGCGTAGAAGGGCGATTTTTGTCTTGGGTTAGATGTGCGAAGGGCGCCGTTGCTTACAAGCAAAAAGGTCGATTGGAAAGTCGAAATGTCCAGGATTTTTGTCAGACACAGGTGGCAACCCTATTCTTTACACTAATGAAATCTGTCACCATTCACACCAACACACTTTTCACACTAACAGTCGGGTCTAGAAGTATTTGGACACTGACACGATTTTTGTCATTTCCCCCTCAGTACCCCACCACAGTGGATTTGAAATGAAGCAATGTGATTGAAGAGGAGATTTTCAGCTTTAACACAAGGGCGTTAACAATTATATTGCACTGAAGAATTGCAGCCATTTTTTAAACATAGTCCCTCAATTTTCACAGGCTGTCCGAGTAATGGGACAACTGGCTGATAAGCAGTTTCATGGCCAGTTACAGTCAGTTTCCTCATTAATTCATGGAAAATTAAGGAGATAAAATGTCTGGAGTTGATTCCAAGTGTTGAATTTGCATTTTGTAGCCATTTATGGGAACACTCAATATGTGGTCCAAAGAGGTGTTTATGCAAGAGAAGGAGGACATCATGAGGCTGAAAACAGTGAGCAGATACCTTCAGAGACATCAAATCAACAATTTGGTACATTCTTCAAAAAAGGAAAGTACTGGTGAGCTCAGAAATGCCAAAAGGCCTGGAAGACCACAGAAGTCAATTAAAGTGGATGATCATAGAATTCTTTCCTTGGTGAAGAAAAACTCGTTCAGAACATCCAGCCGAATCAAGAACATTCTTCAGGAGTGAGGCCTATCATTTTCAAAATCCACATTCCAGAGAAAGGCCAGATTAGATTTTGCAAGAAAGCCTGCTCAGTTCCGGAACAAGATTCTTGGACAGATGAAACCAAGATTAACTTGGACCAGAATGATGGGAAGAGAAGAGTATGGAGAAGGAAAGGAAGGACTCATGATCCAAAGCGCACCATTGCATCTGTAAACATGGTGGACATGGTCATGTACCGCTGCTAATGGAACTGGGTCACTGGTGTTTATTGATCATGTGACTGCTGATAGAAGTTGCAGGATGAATTCTGAAGTGTATAGAGCAGGGGTGTCAAACCTGATCCATAAAGGGCCGTGTGGCTGCAGGTTTTCATTCCAGCCATGCAGCAGCACCCTGATTTGGCTTATTCAATCAACTGACACACCCACCCTTTAATCAAGGGTGGGTGTGGCTGCAAGTATTTGACTGTGTGAAGACAGTTCAGTTGATTGAATGAGCCAAGTCAGGTGTGCTGCTGCATGGCTGGAATGAAAACCTGCAGCCACAAGGCCCTTTATGGATCAGGTTTGACACCCCTGGTATAGAGCTTTACTTTCTGCTCAGATTCAGTCTAATGCAACAAAACTGAGGACAGTGCTTTACAGTCCAGAGGGATAATGACTCAAAACAGACTGCCAAAGCAAAAAAAAAGCTTCTAAGGTAAATATGAAATGGAATGTTATGAAATGGTCAAGTCAGTCACCTGATGTCAACCCAGCTGAGCATGCTTTTCACTTCCTGAAGAACAAACTGAAGGCAGAAAGAACGCATAGCAGCAACTGGGGAATAAGCAGCAAGAAGCTATGGGGAAGCCATGGCCTAAATGTTAGCAAAGCAGTTTCAGGCCAAAAGGTCACCAGTTTAATTGCCTGGAAGACCAGGAATGGCTGAAGTGCCGTTGACCAAGGCACCTCACTACCAACTGCTCCCCAGGCTGCCCACTGCTGTGGATATGCCAGGATCTGGATAAGAGCGTCTGCTAAATGCCTGTAATGTAATGTAGTGTAAACTGAAGGCAGGTGCCGTAAAGGCTCAGCAAAGCAACTCAAGGGAGGAAACATTTGGTGATGTGTGTGGTATCCAGACTTCAGGCGGTCACTGACTGCAAAGGATTTTCATTCAAGTATTCAAAATAATCCTTATATCTTTAAATTATTATTTTGTCCCATTACTTCTGAGCCAGTGAAAATGGAGGAACTATGTAAAAAGTGGCTGTAATTCCAAAACAGTTAATGTGATTTTTTTTTTTTTTTGCAAAAGCGCTTCAATTAAAGCTGAAAGTCGACATTTCAATCACATCTTGATGGCTTCATTTCAAATCCATTGTGGTGGTGTAAAAAGGCAACAATGCCAAAATTGCATCACTGTCTGAATACTTATGGAGCTGACTTCATAACACTGCACAAACCAACGCTGTGTACAACCCCGATTCCAAAAAAGTTGGGACAAAGTACAAATTGTAAATAAAAACGGAATGCAATAATTTACTAATCTCAAAAACTGATATTGTATTCACAATAGAACATAGACAACATATCAAATGTCGAAAGTGAGACATTTTGAAATTTCATGCCAAATATTGACTCATTTGAAATTTCATGACAGCAACACATCTCAAAAAAGTTGGGACAGGGGCAATAAGAGGCTGGAAAAGTTAAAGGTACAAAAAAGGAACAGCTGGAGGACCAAATTGCAACTCATTAGGTCAATTGGCAATAGGTCATTAACATGACTGGGTATAAAAAGAGCATCTTGGAGTGGCAGCGGCTCTCAGAAGTAAAGATGGGAAGAGGATCACCAATCCCCCTAATTCTGCGCCGACAAATAGTGGAGCAATATCAGAAAGGAGTTCGACAGTGTAAAGATGTTCAAAGCGTTTGAACATCTCATCATCTACAGTGCATAATATCATCAAAAGATTCAGAGAATCTGGAAGAATCTCTGTGCGTAAGGGTCAAGGCCGGAAAACCATACTGGGTGCCCGTGATTTTCGGGCCCTTAGACGGCACTGCATCACATACAGGCATGCTTCTGTATTGGAAATCACAAAATGGGCTCAGGAATATTTCCAGAGAACATTATCTGTGAACACAATTCACCGTGCCATCTGCCGTTGCCAGCTAAAACTCTATAGTTCAAAGAAGAAGCCGTACAGTATCTAAACATGATCCAGAAGCGCAGACGTCTTCTCTGGGCCAAGGCTCATTTAAAATGGACTGTGGCAAAGTGGAAAACTGTTCTGTGGTCAGACGAATCAAAACTTGAAGTTCTTTATGGAAATCAGGGATGCCGTGTCATTCGGACTAAAGAGGAGAAGGACGACCCAAGTTGTTATCGGCGCTCAGTTCAGAAGCCTGCATCTCTGATGGTATGGGGTTGCATTAGTGCGTGTGGCATGGGCAGCTTACACATCTGGAAAGACACTATCAATCCTGAAAGGTATATCCAGGTTCTAGAGCAACATATGCTCCCATCCAGACGACGTCTCTTTCAGGGAAGACCTTGCATTTTCCAACATGACAATGCCAAACCACATACTGCATCAATTACAGCATCATGGCTGCGTAGAAGAAGGGTCCGGGTACTGAACTGGCCAGCCTGCAGTCCAGATCTTTCACCCATAGAAAACATTTGGTGCATCATAAAACGGAAGATATGACAAAAAAGACCTAAGACAGTTGAGCAACTAGAATCCTACATTAGACAAGAATAGGTTAACATTCCTATCCCTAAACTTGAGCAACTTGTCTCCTCAGTCCCCAGACGTTTACAGACTGTTGTAAAGAGAAAAGAGGATGTCTCACAGTGGTAAACATGGCCTTGTCCCAACTTTTTTTTAGATGTGTTGTTGTCATGAAATTTAAAATCACCTAATTTTTCTCTTTAAATGATACATTTTCTCACTTTAAACATTTGATATGTGAGCCATTCCACCGAATCGGTGCCATTTCCGTCCCTAGAAAATTATATGTATAAATGCACATAAAAATGTACTTTAAAATACATTTCCTTATTACGCAGAATGTCCTGCACATTGATCTGATTTCAAATTTAAGATATATAATTGTAAGGATTAATAAAAACTACCTAAAACACTGAAAAATAGCATGTGTAACCTGTCCCCGCACTCTAACTTTATACTTAACTATGAAATATTATGATTAAAATCCTTCAGAAACAGTATTTCTTTTGCACTGTTGTGTGACTCCATATCCTATCCATGGTTTAAATATATTTTTTCATAAGAAATCCACAATATCTTAGTTAAAATACACATTTTAGTCGTGTACCTGGGTTTTCACTCAATCCTGTTACCCAAACATATTACCCCATCTGACAAATTTGGAACATTCCATAAATCACATGCTCAACAGGAAGTTACATCAGTTGTGTCTTCTGAAGGCCATGGGAAGACAAAGTTAGTTCTCTCATTTACTTTTCTGTATATTTAATGATTTTTTAACTTTGACTGATAAGGTCAATGTCAACATACTGTCCTGTTACTTAAATTATTTCTTAGATGATATTTGTTTATTTTAAAAATACAGATTTTTGGTAAATCACTAGAATGTGCTAAGTGTGATCATGCTATTAGCGATGACGCCATGTGGCTTAATTCCATGTACAGTATTAGCTAATCCTAGGCTAAGTAACTCAGTCCTGTTACTTTCAGAGTTTTGGTAACAGGACTGAAAAAAATGCAGCCATCTTTGGCTTCCAAACCTTGTAACGTAGCCTGAGGTTGACCAATACTACATTTTGAATAGTTAAATATGTGCGTTATTATAATCAGTGTTGAAAAGATATAACAAATTAAGTTTAATTTGGGAGTGGTACAACAAGCAAATGGCACCCATTCGGTGGAATGTCCCATATATAATTATAATTATATGAGAGAGAGAGAGAGAGAGAGAGAGAGAGATATCCTACCACAGTGCTGGTGTTGCCCTGATGCTGCTGTAAACACGGGTCTGGAGGTTGTGCTTGGGCTTTTGGAGTTCTATTGCAGCGGCAAACTATAAAACCTAAAACATCACATTTCATTTAGAATGAAATTAAAAACAATCATGACTTTATGATACACCGTCTCATGGACACATAACCCTAATTCACAGGTTCTCGAATTTTACATTCAGGGACCTTCCATCTATCTATCCATCCATTATCCATAACTGCTTATCCTGTGCAGGGTTGTGGGCGAGCTGGAGCCTATCCCAGCTGACTATGGGCGAGAGGCGGGGTACACCCTGGACAATTTGCCAGGTCATCGCACGGCTGACACACAGAGACACAACCATTCATACTCACATTCATACCAATTTAGAGCCACCAGTTAGCCTAACCTACATGTCTTTGGACTGTGGGGGAAACCGGAGCACCCAGAGGAAACCCATACAGACATGGGGAGAACATGCAAACTCCACACAGAAAGGCCCTTGGTGACCACTGGGCTCGAACCTAGAACCTTCTTGCTGTGAGGTGACAGCGCTAACCACTACACCACCATGCTGCGTATTCAGGGACCTTTAACTGTCAAATGTATTTCATATATCGGACCCCTTTGGGACACTTATGAAAGTGTCTTAAGCTCATTGTTTAAATGTACACAATGATACTGTATTTCGATTATGTTGAAGCCATATTCCAAAATTTTCCACCAGTGGAACATTTGGTCCCAGTTGACATTATTTATAGTTAAGCTGACTGACGTGAGCAACTGAGTCAAACAGGACAACAGTCATAATAATTATTAATATAAATTTGAAAATGGTGGATTATGATTTAACATAAGTTAAAGACAATGTGAAACTTAATACAAAGAAAAAAAAACACACAACCACAGAGTCCACTTTGAGAACCACTCACTGCTCTAAATCAATAACATGACTATAATTTAAAAAAGAAAAAAAAAAAGTAGTAAATTGACAGTTCAATATACAACTCTGTCTTTTGTACATTACAAAAGTAATTTAATTTTGTAATGTAGTAAATTGATCTGGGGTGCCAGAATTTACAATTTAGACATAACATTCAAGATTTTATTGTCGCCTTGCTCCATCGGAATGTGAAAATGACACTTCGAGTGAAAAACAAAATGGAGGATCTGCTAATTACGAAGCAGCATCACAACAGTTTTTTGCCTCGCTGTTTTCTGATCTGGAGAAAACGTTGCCATGTTGTCTACAGACTCAGACTCAGGGTTTTGTGGTGCAGTGTTTTCTCTCGACCTGCTCTGATTTTTTTGATAGCAAAGCGGAGACCTCTTGCAATGGTATTAGATTCACTGAATAAAGAAGAACTTTTAGGCAGCACTGTGTATTCAGATGAAGTGTATTCAACTGTATGGGTTTCTATAAGTAAGACTTTATAGTGAGCTATTAGTGACAGTCAGATACACGATGCCAACAGGTTAACCCTTTAAACTCTCAGACTTGATCAGATCTAGTTGACAAACCACCACCACCACAAGAACAACAACCTTTTGCAAAAAAGGAATATTCTGGAGGATATTTACACTCACGGAAGCACGGTGGTGTAGTGGTTAGCACTGTCGCCTCACAGCAAGAAGGTCCTGGGTTCGAGCCCCATGGCCGGCGAGGGCCTTTCTGTGTGGAGTTTGCATGTTCTCCCCATGTCCATGTGGGTTTCCTCCGGGTGCTCCGGTTTCCCCCACAGTCCAAAGACATGCAGGTTAGGTTAACTGGTGACTCTAAATTGACCGTAGGTGTGAATGTGAGTGTGAATGGTTGTCTGTGTCTATGTGTCAGCCCTGTGATGACCTGGCGACTTGTCCAGGGTGTACCCCGCCTTTTGCCCATAGTCAACTGGGATAGGCTCCAGCTTGCCTGCGACCCTGTAGAAGGGTAAAGCGGCTAGAGATAATGAGATGAGATGAGATATTTACACTCACCTGCGAAGGCAACAATGCAGATTATTAAAAGTATGATGAAGAGACTTCGCCAGAGTGTGACACCTTTGCATTTATCTGCTGACTGATTCGACTGCTTTTCATCTTCAGATGTCTGATTCTCTGGAAATGACACCATGCATTTAACCTTTAGATGAAATACTCAGTTTATGTACAAAGACATATTTCTTTGATTTTGGCAACATGTGGTACGAGTTTAAATTATGATCAAAAATGATGAAATTTCTTACATTAATCTTCAATCAATAAACTCACCAGCTGAGTGACTCTGGATGTAAAGTCTGATTCCACTGCTGATGTTGGGAGGTGTGTTGATATCAGATTGTGAACAAGTTTGAATACAATAATACACTCCTAATTCATTAGTACTGATATTGTGAATAAATAAACTGCTGTTATATTGCAGTGAGAAAGTCTTGTTGAAGGTTGTGTTACTGTAGTCTGCCCTCAGGGACTGGCTTGAGTAAGAGTGTAATATATAAACTGGAGGTTCTGACGGCTTCATCAGGAACCAGAACACATCTCTTACAGACACCTCACACTTTAGAGTCACATTTTGTCTCAAATTCACCGACTTCTCGATGAAACCTTCTGCAGCTCCACAGCACACAAGTAGATCTAATCATGACAAAACACACACAGATACACCACAAGCGTTCAGATTAGAATAACCTACATGTCATTCATGCAGAAAATAAACTCAAAAGACAACATTTTAGGTCCAAAGTATAGAAATAATATTAGATGTTGGATCAGAAACGTGTGAAGTTACTCACAGAAGTGAAGTTTTACGATCTTCATGCTGAATTCTGAACACTGTATACAAACCCGAAACACTCAGAGGCTGAACTGCTTCAGTCAGGAAACACTTGAGCAGTTGAGCTTCAGACGCTGGAGTATACGGAAGTGGGAGCTGATCTTGCTCACACCACAATGTCTGTGTTTTTTCACAACATTAATGTGAGATTTCACAAGAAAGACAGTTAGCGCTGATCTTTTATTGACTTTGATAATATTTCAGTGATTTTGACACATATTAACTCACGACTCACAGAAAATATTCAAATTGAGGAAATACATTTGTAGCTTCAGACAAAAATCCAGCCAAAGAGAACAGAAGAGTCAAACTGTTCCTGTGTTTTACAAAAGAGATGAAGGACAACAAGAAAACCTTCATGGAACGCAAATAAACTGCAAGGGTGTGACATTTATTATGAATCCTGTAGAAATGAATGAGCCTGTAGGTTTAATAACAGTAATGTAGTGTAGCCTCATACTGTAGCTACAAGTGCCTTGGTTCGATATTGAGTTTGGATTACGTCCAGGGGTGCAGATCCGATGTCAGGATTGGGGGGGACACAAAAGTGATTTTTTTTTTTTTGCGCCCATATGCAAATCATACCATGCAACCATAAATCACAACTTCGTAGAGGCTCGCCACATCATTCAAAAAGTACTGCACAGGGAATTATTTGTCTGAAAATACATTTGTTTGTACAATTTTTAATAATTTAGGGGATTTTTATTGGGGGGGACAATTCATGTTTTTCAGAAATTGGGGGGGTCATGTCCCCACCGTCCCCCCCGGGATCTGCACCCATGGTTATGTCCTATCACAATTTACAAATGAAGGCAAATCATCGATATTTGAATTTTTAAAAGCTCATGATTTAATTGGTTTCACAGGATGATATTATCATAAATTTATGTTTCAATGTAAGCAAATTCTAAATAGATTTATTTCAAATGCAACGTTTTAAATACTACAGCCATAGCCTGTATTTTTCTTCAAAAGTTTGAAAAAAATCATAATCTGAGGTAAAGGTCTGAAACTTTCCAGAGAGAAGGAATTGGAAGAGAAGTTCCCCTAGCGGTGACCAAGTGTAATGACAAGAAGTGAAAATCAAAAACAGATAGAATAAAATTAATATACAAATGCTATGATTTTCATGATAAAAAAATGTAAAAAAAAAAAAAACCACAAGTAATTATTAAACAAATGTAACATTTGTACAGAAATTTGTTCAGAGACCTAAAACAGTCAAATCACATTTTTTTCTCTTTAGAAATATTTCAGTTTATAATATACCAGGACTGCATGAAGAATGTGGAATACAAATTTCACCCTTCAGAAACTGTATTTCTGGACCTGGCCAAGTGAACACAAACGCCCAGCAGGGGGTAGTAAAAAGCAGGAGGGATAAAACATTCATTATCTCTAGCCGCTTTATCCTGTTCTACAGGGTCGCAGGCAAGCTGGAGCCTATCTCAGCTGACTACGGGCGAAAGGCGGGGTACACCCTGGACAAGTCGCCAGGTCATCACAGGGCTGACACATAGACACAGACAACCATTCACACTCACATTCACACCTACGGTCAATTTAGAGTCACCAGTTAACCTAACCTGCATGTCTTTGGACTGTGGGAGAAACCGGAGCACCCGGAGGAAACCCACGCGGACACGGGGAGAACATGCAAACTCTGCAAAAGAAAGGCCCTCGCCGGCCACAGGGCTCGAACCCGGACCTTCTTGCTGTGAGGCGACAGTGCTAACCATTACACCACCATGCCGCCCAGGGATAAAACACTTTTTGTGAAACCCAGGGGGTCACTGTGAATTTGATCCCCATACAAAAAGAAATGAAATGAAGGTATTTACATTTATTGTGTTGGTTTGGTGTGAGATATCAAGATGCTGTGTTTGAGTCTGAGGCTGAGTGTGAGGATTCAAGATTCAAGAGAGCTTTATTGTCAATATGTCCATATACAAGTACACAGTGCACTGAAATACTGTTTCCCTCAGACTCCACATGGTGCATTTATAGAGAAATAGAAGATTACAGCACAAGGTAGAAAATAACTATCTAGCTATCGAAACACCATAAACAACATAAATGATGAGAAAAAGATAGGTGCAAAGTGATGGGGACAGATGTGGAAAAAGTGCTGTGTATAAGAGGAATAAAACACTTGGGGATGTGCTGTTATGGGAAAATAATCAACTGCAGGGTGGTAACAGTAACTCCACTTCATTGCACCACCCTGTCATTGATTCTGATTCTAAACTCAGGGGAGAATTTTACTGCAGAAGGTCACACTGTGAGAACGAGGAGCGGATGAAGGAGCTGTCAATGTGTGAGACGTGTTAGCGTGCAGACCATAACCACAATCATGTAGCACAGTCTTATGAAAAAAAAAAAAGACCTGTGTGTGTGTCTGTGTGTCACATCTCAGGGTAAAACGGAACAAACTCCACCACAGTGTAGCTGCTTTCATGAAGCCCTTTTGGAAACCAACTCTGTAAAACAGCATAAAGTCATGAGCACTGTGTGTAGATTTGTCTGTTAAATGCATTTAAAAAAATTAACTTCAAAATAGAATTCATGCACATATTTATGCTTGTAAATAAAATTAAGAACACCTGACAGTAGCAAAGTTTGATTGAGAGTGAAGAGGTTTATTCTTTACACTCATGAAATCCGTCACTTTTCACACTCACACACAACACGTACAGTCAGGTCCAGAAGTATTTGGACATTGGACATTTTGTGTCATTTCCCCTCTGTACCCCACCACAATGGATTTGAAATGAAGCAATGTGATTGAAGAGGAGACGTTCAGCTTTGATACAAGGGCTTTAAAAAAAATATTACATTAACTATTGAAGAATTACAGCCATTTTTTAAAAACATAGTCCCTCCATTTTCACAGGCTGTCCAAGTAATGCGACAACTGACTGAGAAACAGTTTCATGGCCAGGTACGGCCTGTTTCCAAACATCTGGAGTTGATTCTAAGTGTTGAATCTGCATTTGGCAGTTGTTCATAGGAACTCTCAATACGTGGTCCAGAAAGGTGTCAATGAAAGTGAAGGAAGACATCATGAGGCTGAAAACACAAAACAGACCTGTGGGTGGTAGAAATGGGCAACTGGACTTGCTTGAAGATTCTTGAAAACATTTCACCTCTCGTCCAAAAGGCTTCCTCAGTTCTGTCTGACTAATAGGGAGTATCAGATATTTATCCTCTCCTGGATCAGAATCAGAATTCTGATGACCAGCTCATCTAAGGCCAAGTTTACATTAGACCGTATCTGTCTCGTTTTCTTCGCGGATGCACTGTCCGTTTACATTAAAATGCCTGGAAACGCCGGGAAACGGGAATCCGCCAGGGTCCACGTATTCAATCCAGATCGTGTCTGGTCCGGTGCTGTGTAAACATTGAGAATACGCAGATACGCTGTGCTGAGCTCTAGCTGGCGTCGTCATTGGACAACGTCACTGTGACATCCACCTTCCTGATTCGCTGGCGTTGGTCATGTGACGCAACTGCTGAAAAACGGCGCGGACTTCCGCCTTGTATCATCTTTCATTAAAGAGTATAAAAGTATGAAAATACTGCAAATACTGATGCAAATACTGCCCATTGTGTAGTTATGATTGTCTTTAGGCTTGCCATCCTTCCACTTGCAAGTGGTAAGTGACTTGTGCACAGCGGCTCAGTCCCGAATCACTGCTCGTGCACTTCACTCGCGCGCTCTGTGAGCTGCGCAGGGCCGGAGTGCGCACCCTCCAGAGGGCACTCGCTGTTCAGGGCGGAGTGATTTGGAGCGCAGCCGCTGAGGAGGAAGCAATGAGCCGCACTGACACATTTCTCAACTTACGTGCCGAATTAGTCATGTGATTAGCGTATCCGTGTATTGGCTTTGCTGTGTGCACGCGAATCATGTATTGGCGTTGCTGTGTGCACGCTAATCGTTTTTAAAAACGTTAATCTGATGATCCGCTGATACGGTCTAATGTAAACCCCACCTAAGGTGTCATTGAGGCATCATGTTGGTGTGGGTCACTGGAGGCTGGGTGTGAACGGCGAGTCATTAGGGTGATCAAAGGATTGTCCGTTAGGGTGATCAATGGCAATCTGACTCTCTCTGTCCTCCTGTGAGTCACTGAAAACAGCTGGGTCCTGGCGTACACCCAGCCCTCTGGGAAGAGTGTCCAATACCGCCTTGTAGATGGTTGACAAATGATGTCTTAGACCCCCACCTCTGTTCAGTGATGGCTGTTCCAGGTTGACAAAAATGGCTTCTTTAACTCCTCGCTCATACCAGCAATCCTCTCTGGCTAAAATGCGTACATTACAATCCTGAAATGAGTGTCCTTTGTTGTTAAGATGAATGTAGACAGAAGAGTCCTGGCCTGAGGAGCTGGCTCTCCTGTGTTGGGCCAAGCGCCTGTATAGCGGTTGTTTGGTCTCACCAATATACGAATCCGTGCAATTCTCACTGCACTGAATTGCATACACTACATTGTCCTGTTTGTGTCTGGGTATTCTGTCCAAGGCCGGATTAACTATATGGGCCTGCGGCACAGTGCCCAGGGGCACTAACCACTCACAGCCAGTGGGGGGGCACCACATGACAGAAACTTTAAAAATATTTTTCGTGAATGTTTGTACACTTAAAATGGTTATACACTTGAAATTGTTAAATAGTCATATATAATTCATTATGAACACTAATTTCATAAGAACAACAACAACAATAATCATAATTCTGAGCAAGAGTGGCCTATGTGACCATTAACCCCCCTTTCCTCAACCTGTCAGTTGAGCCAGTCCACCTACGGTGAAATGTATCAATTTTTTAAAAACCGCGGTAGAAATGAAAAATGGACAGACATCAACTGAGTGGTTGTGCGAAGAGAAAATTAAAAAAGAGAAAGACTCCAGGCGTGTAGCTGCAATTAAAAATGTTCCAGTGTTAGATCGTTTTTTTTTATAAAAACATCGACAACTGCGGTCACTACCAGCGCTGAAGCCGGGGAGGAGGATATGTGCGAAGCCACTTTAAGCCAGGTAGAGATCAGTTCACACCATGGTGACGAGAAGGAAGACGAGGGTGTTATGGATGTCAAACCAGCGCAGCCGACGCCAGTAGAACACTTCTCTATTTCAACTGATCCTGCGCTATGGGGAGAACATGTCTAGGTTCATACAGAACAGATACTCTTTGAATTGATACACATGTACATTGTACATCTGAATATGCCGTACTGGATGTTATTTGAATTTATATTTATATTTCGAATTGAGACATTTGAATATGTTGCCTAGATCGATGCTATTTTAATTGATACACATTCTGAATTGGCACATTTGAATATGCTGTATTGTATATAGATGGATGCTGTTTAAATTGCTGATGCTGTTTGAATTGATACACATTTTGAATTGAGACATTTGAATATGGATAGAATAGAGTATGGATGCTTTGAAGGTTTTTATTGAGACATACAAATATATGCTGCTCATTTTTGAATAAGACATTTCAATATGCCTACATGCATATCGTTGGTTGTTTTCAGTGAATTTGATGGGCTGATGTAGCCTACTTAATAAATTTTCAATGAGGAAGAATGACCTTGTTTATGTGTACTATTGTTTATGTATATGCTACTATTTTTGACAGCAAAGGGCAAGGTTTGTGAGTGTGTGCAGGAGGTTACTGAACGCATGCGCGCAGGGTGGTGGTGGTGTGTGTGTGTGTGTGTGTGTGGGCACTTGAGGTATAGTGCCCAGGGGCACCGCATTGGCTTAATACGGCACTGATTCTGTCCTTAGGGTGGACCAGTTTCTGCTTCAGGGTGTTACTGGGTCTGAAATGTACCGGAATAATCAAGCCTTCTTAGATTGTGATGTACACATTAGACAAGACAGAAGCCTTAGTATCGAGGTCTACCGGAAACCCACACACACAGACCAGTACCTACTTTTCGACTCTCACCACCCACTGGAACATAAATTGGGGGTCATTAGGACCTTGCAACACAGGGCTCAGAACATTCCTACAACATTAGAGGGAAAAGAGAAGGAGCAGAATCATATCAAGAAAGCACTTCAGAATTGCGGTTATCCCAACTGGGCTTTCCTAAAGAGCATAAAAAGGAACATAACTGACAAGGATGATAACAGGAACAAACGCAAGAACATTGTCATTCCCTACATTTCTGGTCTATCTGAGAAACTCAGGAGGATCTTCTACAAACACAACATTCCGGTACATTTCAGACCCAGTAACACCCTGAAGCAGAAACTGGTCCACCCTAAGGACAGAATACCCAGACACAAACAGGACAACGTAGTGTATGCAATTCAGTGCAGTGAGAATTGCACGGATTCGTATATTGGTGAGACCAAACAACCGCTATACAGGCGCTTGGCCCAACACAGGAGAGCCAGCTCCTCAGGCCAGGACTCGGCTGTCTACATTCATCTTAACAACAAAGGACACTCATTTCAGGATTGTAATGTACGCATTTTAGCCAGAGAGGATCGTTGGTATGAGCGAGGAGTTAAAGAAGCCATTTTTGTCAACCTGGAACAGCCATCACTGAACAGAGGTGGGGGTCTAAGACATCATGTCAACCATCTACAAGGCGGTATTGGACACTCTTCCCAGACGGCTGGGTGTACGCCAGGACCCAGCTGTTTTCAGTGACTCACAGGAGGACAGAGAGAGTCAGATTACCATTGATCACCCTAACGGACAATCCTTTGATCACCCTAATGACTCGCCGTTCACACCCAGCCTCCAGTGACCCACACCAACATGATGCCTCAATGACACCTTAGGCTACGTTTACATTAGACCGTATCTGTCTCGTTTTCTTCGCGGATGCACTGTCCGTTTACATTAAACCCCCTGGAAACGCCGGGAAATGGGAATCCGCCAGCGTCCACGTATTCAATCCAGATCGTGTCAGCTCCGGTGCTGTGTAAACATTCAGAATACGCGGATACGCTGTGCTGAGCTCTAGCTGGCGTCTCATTGGACAACGTCACTGTGACATCCACCTTCCTGATTCGCTGGCGTTGGTCATGTGACGCGACTGCTGAAAAACGGCGCGGACTTCCGCCTTGTATCACCTTTCATTAAAGAGTATAAAAGTATGAAAATACTGCAAATACTGATGCAAATACTGCCCATTGTGTAGTTATGATTGTCTTTAGGCTTGCCATCCTTCCACTTGCAAATAGTAAGTGATATGCGCTGGGATCACACACACAGCGGCTCAGTCCCGAATCGTGGCTTGTGCACTTCACTCGCGCGCTGTGTGAGCTGCGCAGGGCCGGAGTGCGCACCCTCCAGAGGGCACTCGCTGTTCAGGGCGGAGTGATTTGGAGTGCAGGATGCCTGCGGAGCCAAGCGTATCCGTGTATTGGCGTTGCTATGTGCACGCGAATCGTGTATTGGTGTTGCTGTGTGCACTAATCATTTTAAAAACGTTAATCTGATGATCCACTGATACGGTCTAATGTAAACATGGGCTCAGATGAGCTGGTCATCAGAATTCTGATTCTGATCCAGGAGAGGATAAATATCTGATACTCCCTATTAGTCAGACAGAACTGAGGAAGCCTTTTGGACGAGAGGTGAAACATTTTCAAGAATCTTCAAGCAAGTCCAGTTGCCCATTTCTACCACCCACAGTTTACTATGACCTGGATGATTGAGAATCTTCACAGACACAAAACAGATCTATGAAAGAGCGTAGATACTTTAGGAGAAGCCAAATCAACAATTTGGTGCATTCTTAAAAAGAAAGAAATACTGGAGAGCTCAGAAACACCAAAATGCCTGGAAGACCATGGAAGTCAACTAAAGTGGATGATCGTAGAATTCTTTCCTTGTTGAAGAAAAACTCCTTCAGAACATCCAGCCGAGTCAAGAACACTCTTCAGGAGTGAGGCCTATCAGTGCCAAAATCTACATTAAGAGAAAGGCCAGATTAGATTTTGCTAGAAAGCCTGCTCAGTTCTGGAACAAGATTCTTGGACAGATGAAACCAATATTAACTTGGACCAGAATGATGGGAAGAGAAGAGTATGGAGAAGGAAAGGAAGGACTCATGACCCAAAGCGCACCATTTCATCTGTAAACATGGTGGACATGGTCATGTACGGCTGCTAATGGAACTGGGTCACAGGTGTTTTTTGATCATGTGACTGCTGATAGAAGTTGGCAGGATGAATTCTGAAATGTATAGAGCTTTACTTTCTGCTCAGATTCAGTCAAATGCTGCAAAACTGAGGACGGTGCTTTCCAGCCCAGAGGGATAATGACCCAAAACAGACTGCGAAAGCAACCAAAGAGCTTCTTAGGAAAATACGTTGGAATGTTGTTGAAGGGTCATGTCAAGTCCAGGGGCGCAGATAGGATTTTTGAACTGGGGGGGACTGAGCTGTCAGCAAATGATTCCATTTTGTGTGTGTGTGTATATATATATATATATATATATATATATATATATATATATATATATATATATATATACACACTACTGTTCAAAAGTTTGGGGTCACTTTGAAATGTCCTTATTTTTGAAAGAAAAGCACTGTTCTTTTAAATGAAGATCACTTTAAACTAATCAGAAATCCACTCTATACATTGCTAATGTGGTAAATGACTATTCTAGCTGCAAATGTCCGGTTTTTGGTGCAATATCTCCATAGGTGTATAGAGGCCCATTTCCAGCAACTCTCACTCCAGTGTTCTAATGGTACAATGTGTTTGCTCATTGCCTCAGAAGGCTAATGGATGATTAGAAAACCCTTGTACAATCATGTTAGCACAGCTGAAAACAGTTGAGCTCTTTAGAGAAGCTATAAAACTGACCTTCCTTTGAGCAGATTGAGTTTCTGGAGCATCACATTTGTGGGGTCGATTAAATGCTCAAAATGGCCAGAAAAATGTCTTGACTATATTTTCTATTCATTTTACAACTTATGGTGGTAAATAAAAGTGTGACTTTTCATGGAAAACACAAAATTGTCTGGGTGACCCTAAACTTTTGAACGGTAGTGTGTATACATGTTATTTCACCTCCCTCACTGCCATCACCAGGAACTACCTGCAGGCCAGGACAATGATAACATTTTAACATAGCCTATGGAAATCCAAAGTTTACACATTATCATCACGCACAGAAATTGCAAAACTGCAAAATTAGTTTTAAAACCGCTAAGTTCCAACTGTTAAACATAGCGAGAGGCTGGGCTACGTGTGTGTGTGTGTGTGTGTGTGTGTGTGTGTGTGTGTGTGTGTAAAGTGTAAACCAGTGCATCCTGACTTTCTAACTATGCCTGTGTGTTGCGTGAGCGGCAGTCAGTCAACAACTCTTCGCAAAGTTTCCTTATGAAACAATATGCTCGCAGGGCGGCACGGTGGTGTAGCGGTTAGCGCTGTCGCCTCACAGCAAGAAGGTCCTGGGTTCGAGCCCCGGGGCCGGCGAGGGCCTTTCTGTGTGGAGTTTGCATGTTCTCCCCGTGTCCGCGTGGGTTTCCTCCGGGTGCTCCGGTTTCCCCCACAGTCCAAAGACATGCAGGTTAGGTTAACTGGTGACTCTAAATTGACCGTAGGTGTGAATGTGAGTGTGAATGGTTGTCTGTGTCTATGTGTCAGCCCTGTGATGACCTGGCGACTTGTCCAGGGTGTACCCCGCCTCTCGCCTGTAGTCAGCTGGGATAGGCTCCAGCTTGCCTGCGACCCTGTAGAACAGGATAAAGCGGCTAGAGATAATGAGATGAGATGAGACAATATGCTCGCTGAAATTATGGCAGGGAACGCCAGATTAAACATTAAAACTGCCTTCTGAGCACTGTATCTACAGGCTACCACCGAAAGAAGGAGGCTACCAGAAAGGCATCTCTACTCCGTACGATTTTACTTTCACTACGACATTACTTTGAACAGACTATCAAAAAATTGCAAGGTGATATGATAAAGTAAGGCACAGTTTACTTACAGTCGTTTAAAAAAAAAAAAACGATGCAATCGTTTTCTGCCTTTTGGCACCCTTCATCATGCCATGTTGGGGTCCTGAACTAGGAGGCACTGTCCCCGATATGCCTGTCAAACTTGTGGGTAACCATAGCAACCAAGCTCAAGCTCGCAACCTGTGCAGTCTGCGCAGTTGCAACTATGTATATACTGCTGTGCACGTCAATAAACCGAATGGTAATTAGTCTTTTGATTTTTCCGTGAGGTTTGCCTTATGCAAAGAAAGACAGCATAGACGTTTTTTCCTCCCTATAAGTGGGGGGGACCGAACGAGGTGAATTTAAATCTGGGTGGGACGAATCCCCCCCGTCCCCCCCTCTATCTGCGCCCGTGTGTCAGTCACTTGACCTCAACCCAGTTGAGCATGCTTTTCACTTCCTGAAGAATAAACTGAAAGCAGAAAGACCACATAAGCAACAACTGGGGAATAAGCAGCAAGAAGCTATGGGGAACCCATGGCCTAAAGGTTAGCGAAGCAACTTTGGAACCAAAAGGTCACCAGTTCAATTGTCTGGACCAGAAGGAATGACTGAAGTGACCTTGAGAAAGGCATCTCACCCCCAACTGCTCCATGGGCTACCCACTGCTGTGGATATGTTAGGATCCTGTTGCATGTTGCTCTGGATAAGAGCGTCTGCTAAATGCCTGTTATGTAATGTAATTTAAACTGAAGGCAGGTGCCGTAAAGCCTTGACAAACCATCTCAAGGGAGGAAACATTTGGTGATGTCTGCGGGTTCCAGGCTTCAGGCGGTCACAGACTGCAAAGGATTTTCATCCAAGTCTTAAAAATAATCCTTCTATCTTTAGATTGTTATTTTGTCCCATTACTTTTGAGGCTGTGAAAATGGAGGGGTGATGTAGAAAACTGCTGGAATTCCAAAGCGATGAACATGATACTTTTTGTTAAATCCTTGAATTAAAGCTGAAATTCGACACTTCAATCACATCTTGATGGCTTCGTTTCAAATCCACTGTGGTGGTGTAAAAAGGTAAAAATCCCAAAATTGTGTCACTGTCCAAATACTTATGGATCTGACTGTATAACACACTGTACACACCAAAGCTGTGTATAAACAGAGTGTTAAGTGTGTATTTCTATCCAGTGAAGTTACCTGCAATCCACTGACTTCCTGAAGCTTCACGTCACATTTGGGAGATCTGGTTTGTCCACAGCAGCTTACAATCAAGGCTGAAACATCACAATACATACTGAATAAACCGAGTTGATTGGAAAACTGATTGTGTGATTTTTATATTGAGTTCCACAGTCATGGCAATGTTGGGCTTTCAATTATCTTTTTCTGTTTGGTGCACAAGGTTTAAAGGTCATAGGCAATGATTAGAGGTGAAACGTAGAATATCAACTTTATTGTCTAGAAAAATGACCCAAAAAGCGAATTCGATCTTCCTAGTGTCTAATTTGCACCCTAAACTTGAATAAAATGGTTAAAATATACTGTTTTGCCCAATTTCCGAAGGTTTGTTTATATCTCACTTATGCGCACTTTCACCGCCAAGGGACTGTCGTCGTGACGTCATTCAAGGCAAACAGACCAGGAGCAGTTCTGTGTTTACTTGCAAACCGAACACACGCTTACGTACTTTGGTCGTGAGAGGTTGTGTAAAATGTCTGATAGCGATTTTGAAGTAGGAACTCTCCAAATTGAATATCGAGAGGTGAAACCATATATGTATGAACCTATGGCCGTTGCGAAGCAATCGGTGAACGTGCTCACTGGTTTGACCGTGCAGCCTCGGAATCGGACAGCGACTCAGCCGACTCTGATCACGGTGACCCCGGACCTCAACAAGACTCGCGCCCAAACGATTTATCCTGGTAGTTATGATAAATTCCTACTTTCGTCGTAATACTAAATAAGAGCCCTTTTGAAGAATAATTAAACCGCCCTCCCTAGTGGATATAGGGAATGATTACTGGACAGCGCGCCGGTAGGCCACATTAGCCTGCCATCCGCGGCATTATACTATTTATAGCCGACTCTAAGCAAGGAAATATCCCTTTGTCTCATTTCCACAATGATTGTACAGGATCCCTCAGGATTCTTGACTTGTCAATTCCAAGCAAAAGTAAAAATGTTTCCCTCCAATCTTCTCCTTTTTGCTTGAGCGTTGCTGCTCCATTTCTTCTTTGACTGCTTGATTTTGTTTCATGTGCACAATCCACTCTGCCTCTTCTCCTCGTTTGGAAAAAGTCAACCCTCTGGCTTCACGCGCACAATCCACGCTCTCCCCTCGTCTCTTCTTCCGGAAAAAAACAACCCTCTGGCTTCACGCACACAATTCACTCGCTCTGCCTCTTCTCCTTTTTTGGAAAAAGCCAACCCTCTCGCTCTGCCTCTTCTCCTCTTTCGGAAAAAGCCAAAACCACTAACTCCCCCTCTTCTCCTTTTTCGGAAAAAAACAATCCTCTTGCTCCGCCTCTTCTCCTCTCTTGGAAAAAGCCAAAACCACTCACTCCCCCTCTTCTCCTTTTTCGGAAAAAAACAATCCTCTTGCTCCGCCTCTTCTCCTCTCTTGGAAAAAGCCAAAACCACTCGCTCCCCCTCTTCTCCTTTTTCGGAAAAAAACAATCCTCTTGCTCCGCCTCTTCTCCTCTCTTGGAAAAAGGTAAAAACTTCTTCCTGAACCGGTCCCGTTGTTAAAGTTCACTGCACAACAATAAGGCATAGTTTTTCTTTGGAAATTCCTGAACGCATGTCTGCACTCAAGCTGAACGGCAATGCAAGTACACTGAAGTGGATTCAACTCAAGCGGTTTGTTTGTCTTGAATGACGTCACGCGCCGAGTGGTCACGAAAATCACCGAACAGAAATTCGTCGCGATCTGCACTAATTTATTTTAATTATTACTTATTAACAATACTTCTTGGGACCAGAAGAAAATTACAGAGGGTTTAACATATAACTTTTCAAATGTGCATAAATTGAAAACCGTTGCCTATGACCTTTAACTCATTTTGGGTTTTCTGAAATCAAGACAGGGTCAAAAATATGCATACAGCAAAACTAATATTTGGTTAAATATCCCTCTGCAAATTTCACCTTCACCAGATGCTTTTGGAAGCTATCAACAAGCTTCTATCAGAATTCTGGCTGGATATTTGATCACTCTTCTTGGGAAAATTCAGTTAAATGTCTGTGTTTGCTGGCACAGACCTGATTTTTAAGCACAGTACACATATTTTCAATTGGGTTGAGGTCAGGACTTTGGGAAGGCCATTCCAAAAGCTTCATGTTAGCCTGCTGTATCTGATTCACAAGGTAGTCCTCCTCCTTCATTACTCCATCCACCTTGTTGAACCATCCTGAACAGTTCCTGAACAGTTGGTTCAGTGTTCTTGAGGTTGAATGCCTCACCTTTACTCCTCCAAACATACCTCTGGTCCATGTGGCCAAACACCTCAATCTTTGTCTCGTCTAACCATAAAAGTTTCCTCCAGAAGGCTTTTTCTTTGTCCATGTGATCAGCCTCAGATTTTAGTCAAGATTGACAGTATCGAGTTTGGAGCAGGGGCTTCTTTCTCAGACGGCAGTCTCTCAGTCCATGGTGATGTAAAACTCGTTTAACTATAGCCAGTGACACTGGTGCTCCAGAAGCTTCCAGTTCATGGCAGGCCTGCGAGTTGGTGGTTCCTGGGTTGTTCTGAACATCCGAACTAACCTCCTCTCAGCTGAGGGAGAGAGTTTGTGCCATCTTCCAGGAAAGTGGTTTGGGAAGGCGGCTACACCTCCCAATAACTTGCATTTGTCAAACAAACCCTTTTTATGTTGTTACAGAGAAGCTACCAGCTGTAGCCAATCATCATCACAAACAGGAAGTTAAGATTTCCTGGCCTTTGCAATTTAAAACTTAAAAACATTTTGGAGCTTTGAGCATCACTGAATCAATAATATAAGTAGGTGAATGTATATTTTTGACCCTGTATGTATAATTTTGCTGTTGTTGATTTCAGAAAACCTAAAATGACTTAAATCTCATGAACCAAATTCTTTTATTTCTATTAAAGATGTATTTTGTACAATTATTCTGCAACAGAAAAAGAACAGTTCAAAAAAAATCACTGAAAGCACAAAACTGCCATGATGTTCATGTCCATGATGAGTGAATGCAAACTTCTGACCACAACTGGATATGATTATAATTCTACTATGATAATAAGTTTTTCAAATTCAATATAAATTGCTTAAACAATAATTACGAAATATAGGAATGTTTATGATTCAAATATTCCAACAGAAGTGATGAAACCTGAGCTGAATTCAGTCAGTGTAGAATATATTAACGTTTCTCTCGACACTGGACAGAGGAAATGATCTATAACTCACCTGTTACTGCAACGACTGCAACACAGTTCATCATTCCCGACATGATGAAGAGATTTCTCCAGAGTCTTATCCTTTCATCTTCATCAACTGTCTGAGTCTGATTCTCTGGAAACACGAGAAACATCAGATAGTTTGGAATTCATTATTAAATAAATCAATCAGTTAAATGATAATAAAGGACTGATTTATCACATGAACATTTCCTGTAAATATAATAAATAAACTCACCAGCTGAGTGACTCTGGATGTAAAGTCTGATTCCACTGCTGATGTTGGGAGGTGACCCAGTCTGAATACAATAATACACTCCTAATTCATTAGTACTGATATTGTGAATAAATAAACTGCTGTTATATTGCAGTGAGAAAGTCTTGCTGAAGGTTGTGTTACTGTAGTCTGCCCTCAGGGACAGCCTTGAGTAAGAGCGTAATATATAAACTGGAGGTTCTGACGGCTTCATCAGGTACCAGAACACATCTCTTACAGACACCTCACACTTTAGAGTCACATTTTGTCCCAAATTCACCGACTTCTCGATGAAACCTTCTGCAGCTCCACAGCACACAAGTAGATCTAATCATGACAAAACACACACAGATACACCACAAGGGTTCAGATTAGAATAACCTACATGTCATTCATGCAGAAAATAAACTCAAAAGATATTTTAGGTCCAAAGTATGGAAATAATATTGGATGTTGGATCAGAAACGCGTGAAGTTACTCAAAGAAGTGAAGTTTTACGATCTTCATGCTGAATTCTGAACACTGTACACAAGCTAGAAACACTCAGAGGCTGAACTGCTTCAGTCAGGAAACACTTGAGCAGTTGAGCTTCAGACGCTGGAGTATACGGAAGTGGGAGCTGATCTTGCTCACACCACAATGTCTGTGTTTCTTCACAACATTAATATGTCGATTTCAGAAGAAAGACAGTTAGCGCTGATCTTTTGCTGACTTTGAGGATAATTTGTAAGTGAATTAATTTACATACATTTTCTCACGAGTCACAGAGAACATTGAAGTTTAGGATATACAGTGGTGCTTGAAAGTTTGTGAACCCTTTAGAATTTTCTATATTTCTGCATAAATATGATCTAAAACTTCATCAGATTTTCACACAAGTCCTAAAAGTAGATAAAGAGAACCCAGTGAAACAAATGAGACAAAAATATTGTACTTGGTCATTTATTTGTTGAGGAAAATGAGCCAATATTACATGTCTGTGAGTGGCAAAAGTATGTGAACCTCTAGGATTAGCAGTTAATTTGAAGGTGAAATTAGAGTCAGGTGTTTTCAATCAATGGGATGACAATCAGGTGTGAGTGGGCACCCTGTTTTATTTAAAGAACAGGGATCTATCAAAGTCTGAGCTTCACAACACATGTTTGTGGAAATGTATCATGGCATGAACAAAGGAGATTTCTGAGGACCTCAGAAAAAGCGTTGATGCTCATCTGGCTGGAAAAGGTTACAAAACCATCTCTAAAGAGTTTGGACTCCACCAATCCACAGTCAGACAGATTGTGTACAAATGGAGGAAATTCAAGACCTACCCTCCCCAGGAGTGGTCGACCAACAAAGATCCCTCCAAGAGCAAGGCGTGTAATAGTCGGCAAGGTCACAAAGGACCCCAGGGTAACTTCTAAGCAACTGAAGGCCTCTCTCATATTGGCTTATATTAATGTTTGTGAGCCCACCATCAGGAGAACACTGAACAACAGTGGTGTGCATGGCAGGGTTGCAAGGCGAAATACACTGCTTTCCAAAAAGAACATTGCTGCTCATCTGCAGTTTGCTAAAGATCACATGGACAAGCCAGAAGGCTATTGAAAAAATGTTTTGTGGGCAGATGAGATCAAAATAGAACTTTTTGGTTTAAATGAGAAACGTTATGTTTGGAGAAAGGAAAACACTGCATTCCAGCATAAGAATCTTATTCCATCTGTGAAACATGGTGGTGGTAGTATCATGGTTTGGGGCTGTTGTGCTGCATCTGGGCCAGGATGACTTGCCATCATTGATGGAACAATGAATTCTGAATTATACCAGCGAATTCTAAAGGAAAATGTCAGGACATCTGTCCATGAGCTGAATCTCAAGAGAAGGTGGGTCATGCAGCAAGACAACGACCCTAAGCACACAAGTCATTCTACCAAAGAATAGTTAAAGAAGAATAAAGTTAGTGTTTTGGAATGGCCAAGTCAAAGTCCTGACCTTAATCCAATCGAAACGTTGTGGAAGGACCTGAAGCAGGCAGTTCATGTGAGGAAACCCACCAACATCCCAGAGTTGAAGGTGTTCTGTATGGAGAAATGGGTTAAAATTCCTCCAGGCCCATTTCACTACTGTCAGTGGCTTCAAAAGTAATGGAACAGTGTGTTTACAACAAAATCATCAATCACATTGCCACCCAACTGTACAAACTTCAGTATGGCTTTTTGAAGGGGTTATCTACTGTTGATCAGCTATTAAAGGTTCTCCATGAGATAGGCCAACTTCTTGACATTAGAATCCAAACTGATGCAGTATACCTAGACTTTGCCAAGGCTTTTGATAGAGTGGACCACCATCTACTGCTCATGAAGCTGCGGCGGTTTGGCATTACGGGTAAACTTTTGGACTGATTCAAAGACTACCTCTCTGATTGTTATCAGAGAGTGATTATCTTGGGCAAAATGTCGGAGCCACTCCCAGTACTTTGTGGAGTGCCACAGGGCTCTATACTTGGGCCCTTGTTGTTCCTCGTGTTTATCAATGACTTACCCTGCATAGTCATGTCATTGTCTGTTGCATTATATGCCGACGACACTGTGTTACTGCTCAGTTAACATCCCTGAGAACAGCAAAAGCCTGCAAAACGATCTTGACAGCATATGCAGTTGGTGCAATCTCTGGAGGATGGACCTCAATCAGTCTAAGAGTGGGCTTCTGTCGTTCACGAGAAGCTCCAAGCCTCTACTGAACACATACCAACTGAAAGATGCACCTGTCAAAATGACTGAGTCACAGAAGGACCTTGGTGTTACAGTTACACCATGTCTCAAGTGGAACTCTCATGTCCAATCGGCTTTAGCTAAAGTGAATAAAATATTGGGCTTTGTTAGAAGATCCACATTTGAGGTTAGGGATACCAAGGTGTGAAAGGCACTTTACATTTCTCTGGTCAGAAGCAGTTTGGCGTCCTACTCTCAGGTCTGTGCTCCGCAATCAGTTATCTTGCTTTACTCAGTTGAGAGAATCCAGAGATGTGTAACTAAGTACATTCTATCTCTTCCCCTCAGATCAGACATCATCTACAAGGACAGACTGTTAAAGCTAGGACTCCCTCCCTTGTGCTACTGGCATTAGTACCTGGACCTTGTTTATCTTTTCAAATCAATGTCAACAGACCTTAATATTTCTATCAGTGTACCTAGAAGGTTTACGAGGCGATTAGATCAGTCCAGGGGAACTATGTTAAATGTACCTGTAAGCTCTCTGAGGTGTGGGTGGAGCACAGAGGACGGCAGGACAAAGCTTCAGGTATGAAATAGGCTTTTATTGCCAGACTTTTCAGTATAGCAAAAGGCTTTATTCTCATAAACACACATGCTGTGTTCTTGTCCTGGGAAGAGCTCTCCTCTGCTCTCCCTCTGCCTCCTTAAATAGGGTGCGGTTACTGGGAAGACACACAAACACAGGTTAATTACCATCAGGTGTAGTGATTCTGCCACTTACCTTCCCTGGCTCCGCCCTCCTGTCACAAACCGGCTCTTGACCACGCCCCCGCTGCCACATACCCCCACCGCCCGACTCAGGCCGGGCGCCCGTCCGGCCCGCAGCTGACTCCCCCCCCCCCTTGACGGGAGAGGAAGTCCGCCACGACCATCTGCGCCCCCGGCCTGTGGACCACCTTGAAATTGAAGGGTTGGAGTGCCAGATACCAACGGGTGATCCGCGCGTTGGCATCTTTCATGCGGTGGAGCCACTGGAGGGGCGCGTGGTCCGAACAGAGGGTGAAAGGCCGCCCCAGCAGGTAGTAACGGAGGGCAAGGACCGCCCACTTGATCGCCAGGCATTCTTTCTCAATAGTGCTGTAGCGTCCCTCACGCACTGACAGCTTCCTGCTAATGTACAGGATGGGGCGGTCCTCCCCCTCCCCCTCCTGGGGCAACACCGCCCCCAGCCCTCTGTCTGACGCGTTGGTCTGCAACACAAAAGGGAGAGAGAAGTCAGGGGAGTGTAATAGTGGCCCCCCACACAGTGCAGCCTTTACCTCAGAGAAAGCCCGCTGGCACTGCTCCGTCCACTGGACCAGATCTTGCGCCCCCTTTTTAGTGAGGTCAGTCAGCGGGCTGGTGACATCCGAATAATTAGGTATAAACCGACGATAGTAGCCAGCCAGCCCCAGGAACTGTCTCACCCCCTTTTTGGTCTTGGGCCTCGGGCAGGCCGCAATCGCTGCTGTCTTATTAATTTGGGGACGCACCTGCCCGTTGCCCAAGTGGAAGCCCAGATACCGTACTTCCACCCACCCAATCGCACACTTCTTTGGGTTGGCAGTGAGACCCACCCGCCTCAGCGACCTAAGGACGGCCCTCAGGTGTTGCAAGTGCCGCTGCCAGTCGTTACTATAAATGATTATATCATCAAGATATGCGGCCGCATAGGTGGCGTGGGGCTGGAGGACCCTGTCCATCAGCCGCTGAAACGTAGCGGGCGCCCCAAACAGCCCAAAAGGAAGTGTGACAAATTGGTGTAAGCCGAACGGTGTGGAAAAGGCCGTTTTTTCCCAGGATAATGGAGTCAAGGGGATCTGCCAATATCCCTTCGTCAAATCCAGTGTCGAGTAAAAGCAAGCCATGCCTAGTCGATCGAGCAGCTCGTCAATACGAGGCATTGGGTACGCGTCGAATTTAGACACCATGTTGACTTTTCTATAGTCCACACAGAACCGGACCGACCCGTCGGCCTTGGGTACCAAGACCACCGGGCTGCTCCAGTCACTGTGGGACTCCTCGATGATGCCCATTTCGAGCATGGCCTGAAGTTCTTCCTGAACCACCTTTTTTTTGTGTTCGGGTAGCCTGTAAGGGTGGCTACGCACTACCACCCCCGGGGGCGTCTCTATGTGGTGTTCTATGAGGTTAGTGCGACCGGGCAGGGGCGAGAACACATCCGAAAACTCGGCCTGCAACTGGGCGACCTCCGTGAGTTGGGTCGGGGAGAGGTGGTCTCCACAGGGGACCGGAGAGGTACGTGATGCCAATGTCCCTTTTTGAACCTCCGGCCCCAGCTCCGCCTTCTCTGGAACTACCGACACCAACGCCACGGGGACCTCCTCGTTCCAGAGTTTAAGCAGGTTGAGGTGTTAGATCTGTAGCGCCCCCTCCCTGTCCGTTCGCCTTACCTCATAGTCGACGTCCCCGACTCGCTGTGTGACCTCAAAGGGTCCTTGCCACTTGGCGATTAATTTGGAGCTCGACGTGGGCAACAGTACGAGTACCTTCTCTCCCGGAGTGAACTCTCTAAGGCGCGTGCCCTTGTTGTACAGGCGGGCTTGCCGTTCCGGGGCCTGCCGCAAATTCTCCTGAGTTAGGTGTGTGAGCATGTGGAGTTTTGCGCGCAGGTCCATAACGTACTGAATTTCGTTTTTACTTTGTGAAGGTCCCTCCTCCCAATTTTCACGCAGCACATCTAAAATGCCGCACAGCTTACACCCGTATAACAATTCAAATGGGGAGAACCCCATGGAGGCTTGGGGGACCTCTCGCACTGCAAACAACAAGGGTTCGAGCCATTTATCCCAGTTACGTGCGTCCTCACTTACGAATTTTTTAATTATATTCTTGAGGGTGCAATTGAACCGTTCGACTAAACCGTCCATTTGTGGGTGATAAATGCTGGTGCGGATCGGCTTAATACCTAATAGCCCATACAGTTCGCTCAGTGTTCGTGACATAAACGAGGTGCCTTGGTCAGTCAGAATCTCTTTCGGGATTCCAACCCGGGAGATGACGTGCAAGAGGGCCTCCGCAATACTGCGTGCTGAGATATTGCGAAGAGGCACCACTTCCAGGTATCGCGTTGCATAGTCCACCAGAACCAATATAAAGCGGTACCCTCGTGTTGACCGATCTAATGGCCCAACGAGATCCATCCCAATTCTTTCGAACGGGGTCTCGATTAATGGTAGGGGGCGCAAAGGCGCTTTTGGAATGGCCGCTGGATTTACTAACTGGCATTCGCGGCACGCCGTACACCACTTACGGACATCGCCACGAATCCCCGGCCAATAGAATCGGGCCATTATCCGGGCTAGTGTCTTATCCTGCCCTAGGTGTCCAGCCATGGGATTAAAGTGAGCCGCCTGAAATACCAATTCCCGGCGGCTCTTTGGAATTAACAGCTGTGTGACTCGCTCTTTCGTCTGAGTGTCCTGCATCACTCGGTATAATCTATCCTTCATAATAGAAAAATAGGGGAAGGACGGGGTGGCGTTCGGCTGGAGCGTTTGACCATTGATTACTCTCACTTGGTCAAACGCATGTCGCAGAGTCTCGTCTCGCGATTGTTCTAATGGGAACTCCACGAGGGATTCCCCAACAGAAAGAGGAGGAGCCGGCGGCTCCTCACTCTGTCGCGGAGATGACGTAGACGGCTCTGCGACAGCAGCTCCAGCCAAAGCGACACCGGGACCTCCCCCTGTCAAATGGCAGGACCCACTCTTTACTAGGCGTGTCATTAAACCCCGAAATCGCGGCCAATCAGTCCCCAAAATTAAAGAGTGGGTAAGGCGAGGATTAACTGCCGCCTTCACTATAGATTTTTCCCCTCTGAAATATATGTGGACCGACACGAAAGGGTAGCTGTGAACATCCCCGTGCACACACAACACCTTCACCCCCTGTGCTCCCCCCAATGCCTCGTCTTGCACCAGGCTTTGGCGGATCGAGGTCTGATTGCAACCAGAATCCACCAACGCCTGATATGTAGCCCCTTGGACACTCACCGGTATGCGATACGCTCCGGCCCGATCGAGGGCAGCTTCTGGCGCGTCGGGGATCCGTACCACCACGCCCACCTCCATTGCTGCGCACTGTTGTTGCAGGTGGCCTGGCTCCCCGCAGCGCCAGCAAACCGGCCAGGGCTTTCCCTCTGCACCTGTGCTCTGGGGCTCACTCACCTGAGGGGGGGGAGAGACAGACACAGAAGGGAGAAACGGGAGGGCACCACGGGTGCGGCGGGCCGGCTGGGTGGAGCCGGCCCCCGCCTCCGTGGTGGGGGAATGGGGCGAGGATGGGACACAGAAGGGAGGGGAGAAAGACAGAGAGAAGAGGAGAGCTCTTCCCGGGACAAGAACACAGCGTGTGTGTTTATGAGAATAAAGCCTTTTGCTATACTGAAAAGTCTGGCAATAAAAGCCTATTTCGTACCTGAAGCTTTGTCCTGCCGTCCTCTGTGCTCCACCCACACCTCAGAGAGCTTACAGTGGTGACGAAACCCGGGAAAAGGTGGAGCACAGAGGACGGCAGGACAAAGCTTCAGATACGAAATAGGCTTTTATTGCCAGACTTTTCAGTATAGCAAAAGGCTTTATTCTCATAAACACACACGCTGTGTTCTTGTCCCGGGAAGAGCTCTCCTCTTCTCTCCCTCTGCCTCCTTAAATAGGGTGCGGTTACTGGGAAGACACACAAACACAGGTTAATCACCGTCAGGTGTAGTGATTCTGCCACTTACCTTCCCTGGCTCCGCCCTCCTGTCACAAACCGGCGATTGACCACGCCCCCGCTGCAACAGTACCCAAGGCTAATACTGTAACTTTTCAGATCAGTTCTTATATTCGGGGCCCTATAATCTGGAACATTTTACCCCCGCACTTAAGGAATAGGAATCAATCACTTTCACGGTTTAAGAAGGACCTTTTTCCATATTATAGTAATTTAACTAGGCTTTATTTCAACATAGACAGGCCACAGACTTTTAAATCCATGTGTGTGAAATGTCATACATGTTGGCCAATCTCCACCCTCGGCACCAGCTTGTGCTGCCACTAGTTTGTATATACTCCCGGGCCGTTTATACCTTTTTGTCCAACTTGTATATTGTATTATTTATTGTTGATTTACTTATTGTATTACTTAATTTTGTAATTTTGTGGGACATCAGGTATTGGAGCTTATTGCTCTGTTCAGGACTCCCTGACGTATTTAACAGTGAAGTTTATAAATAAAATAAATAAAAAATAAAACATTTGGACAGAAATTTGTTCAGACACCTAAAACAGTCTAAAATTATGTATTTTTTCTCTTTAGAAATATTTCAGTCTATAATATACCAGGACTGCATGAAAAATGTGGAATACAAATTTAACCCTTCAGAAACTGTATTTCTGGACCTGGCCAAGTGAACACAAACGCCCAGCAGGGGGCAGTAAAAAGCAGGAGGGATAAAACACTTTTTGTGAGACCCAGGGGGTCACTGTGAATTTCATCCCCGTATAGAAAGAAATGAAATGAAGGTATTTACATTTATTGTGTTGGTTTGGTGTGAGATATCAAGATGCTGTGTTTGAGTCTGAGGCTGAGTGTGAGGATTCAAGATTCAAAAGAGCTTTATTGTCAATACGTCCATATACAAGTACACAGTGCACTGAAATACTGTTTCCCTCAGACTCCACATGGTGCAATAATAGAGAAATAGAAGATTACAACACAAGGTATAAAATAACTATCTAGCTATCTAAATACCATAAACAACATAAATGACGAGACAAAGACAGGTGCAAAGTGATGGGGACAGATGTGAAAAAAGTGCTGTGTATTAGAGGAATAAAAACTTGGGGATGTGCTGTTATATAATCAACTGCAGGGTGGTAACAGTAACTCCACTTCATTGCACCACCCTGTCACTGATTCTGATTCTAAACTCAGGGGAGAATTTTACTGCTGAAGGTCACACTGTGAGAACGAGGAGCGGATGAAGGAGCTGTTCACGTGTGAAATGTTTTAGCATGCAGATCATAACCACAATCATGTAGCACAGCTTATAAAAAGAAAAAAAAAAGAAAAAAAAACCCACCAATGACCAGTGCGTGTGTGTGTGGGTGGGTGTCACATCACAGGGTGAAACAGAACAAACTCCACCACAGTGTAGCTGCTTTCATGAAGCCCTTTTGGAAACCAACCCTGTAAAACAGCGTACAGTCATGAGCACTGTGTGTACATTTATCCGTTAAATGCATTTCAATAATTGTTTTTTTTTTTTACTTTAAAATAGAATTCATGCACATACCATAGTTATGCTTTTAAATAAATTTAGGAATACCTTAAAATAGCAAAGTTTAATTGAGAGTGAACAGGTTGATTCTTTACACTAATGAAATCTGTCACCATTCGCACCAACACACTTTTCACACGAACAGTCGGGTCTAGAAGTGTTTGGACACCGACACGATTTTTGTCATTTCCCCCCAGTACCCCACCACAGTGGATTTGAAATGAAGCAATGTGATTGAAGAGGAGATTTTCAGCTTTAACACAATTGCATTAACAATTATATTGCATTGAAGGTATTGCAGCCATTTTTTAAACATAGTCCCTCAATTTTCACAGGCTGTCCGAGTAATGGGACAACTAGCTGATAAGCAGTTTCATGGCCAGTTACAGTCGGTTTCCTCATTAATTCATGGAAAATTAAGGTGATAAAGTGTCTGGAGTTGATTCCAAGTCTTGAATTTGCATTTTGTAGCCATTTATGGGAACACTCAATATGTGGTCCAAAGAGGTGTTTATGCAAGAGAAGGAGGACATCATGAGGCTGAAAACAGAGAGCAGATACTTTCAGAGACATCAAATCAACAATTTGGTACATTCTTAAAAAAAGGAAAGTACTGGAGAGCTCAGAAATGCCAAAAGGCCTGGAAGACCACAGAAGTCAATTAAAGTGGATGATCATAGAATTCTTTCCTTGGTGAAGAAAAACTCATTCAGAACATCCAGCCGAGTCAAGAACACTCTTCAGGATTGAGGCCTATCATTTTGAAAATCCACATTCAAGAGAAAGGCCAGATTAGATTTTGCTAGAAAGCCTCCTCAGTTCCGGAACAAGATTCTTGGACAGATGAAACCAAGATTAACTTGTACCAGAATGATGGGAACAGAAGGGGATGGAGAAGGAAAGGAAGGACTCATGACCTAAAGCGCACCACTTCACCTGTAAACATGGTGGACATGGTCATGTACAGCTACTAATGGAACAGGATCACAGGTGTTTATTGATCATGTGACTGCTGATAAAAGTTGCAGGATGACTTCTGAAGTATATAGAGCTTTACTTTTTGCTCAGATTCAGTCTAATGGTACAAAACTGAGGACAGTGCTTTACAGTCCAGAGGGATAATGACTCAAAACAGACTGCAAAAGCAAAGAAAAAGCTTCTAATGTAAATAGATGGAATGTTATGCAATGGTCAAGTCAGTCATCTGACGTCAACCCAGCTGAGCATGCTTTTCACTTCCTGAAGAACAAACTGAAGGCAGAAAGAACACATAAGCAGCAACTGGGGAATAAGCAGCAAGAAGCTATGGGGAAGCCATGGTCTAAATGTTAGCAAAGCAGTTTCAGGCCAAATGGTCACCAGTTTAATTGCCTGGAAGACCAGGAATGGCTGAAGTGCCCTTGACCAAGGCACCTCACTACCAACTGCTCCCCAGGCTGCCCACTGCTGTGGATATGTCAGGATCTGGATAAGAGCGTCTGCTAAATGCCTGTAATGTAATGTAGTGTAAACTGAAGGCAGGTGCCGTAAAGGCTCGGCAAAGCAACTCAAGGGAGCAAACATTTGGTGATGTCTGTGGGATCCAGATTTCAGGCGGTCACTGACTGCAAAGGATTTTCATTCAAGTATTCACAATAATCCTTATATCTTTAAATTGTTATTTTGTCCCATTACTTCTGAGCCAGTGAAAATGGAGGAACTATGTAAAAAGTGGCTGTAATTCCAAAACAGTTAATGTGATATTTTTTTTGCTAAAGAGCTTCAATTAAAGCTGAAAGTTGACATTTCAATCACATCTTGATGGCTTTATTTCAAATCCATTGTGGTGGTGTAAAGAGACAACAATGACAAAATTGCATCACTGTCTGAATACTTATGGAGCTGACTGTATAACACTGTACAAACCAACGCTGTGTACAACCCTGATTCCAAAAAAGTTGGGACAAAGAACAAATTGTAAATAAAAACGGAATGCAATAATTTACTAATCTCAAAAACTGATATTGTATTCACAATAGAACATAGACAACATATCAAATGTCGAAAGTGAGACATTTTGAAATTTCATGCCAAATATTGGCTCATTTGAAATTTCATGACAGCAACACATCTCAAAAAAGTTGGGACAGGGGCAATAAGAGGCTGGAAAAGTTAAAGGTACAAAAAAGGAACAGCTGGAGGACCAAATTGCAACTCATTAGGTCAATTGGCAATAGGTCATTAACATGACTGGGTATAAAAAGAGCATCTTGGAGTGGCAGCGGCTCTCAGAAGTAAAGATGGGAAGAGGATCACCAATCCCCCTAATTCTGCGCCGACAAATAGTGGAGCAATATCAGAAAGGAGTTCGACAGTGTAAAATTGCAAAGAGCTTGAACATATCATCATCTACAGTGCATAATATCATCAAAAGATTCAGAGAATCTGGAAGAATCTCTGTGCGTAACGGTCAAGACCGGAAAACCATACAGGGTGCCCGTGATTTTCGGGACCTTAGACGGCACTGCATCGCATACAGGCATGCTTCTGTATTGGAAATCACAAAATGGGCTCAGGAATACTTCCAGAGAACATTATCTGTGAACACAATTCACCGTGCCATCCACCGTTGCCAGCTACAACTCTATAGTTCAAAGAAGAAGCTGTATCTAAACATGATCCGGAAGCGCAGACGTCTTCTCTGGGCCAAGGCTCATTTAAAATGGACTGTGGCAAAGTGGAAAACTGTTCTGTGGTCAGACGAATCAAAATTTGAAGTTCTTTATGGAAATCAGGGACGCCGTGTCATTCGGACTAAAGAGGAGAAGGACGACCCAAGTTGTTATCAGCGCTCAGTCCAGAAGCCTGCATCTCTGATGGTATGGGGTTGCATTAGTGCGTGAGGCATGGGCAGCTTACACATCTGGAAAGACACCATCAATGCTGAAAGGTATATCCAGGTTCTAGAGCAACATATGCTCCCATCCAGACGACGTCTCTTTCAGGGAAGACCTTGCATTTTCCAACATGACAATGCCAAACCACATACTGCATCAATTACAGCATCATGGCTGTGTAGAAGAAGGGTCCGGGTACTGAACTGGCCAGCCTGCAGTCCAGATCTTTCACCCATAGAAAACATTTGGCGCATCATAAAACGGAAGATACGACAAAAAAGACCTTAGACAGTTGAGCAACTAGAATCCTACATTAGACAAGAATGGGTTAACATTCCTATCCCTAAACTTGAGCAACTTGTCTCCTCAGTCCCCAGACGTTTACAGACTGTTGTAAAGAGAAAAGGGGATGTCTCACAGTGGTAAACATGGCCTTGTCCCAACTTTTTTGAGATGTGTTGTTGTCATGAAATTTAAAATCACCTAATTTTTCTCTTTAAATGATACATTTTCTCACTTTAAACATTTGATATGTGAGCCATTCCACCGAATCGGTGCCATTTCCGTCCCTAGAAAATTATATGTATAAATGCACATAAAAATGTACTTTAAAGTACATTTCCTTATTACGCAGAATGTCCTGCACATTGATCTCATCTCATCTCATTATCTCTAGCCGCTTTATCCTGTTCTACAGGGTCGCAGGCAAGCTGGAGCCTATCCCAGCTGACTACGGGCGAAAGGCGGGGTACACCCTGGACAAGTCGCCAGGTCATCACAGGGCTGACACATAGACACAGACAACCATTCACACTCACATTCACACCTACAGTCAATTTAGAGTCACCAGTTAACCTAACCTGCATGTCTTTGGACTGTGGGAGAAACCGGAGCACCCGGAGGAAACCCACGCGGACACAGGGAGAACATGCAAACTCCGCACAGAAAGGCCCTCGCCGGCCACGGGGCTCGAACCCGGACCTTCTTGCTGTGAGGCGACAGCGCTGACCACTACACCACCGTGCCGCCCCACATTGATCTGATTTCAAATTTAAGATATATAATTGTAAGGATTAATAAAAACTACCTAAAACACTGAAAAATAGCATGTGTAACCTGTCCCCACACTCTAACTTTATATTTAACTATGAAATATTATGATTAAAATCCTTCAGAAACAGTATTTCTTTTGCACTGTTGTGTGACTCCATATCCTATCCATGGTTTAAATATATTTTTCATAAGAAATCCACAATATCTTAGTTAAAATACACATTTTAGTCGTGTACCTGGGTTTTCACTCAATCCTGTTACCCAAACATATTACCCCATCTGACAAATTTGGAACATTCCATAAATCACATGCTCAACAGGAAGTTACATTAGTTGTGTCTTCTGAAGGCCATCGGAAGACCAAAAGTTAGTTCTCTCATTTACTTTTCTGTATATTTGATGATTTTTTAACTTTGACTGATAAGGTCAATGTCAACATACTGTCCTGTTACTTAAATTATTTCTTAGATGATATTTGTTTATTTTAAAAATACAGATTTTTGGTAAATCAATAGAATGTGCTAAGTGTGGTCATGCTATTAGCGATGGTGCCATGTGGCTTAATTCCATGTACAGTATTAGCTAATCCTAGGCTAAAAACTCAGTCCTGTTACTTTCAGAGTTTTGGTAACAGGACTGAAAAAAATGCAGCCATCTTTGACTTCCAAACCTTGTAACGTAGCCTGAGGTTGACCAATACTACATTTTGAATAGTTAAATATGTGTGTTATTATAATCAGTGTTGAAAAGATATAACAAATTAAGTTTAATTTGGGAGTGGTACAACAAGCAAATGGCACCCATTTGGTGGAATGTCCCATATATAATTATAATTATGAGAGAGAGAGAGAGAGAGAGAGAGAGAGAGATATCCTACCACAGTGCTGGTGTTGCCCTGATGCTGCTGTAAACACGGGTCTGGAGGTTGTGCTTGGGCTTTTGGAGTTCTATTGCAGCAGCAAACTATAAAACCTAAAACATCACATTTCATTTAGAATGAAATTAAAAACAATCATGAGTTTATGATACACCGTCTCATGGACACATAACCCTAATTCACAGGTTCTCGAATTTTACATTCAGGGACCTTCCATCTATCCATCCATTATCCATAACTGCTTATCCTGTGCAGTGTTGGGGGCGAGCTGGAGCCTATCCCAGCTGACTATGGGCGAGAGGCGGGGTACACCCTGGACAATTTGCCAGGTCATCGCACGGCTGACACACAGAGACACACAACCATTCATACTCACATTCACACCAATTTAGAGCCACCAGTTAGCCTAACCTGCATGTCTTTGGACTGTGGGGAAAACCGGAGCACCCAGAGGAAACCCATACAGACACGGGGAGAACATGCAAACTCCACACAGAAAGGCCCTCGGTGACCACTGGGCTCGAACCTAGAACCTTCTTGCTGTGAGGCGACATACCACTACACCACCGTGCTGCGTATTCAGGGACCTTTAACTGTCAAATGTATTTCATATATCAGACCCCTTCAGGACACTTATGAAAGTGTATTAAGCTCACTGTTTAAATGTACACAATGATACTGTATTTCGATTATGTTGAAGCCATATTCCAAAATTTTCCACCAGTGGAACATTTGGTCCCAGTTGACATTATTTATAGTTAAGCCGACTGACGTGAGCAACTGAGTCAAACAGGACAACAGTCATAATAATTATTAATATAAATTTGAAAATGGTGGATTATGATTTAACATAAGTTAAAGACAATGTGAAACTTAACACAATGAAAAAAAAAACCCACACAACCACAGAGTCCACTTTGAGAACCACTCACTGCTCTAAATCAATAACATGACTATAATTTAAAAAAAGAAAAAAAATAGTAAATTGACAGTTCAATATACAACTCCATCTTCTGTACATTACAAAAGTAATTTAATTTTGTAATGTAGTAAATTGATCCAGGGGTGCCAGAATTTACGATTTAGACATAACATTCAAGATTTTATTGGCGCATTGTTCCATCGGAACATGAAAATGACACTTCAGGTGAAAAACAAAATGGAGGATCTGCTAATTACGAAGCAGCATCACAGCAGTTTTTTGCCTTGCTGTTTTCTGATCTGGAAAAAACATTGACGTTTTGTGGTGCATTGTTTTCTCTCGACCTGCTCTGATTTTTTTGATAGCAAAGCTGAGACCTCTTGCAATAGTATTAGATTCACTGAATAAAGAAGAACTTTTAGGCAGCGCTGTGTATTCAGATGAAGTGTATTCAACTGTATGGGTTTCTATAAGTAAGACTTTATAGTGAGCTTTTAGTGACAGGCAGATACACAATGCCAACAGGTTAACCCTTTAAACTCTCAGACTTGATCAAATCTAGTTGACAAACCACCACCACCACCACCACAACCATCTTTTGCAAAAAATGAATATTCTGGAGGATATTTACACTCACCTGCGAAGGTAACAATGCAGATTATTATAAATATGATGAAGAGACTTCGCCAGAGTGTGACACCTTTTCATTTATCTGCTGACTGATTCGACTGCTTTTCATCTTCAGATGTCTGATTCTCTGGAAATGACACCATGCATTTAACCTTTAGATGAAATACTCAGTTTATGTACAAAGACATATTTCTTTGTTTTTGGCAACATGTGGTACGCGTTTAAATGATAATCAAAAATGATGATGAAATTTCTTACATTAATCTTCAATCAGTAAACTCACCAGCTGAGTGACTCTGGATGTAAAGTCTGATTCCACTGCTGATGTTGGGAGGTGTGTTGATATCAGATTGTGAAACAGGTTGAATACAATGATACACTCCTAATTCATTAGTACTGATATTGTGAATAAATAAACTGCTGTTATATTGCAGTGAGAAAGTCTTGTTGAACGTTGTGTTACTGTAGTCTGCACTCAGGGACAGCCTTGAGTAAGAGCGTAATATATAAACTGGAGGTTCTGACGGCTTCATCAGGAACCAGAACACGTTTTTCAGACACCTCACACTTTAGAGTCACATTTTGTCCCAAATTCACCGACTTCTCGATGAAACCTTCTGCAGCTCCACAGCACACAAGTAGATCTAATCATGACAAAACACACACAGATACACCACAAGGGTTCAGATTAGAATAACCTACATGTCATTCATGCAGAAAATAAACTCAAAAGACAACATTTGAGGTCCAAGGTATGGAAATAATATTGAATGTTGGATCAGAAACGTGTGAAGTTACTCACAGAAGTGAAGTTTTACGATCTTCATGCTGAATTCTGAACACTGTACACAAGCTCGCAACACTCAGAGGCTGAACTGCTTCAGTCAGGAAACACGAGCAGTTGAGCTTCAGACGATGGAGTATACGGAAGTGGGAGCTGATCTTGCTCACACCACAATGTCTGTGTTTTTTCACACCATTAATGTGAGATTTCACAAGAAAGACAGTTAGCGCTGATCTTTTATTGACTTTGATAATATTTCAGTGATTTTGGCACATTAACTCACGACTCACAGAAAATATTCAAGTTGAGGATATACATTTGTAGCTTCATATGAAAATCCAGCCAAAGAGAACAGAAGAGTCAAACTGTTCCTCTGTGTTTTACAAAAGAGATGAAGGACAACGAGAAAACCTTCATGTAACGCAAATAAACTGCAAGGTTGTGACATTTATTATGAACCCTGTAGAAATGAATGAGCCTGTAGGTTTAATAACAGTAATGTAGTGTCGCCTCATAGCTCCAAGTGCCTTGGTTCGATCCTGAGTTTGGGTTACGTCCCATCACAATTTACAAATGAAGGCAAATCATCGACAACCTCATGTTTTAATTGGTTTCATAGGATATTATCACCAATTTATGTTTCAATGTAAGCAAATTCTAAATAGATTTATTTCAAATGTAATTTTTTAAAATACTACAGCCATAGCCTATATTTTTCATCAAAAGTTATGGGGAAAAAATCATAATCTGAGGTAAAGGTCTGAAACTTTTCCAGAGAGAAGGAGTTGGAAGAGAAGCTCCCCTAGCGGTGGCCAGGTGTAATGACATGAAATGAAAATCAAAAACAGATAGAATAAAATGAAAATCATAGCATTTGTATATTAATAATAAAAATAATTTTAAAAACCCACAAGTAATTATTAAACAAATGTAACATTTGTACAGAAATTTGTTCAGAGACCTAAAACAGTCAAATCACATTTTTTTCTCTTTAGAAATATTTCAGTTTATAATATACCAGGACTGCATGAAGAATGTGGAATACAAATTTAACCCTTCAGAAACTGTATTTCTGGGCCTGGCCAAGTGAACATAAACGCCCAGCAGGGGGCAGTAAAAAGCAGGAGGGATAGAACACTTTTTGTGAGACCCAGGAGGTCACTGTGAATTTCATCCCCATATAGAAAGAAATGAAATGAAGGTATTTACATTTATTGTGTTGGTTTGATGTGAGATATCAAGATCCTGTGTTTGAGTCTGAGGCTGAGTGTGAGGATTCAAGATTCAAGAGAGCTTTATTGTCAATACGTCCATATACAAGTACACAGTGCACTGAAATACTGTTTCCCTCAGACTCCACATGGTGCATTTATAGAGAAATAGAAGATTACATCACAAGATATAAAATAACTATCTGTAGCTATATAAGTCAATATCTAGCTATCTAAATACAACCCCGATTCCAAAAAAGTTGGGACAAAGTACAAATTGTAAATAAAAACGGAATACAATGATGTGGAAGTTTCAAAATTCCATGTTTTATTCAGAATAGAACATAGATGACATATCAAATGTTTAAACTGAGAAAATGTATCATTTAAAGATAAAAATTAGGTGATTTTAAATTTCATGATAACAACACATCTCAAAAAAGTTGGGACAAGGCCATGTTTACCACTGTGAGACATCCCCTTTTCTCTTTACAACAGTCTGTAAACGTCTGGGGACTGAGGAGACAAGTTGCTCAAGTTTAGGGATAGGAATGTTAACCCATTCTGGTCTAATGTAGGATTCTAGTTGCTCAACTGTCTTAGGTCTTTTTTGTCATATCTTCCATTTTATGATGCGCCAAATGTTTTCTATGGGTGAAAGATCTGGACTGCAGGCTGGTCAGTTCAGTACCCGGACCCTTCTTCTACACAGCCACGATGCTGTAATTGATGCAGTATGTGGTTTGGCATTGTCATGTTGGAAAATGCAAGGTCTTCCCTGAAAGAGACATCGTCTGGATGGGAGCATATGTTGCTCTAGAACCTGGATATACCTTTCAGCATTGATGGTGTCTTTCCAGATGTGTAAGCTGCCCATGCCACACGCACTAATGCAACCCCATAGCATCAGAGATGCAGGCTTCTGAACTGAGCGCTGATAACAACTTGGGTCATCCTTCTCCTCCTTAGTCTGAATGACACGGTGTCCCTGATTTCCATAAAGAACTTCACATTTTGATTCGTCTGACCACAGAACAGTTTTCCACTTTGCCACAGTCCATTTCAAATGAGCCTTGGCCCAGAGAAGACGTCTGCGCTTCTGGATCATGTTTAGATACGGCTTCTTCTTTGAACTATAGAGTTGTAGCTGGCAACGACGGATGGCACGGTGAATTGTGTTCACAGATAATGTTCTCTGGAAATATTCCTGAGCCCATTTTGTGATTTCCAATACAGAAGCATGCCTGTATGTGATGCAGTGCCGTCTAAGGTCCCGAAGATCACGGGCGCCCAGTATGGTTTTCCGGCCTTGACCCTTACGCACAGAGATTCTTCCAGATTCTCTGAATCTTTTGATGATATTATGCACTGTAGATGATGATATGTTCAAGCTCTTTGCAATTTTACACTGTCGAACTCCTTTCTGATATTGCTCCACTATTTGTCGGTGCAGAATTAGGGGGATTGTTGATCCTCTTCCCATCTTTACTTCTGAGAGCCGCTGCCACTCCAAGATGCCCTTTTTATACCCAGTCATGTTAATGACCTCTTGCCAATTGACCTAATGAGTTGCAATTTGGTCCTCCAGCTGTTCCTTTTTTGTACCTTTAACTTTTCCAGTCTCTTATTGCCCCTGTCCCAACTTTTTTGAGATGTGTTGCTGTCATGAAATTTCAAATGAGTCAATATTTGGCATGAAATTTCAAAATGTCTCACTTTCGAGATTTGATATGTTGTCTATGTTCTATTGTGAATACAATATCAGTTTTTGAGATTTGTAAATTATTGTATTCCGTTTTTATTTACAATTTGTACTTTGTCCCAACTTTTTTGGAATCGGGGTTGTACCATAAACAACATAAATGACGAGACAAAGACAGGTGCAAAGTGATGGGGACAGATGTGAGAAAAGTGCTGTGTATAAGAGGAATAAAACACTTGGGGATGTGCTGTTATGGGAAAATAATCAACTGCAGGGTGGTAACAGTAACTCCACTTCATTGCATCACCCTGTCACTGATTCTGATTCTAAACTCAGGGGAGAATTTTACTGCAGAAGGTCACACTGTGAGAACGAGGAGCGGATGAAGGAGCTGTCAATGTGTGAGACGTGTTAGCGTGCAGACCATAACCACAATCATGTAGCACAGTCTTATGAAAAAAAAAAAAAGACCTGTGTGTGTGTCTGTGTGTCACATCTCAGGGTAAAACGGAACAAACTCCACCACAGTGTAACTGCTTTCATGAAGTCCTTTTGGAAACCAACTCTGTAAAACAGCATAAAGTCATGTAGCCTAGTAAACTAGACCCACCCGCCTAGCGGCCAAAAATATTTTTGCCTAGCGAGAATATTCACATTTAGTCTGGCTTCCCAGGCTAAAAGTCATGAGCACTGTGTGTAGATTTGTCTGTTAAATGCATTTTAAAAAATTTAACTTCAAAATAGAATTCATGCACATATTTATGCTTGTAAATAAAATTAAGAACACCTTACAGTAGCAAAGTTTCATTGAGAGTGAAGAGGTTTATTCTTTACACTCATGAAATCCGTCACTTTTCACACTCACACATAACATGTACAGTCAGGTCCAGAATTATTTGGACATTGGACATTTTGTGTCATTTCCCCTCTGTACCCCACCACAATGGATTTGAAATGAAGCAATGTGATTGAAAAGGAGACGTTCAGCTTTGATACAAGGGCTTTAAGAAAAATATTACATTAACTATTGAAGAATTACAGCCATTTTTAAAAAACATTGTCCCTCCATTTTCACAGACTGTCCAAGTAATGTGACAGCTGACTGAGTCCAGCTGTGCAATATATCGTATTTAAATCGCGATAACGATATTGGCGTCAAACGATATGAAAATTAATAATACCGATTATAAACGATTTTTGTCATTTATCTGTACTGCCACGGCACCGGCGTGGCCGCGAATGGGTTAATCAAAACGCGGCGTGTGGTACGTCATTGACTTCAAAACTGCTCTGCAGTCTCGCGCGCTCTCTTCGGTCTCTGTGTTGAGTGAAGACATTAGCAAGCTAGAAATGGAAGATGCAGGAGAAGTATCAGTGCAGGCTCAGTTGGTCGCCAAAATAGGGAGAAGAAGTTCGGTAGTATGGGACCATTTCGGGTTTGAGGAGAAGGATGAAGACCAGAAAACAATTATATGCAGGATTTGCCGGCGAGTGGTGTCTGCGCCTTTTGCCAACACATCAAACTTATTCACACACCTCAAGGTAAACCACAGGGCAATTCACGATGACATAGTAAAGAAAAAACAAAAAATGGACCAGGCCAACGTCGCTTCAACCAGCAAGACCACCCAGTCATCAATTCAAGGCACGCTGTACAACGCAACTCAGTACGCCACAAATTCAGAGAGGCACAAAGCATTGACCGAATCCATCGGCTATTTTCTAGCCAAAGATATGCAGGCTATCAATACAGTCGAGGGCGAGGGCTTTAAGAAAATGATCAGAGAGCTTGACAAACGCTATGCTCTGCCCTCTCGACATTATTTCACCAGAAATGTCCTGCCAGGGATGTACGAGAATTGCCGAGAGAAAGTTTCAAAAGAAGTGTTGGAAGCGGATCACTTCGCAGCAACAACAGATCTATGGTCTAGCCGTACAAGCGAACCATATATTAGCCTCACTGTGCACTTCATCGACAACGAGCTCAACTTAAAAGTAAAGTGTCTGCAGACGGCTTTCATGCCAGAAGACCATACGGGGCAAAACATCGCGGACATATTGAGGGAATCTCTGGCGCAATGGGGATTAGACGAAAGCAAGTTGGTCTGCATCACCACTGATAACGCAGCGAACGTTAACCTGGCTACACAAATCAATGGATGGACGAGGCTCCAATGTTTCGGGCATCGACTGCACTTGGCCATAGGTGAGTACTGAGTAGCTACACTGTAAAAAATGTCTGTAGAATTAGCAGTGAATTTATGTAAAATCATGACATGAAAAAACTGTAAATACAAAAACAATGAAGCAGTGTGTAATTTACATCAATATACTGTAAAACTCCTAACCAAATACCACTGTTAATTTAACAGTAGGAATATGTTGAATTGATCATATTTTTTTGTAGAATTTACAAATTGTTGTAGTTTAAACACAGACAAACTGTAATACTAAAACAGAATGTGATAGTTAAAATTACATCATTGCCCTGTTAAAAAAAAAAATGTCAGTAGAGGCTCTCCGGCACATTTCGTAAAACTCTAAATCAAATAAAATATCTGTCTAGTTAGTACATCATTACTTGTAACCATCATTTTGGAGCCACAAAAACCAATAATCGAGAACACTCGGAATTCATTCCTACATGCTTTTTATTGTACAATGAATATCCGTAAAATTAACAGTTATGTATTGAATACCTGTAAAATTTACATTTAGTTATCATTAATTGTACATGGAATCCCAGTGAAATGTACAAGTTATTCTGTAATGTTGTTTACATTTCACTGTATTTTTAACAGGATTATTCTGGCAACCACACCTGCCAGTATTTTTCCGTAAAAACAACGGATTTTTTTTTTACAGTGTATTATTCCTTTGTTAAATGGCATAAGTGATGGTACCTAACCTCTGTCAACTGGACAACCGCTTTCTCGTGGTTGCGTTTTCGACCGCATCATTGCTAATAACTATAACTAGTTGACAACTTGAAGGTAGCTAGCTAGGCTGAACTTGTCGTTCTCTTCAAAACAAGCAAACAAACAAAAAACACGGACATTATGATAAAACATTCAGTCGACGAATTGGCTAAAATGTTCATAATGAAGTAAAGGAAGGCTTGTTTTGAAGACGAAACACTCTTTTGAATGAGCTACAGACAGCTGATTACCAAGTTGTTAACTGGTTATCAATTATGCTTTTGAGAAACGATGCACAGACTAACATTAAATGCATTGTGCTTTAATCTTATCTTTGCTTATCCTAATCTGAATGAGCTTTAAATCAGTTAGCTCGCTGTGGTATAATTCATTATTAGTCCTAGGTTTCCTCCAGTTCAGTCGTGGGTGGCCTTACAAGGCAAATAATGTGAAATACAAACTATTTTACACCTTTGTGTTTTTTTTTTCTTTAATCTTAGAAAATGCAATGAAGAATTCCGATGACAAGATCAGCCGTGCCATGGGAGTCTGTAAGAGGTTGGTCAGTAGCTTCAGCTACAGCTGGAAAAAGAAGAGGGAACTTGAAGAAGCCCAGAAGCAACTGAATCTGCCTCAGCACGCCCTCAAGACCGAATGCCCGACCAGATGGGGATCTAGACAGGCCATGGTCGCCAGAATCCTTGAGCAACAGAAGGCGATTGCCCAGGTCCTTTCCAATGACCGGAAACAACGACATCTATACCTCTCCTGGCAAGACATCGATGTACTGGAAGCTGTCAATAAGTCACTGGCCCCTCTGGTTGATTTCACAGACGCGCTGTCAGGAGAAAAATATGTGAGCATCTCTCTTGTGAAGCCAACACTGCATCTCTTCAATAACTCAGTCTTGAAAGATCAAGAAGATGACACACTGCTTGCCAAAACCATCAAGCATGACATACTGGGCTACCTCAATGAGAAATACAGTGGCAGTGAAACACAAGAGCTACTTGACATGGCGTCTGCCCTAGACCCAAGATTCAAGTTGAAGTATGTGGATGAAGACCAGAAGGAATCCATTGTGAGTCGAGTGAAACTGGAGCTGAGGGATGCCAGAGCTCCCAGTGCTATGGTAATAATAATTTAATTTATAACAATGCACTAATACAACATTATTGTTTAACTGTGTGGTATTATTATATGGTATATTATTATTACTATTATCATTACTGTTGTTGTTATTGCGTTGTATGTATTAATATATTAACACACATCTGTTGAATGTGTTTTTCTATGTGTTTTTGACTCTAAGGTGGAAGCCCCTTCAGTGACAACTGTGGCCCCTGCTGATACTGAGGATGCTGCTGGTACAGATGTTCCTAGCAAGAAGAGGAAGCTCCTGGCCAGCTTCTTCAAGGCCACTCCAGACCAGGGTGCAGGGCCTCACCTACAAGAAGACCAAGTAATTTCTCTCGAGGTCCAGTCTTACTTCCAGTCCGAAACAATAGATGCTGAGAAGGACCCGATGATATGGTGGAGAGATGTGAAGGCCATCTACCCACGTCTTTCAAAGCTTGCCAGAAAATACTTGTGTATACCTGCCACAAGTTCCTCTTCAGAGAGAGTTTTCAGCACTAGTGGGAACATTGTCACTTGCTTGCGAGCATCTTTGAAACCTGACCATGTCAACAGGCTGGTGTTTCTAGCAAAAAATCTTTAGCAGCATTTGCTAGTTCAGGACAGGTGCTCATTTCAAGTTCATTCCAAGTTCAATGGTGGGTGTTAACGAAAAAAATGTAACAAATACAAAAGTGGAACATTTTATTTTTGGATGCAGCATTTTTGGAAAAAAGTAGAACAAAGTCTATTTTTTATTTTCTTCATATAAATGTTTTTATATAAATATAGACATGTTTTGTATACATTGGAAACCTTACATTTTTTCTTAATATATTTGTTTTGTTATAGTGAGAAATGCTTAATAAACCCCTTTAAGTGAGATAAACATGAGTTTTTTTTATTTCAAATTTGATTGTTTCAAAATGTGAGCTTATAGACCCTTTTTGTATGGCTATATCTAGGTGTTTTAGCAGGTATCATTTAGAAAATAATAAAATTTAGTCATAATACAAATATACTGTCTTCACAAAAAGGTCCCATAATATACACTAGGCTATGTGCTTAGCACTCAACAAGGTATAGAGGTAGACACAAGCCAGCAGAGGACGGTAGAATCAAAGCAAGTGCATGCCTAAATACTTTAATTTTGCAAACTAAATGGAAAAGCAAGAGATAAATTGGAGGAATTTGAGTCCATCCTCTTTGAGTTGGCGCAAGCTTTACACGAATCGGCAAAAAAAAAAAATATCGTTTAAAATATCGTGATATCAATATTGACTGAAAATATCGCAATATTGATATTTCCCAATATCGAGCAGCCCTATGACTGAGAAACAATTTCATGGCCAGGTACGGCCTGTTTCCAAACATCTGGAGTTGATTCTAAGTGTTGAATCTGCATTTGGCAGTTGTTCATAGGAACTCTCAATATGTGGTCCAGAAAGGTGTCAATGAAAGTGAAGGAAGACATCATGAGACTGAAAACACAAAACAGATCTATGAGGGAGCGCAGATACTTTAGGAGAAGCCAAATCAACAATTTGGTACATTCTTAAAAAGAAGGAAATACTGGAGAGCTCAGAAACACCAAAATGCCTGGAAGACCATGGAAGTCTGAGGACGGTGCTTTACAGCCCAGAGGGATAATGACCCAAAATAGACTGCGAAAGCAACCAAAGAGCTTCTTAGGAAAATACGTTGGAATGTTATTGAAGGGTCATGTCAGTCACTTGACCTCAACCCAGTTGAGCATGCTTTTCATTTCCTGAAGAATAAACTGAAAGCAGAAAGGCCACATAAGCAACAACTGGGGAATAAGCAGCAAAAAGCTATGGGGAAGCCATGGCCTAAAGGTTAGCGAAGCAACTTTGGAACCAAAAGGTCACCAGTTCAATTGTCTGGACCAGAAGGAATGACTGAAGTGACCTTGAGAAAGGCATCTCACCCCCAACTGCTCCATGGGCTGCCCACTGCTGTGGATATGTTAGGATCCTGTTGCATGTTGCTCTGTATAAGAGCGTCTGCTAAATGCCTGTTATGTAATGTAATTTAAACTGAAGGCAGGTGCCTAAAGCCTTGACAAAGCATCTCAAGGAAGGAAACATTTGGTGATGTCTGCGAGTTCCAGGCTTCAGGCGGTCACGGACTGCAAAGGATTTTCATCCAAGTCTTAAAAATAATCCTTCTATCTTTAAATTGTTATTTTGTCCCATTACTTTTGAGGCTGTGAAAATGGAGGGATGATGTAGAAAACTGCTGGAATTCCAAAGCCATGAAAATGATACTTTTTGTTAAATCCTTGAATTAAAGCTGAAATTCGACGCTTCAATCACATCTTGATGGCTTTGTTTCAAATCCACTGTGGTGGTGTAAAAAGGTAAAAATCCCAAAATTGTGTCACTGTCCAAATACTTATGGATCTGACTGTATAACACACTGTACACACCAACGCTGTGTATAAACAGAGTGTTAAGTGTGTATTTCTATCTGGTGAAGTTACCTGCAATCCACTGACTTCCTGAAGCTTCACGTCACAGTTTGGAGATTTGGTTTGTCCACAGCAGCTTACAATCAAGGCTGAAACATCACAATACATACTGAATAAACCGAGTTGATTGGAAAACTGGTTGTGTGATTTTTATATTGAGTTCCACAGTCATGGCAATGTTGGGCTTTCAATTATCTTTTTCTGTTTGGTGCATAAGGTTTAAAGGTCATAGGCAATGGTCGGAGGTGAAACGTAGAATATCAACTTTATTGTCTAGAAAAATGACCCAAAAAGTGAATTTGATCTTCCTAGTGTCTAATTTGCACCCTAAAATTGAATAAAACGGTTAAAATATACTGTTTTGCCCAATTTCCGAAGGTTTGTTTACATCTCACTTATGCACACTTTCACCACCAGGGGACAGTCGTCGTGACGTCATTCAAGGCAAACAGACTGGGAGCAGCTCTGTGTTTACTTGCAAACCGAGCACACGCTTACGTACTTTGGTCGTAAGAGGTTGTGTAAAATGTCTGAAAGCGATTTTGAAGTAGGAACTCTCCAAATTGAATATCGAGAGGTGAAACCATATATGTATGAACCTATGGCCGTTGCGAAGCAATCGGTGAATGTGGCTCACTGGTTTGACCGTGCAGCCTCGGAATCGGACAGCGACTCAGCCGACTCTGATTGCGGTGACCCCGGACCTCAACAAGACTCGCGCCCAAACGATTTATCCTGGTAGTTATGAAAAATTCCTACTTGGAATTCCTGATATTTGGAGGGATATTTAATTGTGAACCAGTTTGAATGCAATAATACACTCCTAATTCATTAGTACTGATATTGTGAATAAATAAACTGCTGTTATATTGCAGTGAGAAAGTCTTGTTGAAGGTCGTGTTACTGTAGTCTGCACTCAGGGACAGGCTTGAGAAAGACCGTAATATATAAACTGGAGGTTCTGACGGCTTCATCAGGAACCAGAACACGTTTTACAGACACCGCACACTTTAGAGTCACATTTTGTCCCAAATTCACCGACTTCTCGATGAAACCTTCTGCAGCTCCACAGCACACAAGTAGATCTAATCATGACAAAACACACACAGATACACCACAAGGGTTCAGATTAGAATAACCTACATGTCATTCATGCAGAAAATAAACTCAAAAGACAACATTTTAGGTCCAAAGTATGGAAATAATATTAGATGTTGGATCAGAAACATGTGAAGTTACTCACAGAAGTGAAGTTTTACGATCTTCATGCTGAATTCTGAACACTGTACACAAGCTCGAAACACTCAGGGGCTGAACTGCTTCAGTCAGGAAACACTTGAGCAGTTGAGCTTCAGACGCTGGAGTATACGGAAGTGGGAGCTGATCTTGCTCACACCACAATGTCTGTGTTTTTCCACACCATTAATGTGAGATTTCACAAGAAAGACAGTTAGCGCAGATCATTTATTGACTTTTACAATAATTTGGAAGTAATTTTATGACACACATTTATCGTGACTCAAAGAAAACACTGAAGTTGAGGAAATACATTTGTAGCTTCAGACGAAAATCCAGCCAAAAAGAACAGAAGAGTCAAACTGTTCCTCTGTGTTTTACAAAAGAGATGAAGGACAATGAGGAAACCTTCATGGAACGCAAATAAACTGCAAGGGTGTAACATTTATTATGAATCCTGTAGAAATTAATGAGCCTGTAGGTTTAATAACAGTAATGTAGTGTCGCCTCATAGCTCCAAGTGCCTTGGTTCGATCCTGAGTTTGGGTTACGTCCCATCACAATTTACAAATGAAGGCAAATCACTGACGTTTGAATTTTTAAAAGTTCATGTTTTTTAATTGGTTTAGACAGGATGATATTATCATCAATTTATGTTTCAGTGTAAGTAAATATGAAATAGATTTATTTGAAATGCAATTTTTAAAAATACTACAGCCATAGCCTCTATTTTTCATCAAATGTTTTGGGGAAAAAAATCATAATCTGAGGTAAAGGTCTGAAATTTTCCAAAGAGAAGGAGCTGGAAGAGAAGCTCCCCTAGTGGTGGCCAGGTGTAATGACATGAAGTGAAAATCAAAGATAGATATGAAAATCATAACATTTGTATATCTCAAACAAACGTAACATTTGTATGGAAATTTGTTCAGAGACTGAAAACAGTCTAAAATTATGTATTTTTTTCTCTTTAGAAATATTTCAGTCTATAATATACCAGGACTGCATGAAGAATGTGGAATACAAATTTAACCCTTCAGAAACTGTATTTCTGGACCTGGCCAAGTGAACACAAACGCCCAGCAGGGGGCAGCAAAAAGCAGGAGGGATAAAACACTTTTTGTGAGACCCAGGGGGTCACTGTGAATTTCATCCCCATACAGAAAGAAATGAAATGAAGGTATTTACATTTATTGTGTTGGTTTGGTGTGAGATATCAAGATGCTGTGTTTGAGTCTGAGGCTGAGTGTGAGGATTCAAGAGAGCTTTATTGTCAATACGTCCATATACAAGTACACAGTGCACTGAAATACTGTTTCCCTCAGACTCCACATAGTGCATTTATAGAGAAATAGAAGATTACAACACAAGATATAAAATAACTATCTAGCTATCTAAATACCATAAACAACATAAATGACAAGACATAAACAGGTGCAAAGTGATGGGGACAGATGTGGAAAAAGTGCTGTGTATTAGAGGAATAAAACACTTGGGGATGTGCTGTTATGGGAAAATAATCAACTGCAGGGTGGAAACAGTAACTCCACTTCATTGCACCACCCTGTCACTGATTCTAAACTCGGGAGAATTTTACTGCAGAAGGTCACACTGTGAGAACGAGGAGCGGATGAAGGAGCTATACACATGTGAGACATGTTAGCATGCAGACCATAACCACAAAACAATGACCTGTATGTGTGTGTCACATCACAGGGTGAAACAGAACAAACTCCACCACAGTGTAGCTGCTTTCATGAAGCCCTTTTGGAAACCAACTCTGTAAAACAGCGTAAAGTCATGAGCACTGTGTGTACATTTATCTGTTAAATGCATTTCAATTGTTTTGTTTAATTCAAAATAGAATTTATGCATGTAGTTATGCTTGAAAATAAACTCAAGAACACCTTAAAACAGCAAAGTTTAATTGAGAGTGAACAGGTTGATTCTTGACACTAATGAAATTTGTCACTTTTCACACTAATGCACAGAACACAAACAGTCGGGTCCAGAAGTATTTGGACACTGACACGATTTTTGTAATTTCCCCTCAGTACCCCACCACAGTGAATTTGAAATGAAGCAATGTGATTGAAGTGGAGACTTTCAGCTTTAATACAAGGGCTTTAACAAAAACATCGCATTAACCATTGAAGAATTATCGACATTTTTTAAACATAGTCCCTCCATTTTCACAGGCTGTCCAAGTAATGGGACAATTGACTGAGAAACAGTTTCATAACTAATTACAACTTGTTTCCTCATTAATTCATGGCAAATAGAGGAGATACAATGTCTGGAGTTGATTCTAAGTGTTGAATTTGCATTTTGTAACCATTTATGGGACCTCTCAATATGTGGTCCAAAGAGGCGTTTATGCAAGAGAAGGACATCATGAGGCCGAAAACACAAAACAGACCGATGAGAGAGAGCAGATACTTTAGGAGAGGCCAAGTCAACAATCTGGTACATTCTTAAAAAGAAGGAAAGTACTGAAGAGCTCAGCAACGCCAAAAGGCCTGCAAGACCACGGAAGTCAACTAAAGTGGATGATCATAGAATTCTTTCCTTGTTGAAGAAAAACTCGTTCAGAACATCCAGCCGAGTCAAGAACAATCTTCAGGAGTGAGGCCTATCGGTGCAAAAATCTACATTCAAGAGAAAAGCCAGATTAGGTTTTGTGAGAAAGCCTGCTCAGTTCCGGAACAAGATCCTTTGGACAGATGAAACCAAGATTAACTTGGACCAAAATGATGGGAAGAGAAGAGTATGGAGAAGGAAAGGAAAGACTCATGATCCAAAGCGCACCACTTCATCTGTAAACAAGGTGGACATGGTCATGTACGGCTGCTAATGGAACTGGGTAACAGGTGTTTATTGATCATGTGACTGCTGATAGAAGTTGCAGGATGAATTATGAAGTATATGGAGCTTTACTTTCTGCTCAGATTCAGTCAAATGCTGTAAAACTGAGGACGGTGCTTTACAGTCCAGAGGGACAGTGACCCAAAACAGACCGTGAAAGCAACCAAAAGAGCTTCAAAGGAAAATACATGGAATGCTACTGAATCGTCATGTCAGTCACCTGACCTCAACCCAATTGAGCATGCTTTTCACTTCCTGAAGAATAAATTGAAAGCAGAAAGAATACATAAGCAGCAACTGGGGAATAAGCAGCAAGAAGTTATGGGGAAGCCATGGCCTAAAAGTTAGCGAAGCAGCCTTGGGACCAAAAGGTCACCAGTTCAATTGCTTGGACCAGAAGGAATGACTGAAGTAACCTTGAGAAAGGCCTCTCACCCCCAAGTGCTCCGGATTTGTCAGGATCCTGTTGCATGTTGCTTTGGATAAGACTCTCTGCTAAATGTCTGTTATGTTATGTAATGTAATGTAATGTAATGAAGCGTCAACTGAAGGCAGGTGCTGTAAAGGCTTGGCAAAGCATCTCAAGGGAAGAAACATATGGTGATGTCTGTGGGTTCCAGATTTCAGGCGGTCACTGACTGAGGACAGTGCTTTAGTTTCATCAAAGTATTCAAAATAATCCTTATGTCTTTAAATTGTCATTTTGTCCCATTACTTTTGAGGCTGTGAAAATGGAGGAGTGATGTAGAAAATTGCTGTAATTCCAAAACCAATAACAGGATACTTTTTGTTAAATCCTTGAATTCAAGCTGAAAGTCGACACTTCAATCACATCTTGATGGCTTTATTTCAAATCCACTGTGGTGGTAAAGAGGTAAAAATCCCAAAATTGAGTCACTGTCCAAATACTTATGGACCTGAGCGTATAACACACTGTACACACCAACGCTGTGCATTAACAGGGTGTTAAGTGTGCATTTCTATATTGTGAAGTTACCTGCAATCCACTGACTTCCTGAAGCTTCACATCACAGTTTAGAGATTTGGTTTTTCCACAGCAGCTGACGATCGAGACTGAAACATCACAATACATTCTGAATAAACCGAGCTGATTGGAAAACTGACTGTATGATTTTTATATTGAGTTCCACAGTCATGGCAATGTTGGGCTTTCAATTATCTTTTTCTATTTATAAAATAAATAAATAAATAAATAAATAATTTGGTGGACAAGGTTTAATTCATTTTGGTTTTCCTGAAATCAACACAGGGTCAAAACTATGCATACAGCAAAACTAATATTTGGTTAAATGTCCCTCTACAAGTTTCACCTTCACCAGATGCTTTTGGTAGCCATCAACAATCTTCTATCAGAATTCTGGCTGGATATTTGTTCACTCTTTTCGGGAAATTTCAATTAAATATCAGTTTTTACTGGCACAGACCTGAGTTTTAAGCACAGTACACACATTTTCAAAAGGGTTGAGGTCAGGACTTTGGGAAGGCCATTCCAAAAGCTTCATGCTAGTCTGCTGCATCTCATTCACAAGGTAGTCCTCTTTCTGCATTACTCCATCCAATTTGTTGAACTATCCTGAACAGTTGGTTCAGTGTTCTTTAGGTTGAATGCCTCACCTTTACTCTTCCAAACATATATTTCTGGTCCGTGTGACCAAACACCTCAATCTTTGTCTCCCCTGACCATAAAACTTTCCTTCAGAAGGCTTTTTCTTTGTCCATGTGATCAGCTGCAGATTTTAGTCGAGATTGAAGGTATCGAGTTTGGAGCAGGGGCTTCTTTCTCAGATGGCAGTCTCAGTCCATGGTGATGTAAAACTCGTTTAACTATAGCCAGTGACACTGGTGCTCCAGAAGCTTCCAGTTCATGGCAGGCCTGTGAGTTGGTGGTTCCTGGGTTGTTCTGACCATCCGAACCAACCTCCTCTCAGCTGAGGGGGACAGTTTGGGTCATCTTCTAGGAAAGTGGTTTGGGAAGGTGGCTACACCTCCCAGTAACTTGCATTTGTCAAACAAACCCTTTTTATGTTGTTACAGAGAAGCTGCCAGCTGTAGCCAATCATCATCACAAACAGGAAGTTAAGATTTCCTGGCCTTGGCAATTTAAAACTTAAAAACATTTTGGAGCTTTGAGCATCACTGAATCAATAATATAAGTAGGTATATGTATATTTTGACCCTGTATGTATAATTTTGCTGTTGTTGATTTCAGAAAACCTAAAATGACTTAAATCTCATGAACCAAATTATTTTATTTCTATTAAAGATGTATTTTGTACAATTATTCTGCAACAGAAAAAGAACAGTTCAAAAAAAAAAAAATCACTGAAAGCACAAAACTGCCATGATGTTCATGCCCATGATGAGTGAAAGCAAACTTCTGACCACAACTCCATATGATTATAATTCTACTATGAATATAAGTTCTTCAAATTAAATATAAATTGCTTAAACAATAATTACAAAATATAGGAATGTTTATGATTCAAATATTCCAAAAGAAGTGATTAAACCTGTGCTGCACTCAGTGAGTGTAGAATATATTAAACGTTTCTCTTGACACTGGACAGAGGAAATGATCTATAACTCACCTGTTACTGCAACGACTGCAACACAGTTCATCATTCCCGACATGATGAAGAGATTTCTCCAGAGTCTGATCCTTTCATCTTCATCAACTGTCTGATTCCGATTTTCTGGAAACACGAGAAACGAGATAGTTTGGAATTCATGATTAAATAAATCAATCAGTTAAATTATAATGAAGGACTGATTTATCACATGGACATTTCCTGTAAATATAATAAATAAACTCACGACCTGAGTGACTCTGGATGTAAAGTCTGATTCCATTGCTGATGTTGGGAGATGAACCAGTTTGAATACAATAATACACTCCTAATTCATTAGTACTGATATTGTGTATAAATAAACTGCTGTTATATTGCAGTGAGAAAGTCTTGCTGAAGGTCGTGTTACTGTAGACTGTCCTCAGGGACAGCCTTGAGTAAGAGCGTAATATATAAACTGGAGGTTCTGACGGCTTCATAAGGAACCAGAACACATCTCTTACAGACACCTCACACTTTAGAGTCACATTTTGTCCCAAATTCACCGACTTCTCGATGAAACCTTCTGCAGCTCCACAGCACACAAGTAGATCTAATCATGACAAAACACACACAAATACACCACAAGGATTCAGATTAGAATAACCTACATGTCATTCATGCAGAAAATAAACTCAAAAGACAACATTTTAGGTCCAAAGTATGGAAATAATATTGAATGTTGGATCAGAAACGTGTGAAATTACTCACAGAAGTGAAGTTTTACGATCTTCATGCTGAATTCTGAACACTGTACACAAGCTCGAAACACTCAGAGGCTGAACTGCTTCAGTCAGGAAACACTTGAGCAGTTGAGCTTCAGACGCTGGAGTATACGGAAGTGGGAGCTGATCTTGCTCACACCACAATGTCTGTGTTTTTTCACACCATTAATGTGAGATTTCACAAGAAAAACAGTTAGCGCTGACCTTTTATTGACTGATAATTTGTAAGTGATTTTTTTAAAAACACATCAGGACTCACAGAAAACATTCAAATTGAGGAAATACATTTGTAGCTTCATATGAAAATCCAGCCAAAGACAGCAGAAGAGTCAAACTGTTCCTCTGTGTTTTACAAAAGTGATGAAGGACAATGAGGAAACCTTCATCGAATGCAAATAAACTGCAAGGGTGTGACATTTATTATGAATCCTGTAGAAATTAATGAACCTGTAGGTTTAATAGCAGTAATGTAGTGTAGCCTCATAGCTCCAAGTGCCTTGGTTCGATCCTGAGTTTGGGTTACGTCCCATCACAATTTACAAATGAAGGCAAATCATCAACGTTCTAATTTTTAAAAGCTCATGTTTTAATTGATTTGACAGGATGATATTACAATCAATTTATGTTTCAATGTAAGTAAACATGAAATAGATTCATTTGAAATGCAATTTTTAAAAATACTACAGCCATAGCCTGTATTTTTCGTCAAATGTTTTGGGGAAAAAAATTATAATCTGAGGTAAAGGTCTGAAACTTTCCAAAGAGAAGGAGCTGGAAGAGAAGCTCCCCTAGTGGTGGCCAGGTGTAATGACACGAAGTGAAAATCAAAGATAGATATGAAAATCATAACATTTGTAAGGAAATTTGTTCAGAGACTGAAAACAGTCTAAAATTATCTATTTTTTATCTTTAGAAATATTTCAGTCTATAATATACCAGGACTGCATGAAGAATGTGGAATACAAATTTAACCCTTCAGAAACTGTATTTCTGGACCTGGCCAAGTGAACACAAACGCCCAGCAGGGGGCAGTAAAAAGCAGGAGGGATAAAACACTTTTTGTGAGACCCAGGGGGTCACTGTGAATTTCATCCCCATATAGAAAGAAATGAAATGAAGGTATTTACATTTGTTGTGTTGGTTTGGTGTGAGATATCAAGATGCTGTGTTTGAGTCTGAGGCTGAGTGTGAGGATTCAAGATTCAAGAGAGCTTTATTGTCAATACGTCCATATATAAGTACACAGTGCACTGAAATACTGTTTCCCTCAGACTCCACATGGTGCATTTATAGAGAAATAGAAGATTACAAAAGAAAGTATAAAATAAATATCTAGCTATCTAAATACCATAAACAACATAAATGACGAGACAAAGACAGGTGCAAAGTGATGGGGACAGATGTGGAAAAAGTGCTGTGTATAAGAGGAATAAAACACTTGGGGATATGCTGTTATGGGAAAATAATCAACTGCAGGGTGGTAACAGTAACTCCACTTCATTGCACCACCCTGTCATTGATTCTGATTCTAAACTCAGGGGAGAATTTTACTGCAGAAAGTCACACTGTGAGAACGAGGAGCGGATGAAGGAGCTGTACACGTGTGAAATGTTTTAGCATGCAAACCATAACCACAATCATGTAGCACAGCTTATAAAAAGAAAAAAAAAGGAAAACCCCACCAGTGACCACTGTGTGTGTGGGTGGGTGTGGGTGTGTGTGTGTGTGGGTGGGTGTCACATCACAGGGTGAAACAGAACAAACTCCACCACAGTGTAGCTGCTTTCATGAAGCCCTTTTGGAAACCAACTCTGTAAAACAGCATAAAGTCATGAGCACTGTGTGTACATTTATCTGTTAAATGCATTTCAATAATTGTTGTTTTTTTTTTACTTCAAAATAGAATTCATGCATGTAGTTATGCTTTTAAATAAACTTAAGAACACCTTAAAATAGCAAAGTTTAATTGAAAGTGAACAGGTTGATTCTTTACACTAATGAAATCTGTCACCGTTCACACCAACACACTTTTCACACTAACAGTTGGGTCCAGAAGTATTTGGACACCGACACGATTTTTGTCATTTCCCCCCAATACCCCACCACAGTGGATTTGAAATGAAGCAATGTGATTGAAGAAGAGATTTTCAGCTTTAACACAATTGCGTTAACAATTATATTGCATTGAAGAATTGCAGCCATTTTTTAAACATAGCCCCTCAATTTTCACAAGCTGTCCGAGTAATGGGACAACTGGCTGATAAGCAGTTTCATGGCCAGTTACAGTCGGTTTCCTCATTAATTAATGGAAAATTAAAGAGATAAAATGTCTGGAGTTGATTCCAAGTGTTGAATTTGCATTTTGTAGCCATTTATGGGAACACTCAATATGTGGTCCAAAGAGGTGTTTATGCAAGAGAAGGAGGACATCATGAGGCTGAAAACAGAGAGCAGATACTTTCAGAGAGATCAAATCAACAATTTGGTACATTCTTAAAAAAAGGAAAGTACTGGAGAGCTCAGAAACGCCAAAAGGCCTGGAAGACCACAGAAGTCAATTAAAGTGGATGATCATAGAATTCTTTCCTTGGTGAAGAAAAACTCCTTCAGAACATCCAGCCAAGTCAAGAACACTCTTCAGGAGTGAGGCCTATCATTTTGAAAATCCACATTCAAGAGAAAGGTCAGATTAGATTTTGCTAGAAAGCCTGCTCAGTTCCGGAACAAGATTCGTGGACAGATGAAACCAAGATTAACTTGTACCAGAATGATGGGAACAGAAGGGGATGGAGAAGGAAAGGAAGGACTCATGACCTAAAGCGCACCACTTCATCTGTAAACATGGTGGACATGGTCATGTACAGCTACTAATGGAACAGGGTCACAGGTGTTTATTGATCATGTGACTGCTGATAAAAGTTGCAGGATGACTTCTGAAGTATATAGAGCTTTACTTTTTGCTCAGATTCAGTCTAATGCTACAAAACTGAGGACGGTGCTTTACAGTCCAGAGGGATAATGACTCAAAACAGATTGCAAAAGCAAAGAAAAAGCTTCTAAGGTAAATAGATGGAATGTTATGCAATGGTCAAGTCAGTCAACTAATGTCAACCCAGCTGAGCATGCTTTTCACTTCCTGAAGAACAAACTGAAGGCAGAAAGAACACATAAGCAGCAACTGGGGAATAAGCAGCAAGAAGCTATGGGGAAGCCATGGCCTAAATATTAGCAAAGCAGTTTCAGGCCAAAAGGTCACTGGTTTAATTGCCTGGAAGACCAGGAATGGCTGAAGTGCCCTTGACCAAGGCACCTCACTACCAACTGCTCCCCAGGCTGCCCACTGCTGTGGATATGCCAGGATCTGGATAAGAGCGTCTGCTAAATGCCTGTAATGTAATGTAGTGTAAACTGAAGGCAGGTGCCGTAAAGGCTCGGCAAAGCAACTCAAGGGAGGAAACATTTGGTGATGTCTGTGGGATCCAGACTTCAGGCGGTCACTGACTGCAAAGGATTTTCATTCAAGTATTCAAAATAATCCTTATATATTTAAATTGTTATTTTGTCCCATTACTTCTGAGCCAGTGAAAATGGAGGAACTATGTAAAAAGTAGCTGTAATTCCAAAACAGTTAATGTGATATTTTTTTGCAAAAGCGCTTCAATTAAAGCTGAAAGTTGACATTTCAATCACATCTTGATGGCTTCATTTCAAATCCATTGTGGTGGTGTAAAGAGGCAACAATGACAAAATTGCATCACTGCCTGAATACTTATGGAGCTGACTGTATAACACTATACAAACCAACGCTGTGTACAACCCTGATTCCAAAAAAGTTGGGACAAAAAACAAATTGTAAATAAAAACGGAATGCAATCATTTACAAATCTCAAAAACTGATATTGTATTCACAATAGAACATAGACAACATATCAAATGTCGAAAGTGAGACATTTTGAAATTTCATGCCAAATATTGGCTCATTTGAAATTTCATGACAGCAACACATCTCAAAAAAGTTGGGACAGGGGCAATAAGAGGCTGGAAAAGTTAAAGGTGCAAAAAAGGAACAGCTGGAGGACCAAATTGCAACTCATTAGGTCAATTGGCAATAGGTCATTAACATGACTGGGTATAAAAAGAGCATCTTGGAGTGGCAGCGGCTCTCAGAAGTAAAGATGGGAAGAGGATCACCAATCCCCCTAATTCTGCACCGACAAATAGTGGAGCAATATCAGAAAGGAGTTCGACAGTGTAAAATTGCAAAGAGTTTGAACATATCATCTACAGTGCATAATATCATCAAAAGATTCAGAGAATCTGGAAGAATCTCTGTGCGTAAGGGTCAAGGCCGGAAAACCATACTGGGTGCCCGTGATCTTCGAGACCTTAGACGGCACTGCATCACATACAGGCATGCTTCTGTATTGGAAATCACAAAATGGGCTCAGGAGTATTTCCAGGGAACATTATCTGTGAACACAATTCACCGTGCCATCCGCCGTTGCCAGCAAAAACTCTATAGTTCAAAGAAGAAGCCGTATCTAAACACGATCCAGAAGCGCAGACGTCTTCTCTGGGCCAAGGCTCATTTAAAATGGACTGTGGCAAAGTGGAAAACTGTTCTGTGGTCAGACGAATCAAAATTTGAAGTTCTTTATGGAAATCATGGACGCCGTGTCATTCGGACTAAAGAGGAGAAGGACGACCCAAGTTGTTATCAGCACTCAGTTCAGAAGCCTGCATCTCTGATGGTATGGGGTTGCATTAGTGCGTGTGGCATGGGCAGCTTACACATCTGAAAAGACACCGTCAATGCTGAAAGGTACATCCAGGTTCTAGAGCAACATATGCTCCCATCCAGACGACGTCTCTTTCAGGGAAAACCTTGCATTTTCCAACATGACAATGCCAAACCACATACTGCATCAATTACAGCATCATGGCTGCGTAGAAGAAGGGTCCGGGTACTGAACTGGCCACCCTGCAGTCCAGATCTTTCACCCATAGAAAACATTTGGCGCATCATAAAACGGAAGATACGACAAAAAAGACCTAAGACAGTTGAGCAACTAGAATCCTACATTAGACAAGAATGGGTTAACATTCCTATCCCTAAACTTGAGCAACTTGTCTCCTCAGTCCCCAAACGTTTACAGACTGTTGTAAAGAGAAAAGGGGATGTCTCACAGTGGTAAACATGGCCTTGTCCCAACTTTTTTGAGATGTGTTGTTGTCATGAAATTTAAAATCACCTAATTTTTCTCTTTAAATGATACATTTTCTCAGTTTAAACATTTGATGTGTCATCTATGTTCTATTCTGAATAAAATATGGAATTTTGAAACTTCCACATCATTGTATGCCGTTTTTATTTACAATTTGTACTTTGTCCCAACTTTTTTGGAATCAGGGTTGTATTAAACAGGGTGTTGAGTGTGCATCTCTATCCAGTGAGGTTACCTGGAATCCACTGACTTCCTGAAGCTTCACATCACAGTTTGGAGATTTGGTTTTTCCACAGCAGCTTACAATTGAGACTGAAACATCAAAAGACATTCTGAATAAACTGAGCTGATTGGAAAACTGATTGTGTGATTTTTATAATTTAGTTACACACGTGTGGTGAGAAGTTTACATTGAGTCATCATGAACATGAAGGTCATGGCACTGTAGGGTTTTCAATGATTTCATTGAACTGTTCAACTTTCTGGAGAAAACCCCCCAATAATTTGGTGCACAAGTTTTAACTAATCATTGTGGATTTTATGAAATCAACACAGGGTCAAAAATATACATACAGCAAAACTAATATTTAGTTTTGTATAAGTTGGTGTATGCATATTTTTGACCTTGTATATATAATTTTGACGCTGTGTTGATTTCAAAAAAAAACAAAACGACTTAAATCTCATGCACCAAAATCATTTTTTCTATTAAAGATCTATTTTGTACAATTATTCTGCCACAGAAAAAGAAGAGTTCAAGAAATCACTGAAAGCACAAAACTGCCATGACGTTCATGTCCATGATGAGTGAATGCAAACTTCCGAACACAACTGGATATGATTATAATTCTACTATGATAGTAAGTTCTTCAAATTAATTATCATCTCATCTCATTATCTCTAGCCGCTTTATCCTGTTCTACAGGGTGGCAGGCAAGCTGGAGCCTATCCCAGCTGACTACGGGCGAAAGGCAGGGTACACCCTGGACAAGTCGCCAGGTCATCACAGGGCTGACACATAGACACAGACAACCATTCACACTCACATTCACACCTACGGTCAATTTAGAGTCACCAGTTAACCTAACCTGCATGTCTTTGGACTGTGGGGGAAACTGGAGCACCTGGAGGAAACCCACGCGGACACGGGGAGAACATGCAAACTCCGCACAGAAAGGCCCTCATCGGCCACAGGGCTCGAACCCAGGACCTTCTTGCTGTGAGGCGACAGCGCTAACCACTACACCACCGTGCTGCCCCAAATTAATTATAAAATGCTAAATCAATAATTACAAAATATAGGAGTGTTTATGATTAAAATATTCCAACAGAAGTGATTAAACCTGTGCTGAATTCAGTCAGTGTAGAATATATTAACGTTTCTCTCGACACTGGACAGAGGAAATGATCTATAACTCACCTGTGACTGCAACGACTGCAACACAGTTCATCATTCCCGACATGATGAAGAGATTTCTCCAGAGTCTGATCCTTTCATCTTCATCAACTGTCTGAGTCTGATTCTCTGGAAACATGAGAAACATCAGATAGTTTGGCATTTATTATTAAATCAATCAATTAGTGCAATTATAATGAAGGATTGATTTATCACATGGACATTTCCTGTAAATATAATAAATAAACTCACCAGCTGAGTGACTCTGGATGTAAAGTCTGATTCCACTGCTGATGTTGGGAGGTGACCCAGTCTGAATACAATAATACACTCCTAATTCATTAGTACTGATATTGTGAATAAATAAACTGCTGTTATATTGCAGTGAGAAAGTCTTGCTGAAGGTTGTGTTACTGTAGTCTGCCCTCAGGGACAGGCCTGAGAAAGCGCGTAATATATAAACTGGAGATTCTGACGGCTTCATCAGGAACCAGAACACATCACTTCCAGTCACCGCACACTTTAGAGTCACATTTTGTCCCAAATTCACCGACTTCTCGATGAAACCTTCTGCAGCTCCACAGCACACAAGTAGATCTAATCATGACAAAACACACGCAGATACACCACAAGGGTTCAGATTAGAATAACCTACATGTCATTCATGCAGAAAATAAACTCAAAAGACAACATTTTAGGTCCAAAGTATGGAAATAATATTGAATGTTGGATCAGAAACGTGTGAAGTTACTCACAGAAGTGAAGTTTTACAATCTTCATGCTGAATTCTGAACACTGTACACAAGCTCGAAACACTCAGAGGCTGAACTGCTTCAGTCAGGAAACACTTGAGCAGTTGAGCTTCAGACGCTGGAGTATACGGAAGTGGGAGCTGATCTTGCTCACACCACAATGTCTGTGTTTTTTACACCATTTATGTGAGATTTCACAAGAGAGACAGTTTGTGCTGACCTTTTACTAAGTTTGAAAATAATTAGAAAGTGAATTAATTTACACATATTAACTCACGAGTCACAGAAAACATTCAAATTGAGGAAATACATTTGTAGCTTCAGACAAAAATCCAGCCAAAGAGAACAGAAGAGTCAAACTGTTCCTCTGTGTTTTATAAAAGAGATGAAGGACAATGAGAAAACCTTCTTGGAACGCAAATAAATTGCAAGGGTGTGACATTTATTATGAATCCTGTAGAAATTAATGAGCCTGTAGGTTTAATAACAGTAATGTAGTGTAGCCTCATAGCTCCAAATGCCTCGGTTCGATCCTGAGTTTGGGTTACGTCCCATCACAATTTACAAATGAAGGCAAATCATCGACGTTCGAATTTTTAAAAGTTCATGTTTTAATTGGTTTGACAGGATGATATTATCATCAATTTATGTTTCAATGTAAGTAAATACGAAATAGATTTATATGAAATGCAGTTTTTAAAAATACTACAGCCACAGCCTGTATTTTTCATCAAAGGTTTTGGGGGAAAAAATCATAATCTGAGGTAAAGCTCTGAAACTTTCCAGAGAGAAGGAGAAGCTCCCCTAGTGGTGGCCAGGTGTAATGACATGAAGTGAAAATCATAGATAGATAGATAGATAGATAGATAGATAGATAGATAGATAGATAGATAGATAGATAGATAGATAGATATTTAAAAACCCACAAGTAATTATTAAACAAATGTAACATTTGTTTGGAAATTTGTTCAGAGACTGAAAACAGTCTAAAATTATGTATTTTTTGTCTTTAGAAATATTTCGGTCTATAATATACCAGGACTGCATGAAGAATGTGGAATACAAATTTAACCCTTCAGAAACTGTATTTCTGGACCTGGCCAAGTGAACACAAATGCCCAGCAGGGGGCAGTAAAAAGCAGGAGGGATAAAAGACTTTTTGTGAGACCCAGGGGGTCACTGTGAATTTCATCCCCATATAGAAAGAAATGAAATGAAGGTATTTACATTTATTGTGTTGGTTTGGTGTGAGATATCAAGATGCTGTGTTTGAGTCTGAGGCTGAGTGTGAGGATTCAAGATTCAAGAGAGCTTTATTGTCAATACGTCCATATACAAGTACACAGTGCACTGAAATACTGTTTCCCTCAGACTCCACATGGTGCATTTATAGAGAAATAGAAGATTACAGCACAAGGTATAAAATAAATATCTAGCTATCTAAATACCATAAACAACATAAATGACGAGACATAAACAGGTGCAAAGTGATGGGGACAGATGTGGAAAAAGTGCTGTGTATTAGAGGAATAAAACAGTTGGGGATGTGCTGTTATGGGAAAATAATCAACTGCAGGGTGGAAACAGTAACTCCACTTCATTGCACCACCCTGTCACTGATTCTGATTCTAAACTCAGGGGAGAATTTTACTGCAGAAGGTCACACTGCAGGGCTCGAAATTCACAGTGGTCCGGTCGCCTGAGGCGACTTCATTTGTCATTTGGCGGGTAATTCCTGTCACTAGGCAGCCCGGCTGGCTCGTTGAAAATAAAAAAACATATATGAAGCGAAGATTCAGACTAGGGCTGTGCGATATATCGAATATACTCGATATATCTCCGAAAATTCTGTGTGAGATCCATAAAATTATTATATCGTAACGATCAAGTATTTTATGGTCATCTGCCGACTTGCGTTTGTTTCGTGTTTGTTGCGTTTGTTTAAAACATTTTCCGGTGGTTTTCTCCCTGTCCCTCAGGCAGTAACGTGAGAGGCTGCCTAAGGGTAAAAAAAACAATAACGTCACGCACTCGCCAACCAATCCCGGGCGACATCTCGGTGCTGAAAGGAGCTTGCAGGAAGATTTTCTGGTTTCGGTCCGTGTTGCCAGATTGGGCAGTTTCCCGCCCAATTGGGCAGTTTTGAATTCTACTTTGCGGGCAAAAAATGGCTTGGGCTGGTTGACAAAAATTGGGCGGGTTTGACGTTAGTTCGGCGGGTTTCTATCAGATGTTTATATAGTTTCACTATCACTAGAAAGCAGAGATGGGAGAGAATGTAAACACCTTAGCCGAATGATGTTCTTGAATATGCGAAGGAAATCAGGAAAAACAGCTCTCTTTGGTCAACTGAGGCAAGTCATAGACCTAGTTTACCCAGTGCCCCTTAGGTATTTTAAACAACCAAAATCGAGCATTGGCCTAAATGTATCTCATCTCATTCATCTCATCTCATTATCTCTAGCCGCTTTATCCTGTTCTACAGGGTCGCAGGCAAGCTGGAGCCTATCCCAGCTGACTATGGGCGAAAGGCAGGGTACACTCTGGACAAGTCGCCAGGTCATCACAGGGCTGACACATAGACACGGACAACCATTCACACTCACATTCACACCTATGGTCAATTTAGAGTCACCAGTTAACCTAACCTGCATGTCTTTGGACTGTGGGGGAAACCGGAGCACCCGGAGGAAACCCACGCAGACACGGGGAGAACATGCAAACTCCGCACAGAAAGGCCCTCGTTGGCCACGGGGCTCGAACCCGGACCTTCTTGCTGTGAGGCAACAGCGCTAACCACTACACCACTATGCCTCCCCACAAAATGCATCTTTAATAGAAAAAAAATTGGTGCATGAGATTTAACTCATTTTGGGTTTGCTGAAATCAACAATGTCAAAATTAAGCACACATGGTCAAATATATCCATACACCCATTGAAAGCCCAACATTACCATGACCTTCATGGTCATAATGAGTGAATGTAAACTTCTGAGCTCAAATGCATATTTTTATTATTCTACTCCATAAATCATTGTGGCAGTGGGGCCATGGTCAAGCGTCGGTTTGTGAATGGAGGCTGGGGCCAGGGAAAGTGAGTGGCAAATTGATCACACTTGTTGTTAATTGGTGTTGTGTGTGTGTGTGTGTGTTGCAGTCATGACAGAGCAGAGAAAAGGAGGGAGAGAGCAAAGAGGTGGCTGTCTCCCGACCAGATCCTGTGTGCGTGTGTATATGTGTATGTGATGAACTCAGTGTTATGCTGAAAAGCAAAAATATTAATAAAAGGACTGTGTTGTACATCATTTCCCACCTGTCTGCGCTTCAGTGTTCCACCCACCCTTAGGGACATACAACACTGGTGCCGAAGCCCGGGAGACTGAAGCGAACTGCTCATGGAGTCCCCCCTTTTCAAACACCTCGTCCATGCCCTTGCCGCCACCCAGCAAAGTCAACACCAAGCACTCATTACTCTGCGCAAGGAACAGGAACAGCGCTTCAAGACCTTGCTGCAGGCTTAGTAGGAAGATTGCCAGGCGTTCCGGCACCTGCTCGTGTCGGCGGGGTCCTCTGCCACTACATCTGTGGACCTTCCCTATGTCACCCCTGTGAAGATGGGGCCTCACGATTACCCAGAAGCCTTCCTCGCGCTCTTTGAGCAAGCTGTAGAAGTGTGGGGGTGGCTGGTTGAGCAACACGCGACTCATCTTCTGCCGCTCCTGACTGGAGAAGTCCAGCTCGCAGCCCAACAACTCCCTGTCGACAGTCAGCTCAACTATGCCTACTTGAAGTGAGCCATCTTGCAGCATGTCGGCTGCACCCCAGAGCAACACCGTTAGCACTTCTGCCCGCCGACACTGGGGGAAGTCGTCTGGCTGTTCGCTTTTGGTTAACAGCTCCGGGACGCCTGCCGGTGGTGACTGAGGGCAGAAGACCATGACGCCGAGGGGATCATTGATGTGGTGGTGCTGGAGCAGTTCATCACGCGGCTGCCAGAAGGGAGAGCAGTGTGTGTTCAGTGCCACCACCTAGCGTTGCTGGATCGTGCAATCGAATTAGCAGAGGACCATTTGGCAGCAGTTCCAGTGGCAGGCGGACGTTCTGCCCCTTTTCTCTCTCTCTGTCTATACACCCCCTCTTCCTGTCCCCGCACCACGGAAACGGGGGCTGACCCTCTGTGGTGGCCCCTGCACTCCCCTTCTGTGTCTGTGTATTCTCCCCCTCAGGTGAGTGATCTCTGAATCGCTGGTGCAGAAGTAAAGCCTGGGCCAATATGCTGGCGCTGCGGGGAGCCTGGGCATTTCCAGGACCAGTGCCAAGCAATGGAGGTGGAGGCTGTGGTCCAGATCCCCGATGCGCCAGAGACCACCCTCAATCAGGCTAGAGTGTATCACATACCAGTGAATATTCAAGGGGATGCATATCATGCGTTGGTGGATTCCAGCTATAATCAGACCCAGTGGCGGCTGGTAGTCTTTCAAACAGGGGAGGCTGGTCGGTTATGATATTTCCAGATTTTAAAAGAAAAACACATCAGTTTTGCCCATACTCTTGCCTCTGATCTGGCTGATTGTTGGCAGGGTCACAAACTGTGAAATAACAGGTTCTTTTGGCCCATTAGCCTACTGTCCAATACAGGGGCGATTTCTCAGAGACAACAAGGGAAGCTGAGCTTCCCCTAAAATTCTCTCCCCAAACTGCGGCATCTATGACGTTGAATTCTCATTAAAACAATAACTTGCATAACATAATATATGCCCAAGATTGTATTTATGTTCATAACTATCCTGTAACTTATTTGAGTGATGTCTGACGAACTTGCAGTTTGCTACGAGAATCACCTTTGCTGCCAGGCTGTAACCAGCGTTGCCAGATACTGCTGACGTTTTCCAGCCAAAATATGTTCAAAACCCGCCAAAATGCACTTAAAACTGCCCAATCTGGCAACACGGGCTGTAACCTTTCTTATTTCAATGGGCTCTATGCGCTGGCAGCCGGGTATCCGTTGCAGTCTATGAGACGGCTCTGAACAGCCAATTTTGGCTAGTTGTTATTGGTTAAAATCGACAAAATCGTCACTTCCAGGGAAGCCGGGCTTCTTTGGGACTAAACGAGACAGTGGGAGGGACAAGAAGCCGGGCTGATGAAGGATTATTGGAGGTAGTGTTTGAAAGACATGAGGAGGGCGGGCTCTGTACTTTGGCGTCGGCGAGGAACACGGAAGCATGATCAGTCCCTAGCGGATGTCGAGAAAGTGTAGTTGTGTGCCAAAGTGCTGTCCGAATTTCTTTTCATATAAACGTTTCTTCTCATTGATGTCTCTGTACATTACTCTGCAAATAAATGTAAATATTACTCGTTGTGCTCCGTTAACTTTCATCCATTCTATCAGTTTGATCATTCGCGAATTCACTCGTTTATTTCATTTGTAGTTCAATCTGGTTGTAGGCTAGCTTGAGCCTTATTGGGATCTGCAGTGCTAGCTGCTAACAGAAATTGGTGAAGTCTCTGGAAAGCACAACCAGCTGGTATGACAGGGTCACAGACCATTTTCTGGAAAAGGAGTGGAGGGCAGAATGTGTATAAATAGTGTGCATCATATAATGTTCATGAATGTGAAGTGTGTATATTGTTCAGTAATGTTAAGAGAATGGTGGGCTCTGTGTTATAGGTTATACCTGGGTATAATATTCAAGGTTCTGTGTGTTGCATAGCCTACCTGGTTATGAATTTCCAGACTGTGTTGCAGAAGATGTTCAAGGATGTGTTGCACAGCTGGGTGTTGTGTTAAAGACTCTGTGTTGCATATCAGGGTATGATGTTCAAGGCTCTTCGTTGAATAGCCAGTGATTTTTGGATGTTTGATATTTTTGATTAAGGATATGAGGCACTAGCCTGGCAAGCCAGACTATAACATGAAATGTACAAGCAAAAATACTTTCTGCCACTAGGTGGGGTTGTCTAGTTCACTATGCTAATGGGGCACACCTTTCTATGCTTTGATATCCGGCCTACAGGTATTACGATGAATGCGTAAAATGGGCTTCCCCTGTTTTAAAAACCAGCAGCTGCCACTGGTCCAATATACATGATGGTGGTGTTGGGGGGGGGGTTATATTTTAACATTTTATATTTTAAAATTGTGGCATGTTGTTTAAAAATTGACCTTGGCTGTGTTTTTGTTTAAAAATGTTTTCCAAATTGTAGCTGTGTTTAATTCATATCCAGAAAAACATATATTCCAATATAATATACTCAGCATAAACATTTTAAATAGATTCTATATTTTTGGTCCATCCATGACATATTACTAAAGTAGCCTATTTACTGTTGTTGATGTGGGTCACTTGCTGTGAGCCAATTCACTTTCTCATACCAGGAGAGCTGAAAGGAACGAGTATTATTCCCTACCTTTTTCACCAAGTCAATTTGAGGCGTTGGTCTACCCTCCTCTTTAATTTTAATTTTTTCCTCGAAAGGAAGACTGGCAAATGGCTTCGCCAAAATTAAGTCAGCAATGCTTGGCATCCGTGCGCAGCTTTCTTGCTAGCTGACTAGCCCCCTCAAGTTCAAGTTCAGTCACTCAAATAAACAAAATTTCTGGAACTAAGATAGCAAACTTGACAACACTATATTTACACTTTATTTACAATGAAAATATATACAAACTAAAAAAGCTGGTAGAAACCGTATGTAATGAATGAAATCAAAATGTAAGCGGATCTCTTACAATACACCACAGCACTTGTGAATCCGCATGGGACTGAACTGATGTTGCCAGATACTGCTGACGTTATCCAGCCCAAAATATGTTCAAAACCCGCCAAAATGCACTTAAAACCACCCAATCTGGCAACACTGTACAGCTGCCTGTCTATAGTTGAAACGAGCTGTCAATCAAAGAAAATATCCGGCCGCTTTCACCAATCACCAGTCTCCTTGCGGAAACTGCCATGTCCCTCCCATGTGAGGCTCGGAGTCCATGGGTGGGCATTTTCGCAGTATTTGTCCAATAACCGTCTTGCATTTTGATATTGAAAAGCGCATAGCTCCCAAATGCCATTGAAGTCCACTGAGGCTGGGAGTCCATGAGACTCCGTGGGTGGGCATTTTCACAGTATTTGTCCAATAATCGTCTTGCATTTTGAGATTGACAAGCACATAGCTCCCAATCCACTGAGGCTGGGCTGCATCGCGCTGTCACGAGGGGGAAAAACTCACGCACACATTAGGTGAACTGGGGAAAGTTATAACGGAATGATTTCGCACTGTAGTTGGGTTGAGCACATATTTCTATGATTCTGGATCTGAAATAGCAATGTTATAAGGTCGGCTATAACATAAGCCTAGCGCAATTCATCCTACACGATGTTTGTCATTTTTAGAGGAGGCTGAGCCTCCCTCATTGTCTTAGAGCAATCGCCCGTGATCAGACCTCAATCCACCAAAGCCTGGTTCCAGGTGAGGCTCTAGGGGAAGCACGATTGGTGAAGGTTTTGTGTGTGCACAGGGATGTTTATGAATATCCACTAGTGTCCATCCACATTCAATTTCAGGGAATAAAACATAGTGTAGAAGCGGCAGTTAACCTGTGCCTCACCCACCCACTGATTGGTCAGCGTTCAAATGTTTAATGGAGCATGTAGTAGTGGGCAGGTCCTACTATTCCCCCATGACATTCCGTGCTGCATGTCATGGGGGGACCGCAGTGTGGCATCGTCTGGGGAAGCTGTCTCAGAGTCGTCCGTGTCAGCACCATGTCAGAGCGATACGGAGGGAGGGGAGTGGCCTGCCTCTCCTCTCTCTCTTGGGGATTCCCTCAAGGATTTCCCTTTAGAACAAACACAAGATGAAACTCTGTATCATGCTTTTGACCAAGTGAGAGTAGTTGAAGGTCAGCCTCTGCAGGCAAAGGCAACACTCTCCTTCCCGTACTTTGCAATTATTAAAAGATAGGTTATGCCAAGTGATGCAGGACATTCAGACCCATCAGAAGATAATGCAATCATTAAACCCAAAGAGCCATAGGGAGCTCGTATTCCATGCGGCTCACTTTGATCCTATGGCTGGACATTTAGGTCAGGATAAGACACTAGCCTGAATAATGGCCCGGTTCTATTGGCCAGGGATTCGCGGGGATGTCCATAGGTGGTGTGCAGCATGCCACAAATGCCAGCTGGTGAATCCAACAGCCACTCCAAAGGCAGCCTTGCATCCTCTTCCCCTGATAAAGACCCCCTTTTAGAGAATTGGTATGGAACTCGTCGGGCCATTAGATCCGTCAGCACGAGGATATTGCTTTATTTAGTCCTAGTGGACTACGCAACGCGATATCTGGAATGTGGCAGAGGCACTGTTTAAAATTATCTCCTGAGTCAGCATTTCCAAAGAAATCCTGACTGACCAAGGCACTACATTCATGTCACGCACACTTCAAGAACTTTGAGTTAGTGGGGGTTAAATACATCCGCACCAGCGTTTATCACCCACAAATAGATGGCTTGGTCAAATGGTTTTACCAAACTCTTAAAAACTTTATTCGTCAGTGAGGACACGCATAATTGGGATAAATAGCTCAAACCCCTGTGACTCACAGTACAAGAGGTCCCGCAAGCATCCACGGGGTTTTCCCCCCATTTTAATTATTATATGGGGAAATATAATATAATAATATTATGTACGCTACAAATATAACACCTCAACCTCTTAAAACATTGGAACAAAGGGGTCCATGTGGCATTGGTGATGGTAGTTCTGGAGAAGGTGGAGCTGGGGCCAGAGGTAAAAACAAAAGTGGCATTTTGGATGTGCTGAGGGAAAATTGGGAGGAGGGACCTTCAAACAGTTAAAATGAAATTTAATACATTCTCAACCTGTGCACAAAGTTCCACACACTCTGTCATTTAACCCAGGAGAATTTATGGCAGGTGCAAGAATGACAGGCCCGGGTGTACAACAGGGGTGAGTGCCTTAGAGAATTAACACCAGGACATAAAGTACTCATATTATTACCCACTTTGAGCTCAAAATTACTCACTAAGTGGCAAGGGCCCTTTGAGGTCACATGGTGAATTGGGGACATTGACTATGAGGTGAGGTGAACGGATGGGGCGGGGTGCTACAAATATACCACTTCAACCTCTTAAAACATTGGAACAAAGGGGTCCCTGTGATATTGGTGATGGTAGTTCTGGAGAGGGTGGAGCTGGGGCCAGAGGTAAAAACAAAAGTAACCACTTGAGCCACTCTGGTCCCCTGTACAGATCACCTCTGACCAGCCCAACTCACGGGGGTTACCAAGTTGCAAGTGGAGTTTTCCAATAATAATAATAATAATAATAATAATTTCAATTCATATAGTGCCTTTCTCAAAACCCAAAGTCGCTTTACAATTATAGGGAGAAAAAAAAAAGTCCACCAAATAGAGGTCAGGATGTCATTCCAATGGTGTAGCAGCCACAGTCCCACCAAAAGGCGCACGAAAACAAGTCCTACACCACCAGCACAGCTGCTGCGACACCGCCAGGCAACATCACTCGGAACACCACGCCATGGATCCACAAAGCGAGTACAGAAGCACCGCCATGCAGAGCACTGGTATGTCCCAAACTGCCTACACAGCTGCTGCGACGCCACCGAGCAACATCGCTCGAAACATCAGTCCAAGCACAAAAGCACTGCTGCACAGAGCACTGGATAACCACGATGTTAAAATGAGCAACGAGCTCACTGCAGTCCATAGCTAGGAGCACAGGCATCACCCGTGGCGAACCAAGGCCTGAAGGGAGCTGACACCCAAAACTGGGTCTGGAGCTACACCACCACCGGCGGACAAAAACACTCAAACAAAAACATCAAACTACACAAACAAAAACAAACAAAACAAATAAATAATAAAAAATGGAAATAAAATACAATAAAAAGCTCTGGTGAGAAGCGGCAGCCAGAATGAGCACGGCGTACTCTCAACCGGAAAGTGGAAAAAATGTGTGTTCCAATGTGTTCTCACCCCTTCCTGGGTGCACCCAGCTCACAGAACATCACATTGAGACACCCCTGGGGTGGTGGTGTGTAGCTGCCCATACCACTTGCCTAAACACAAGAAAGTGGTGGTTCAGGACAAACTCAAGGCCATGCTTGAAATGGGAGTATTCGAGGAGTCACACAGTGACTGGAGCAGCCTAGTGGTCTTGGTCCCCAAGACCGATGGGTTGGTCCGATTCTGTGTGGACTATAGAAAAGTCAACACAATGTCTAAATTCAACGCATACCCAATGCCTTGCATTCATGAGTTGCTTGATTGGTTAGGCGCTGTTTGCTTTTATTTGACACTGTATTTGACAAAGTGATATTAGCAGATCCCCTTGACTCCTCTATACCAAGAAAAAAAAATAGCCTTTTCCACACTGTTTGGCTTACGCCACATGGACAAAATCCTTCATCCACATGCCACCACCTACCTAGACGACATCATTATACAGGGTGGGCCAAAAGTAGGTATATGCTTTACACATATCAGTACACAAAACAGTGCATACCTACTTTTGGCCCACCCTGTGTATATAGCAATGATTGACTGTGGTACCTAAAACACCTCAGGGCTATCCTGGAGTTGCTGAGGCATACAGGCCTCATGGCTAACCTGATGAAGTATGCGATTGAGCGGGTAGAAGTATGGTATCTGGGTTTCCACTTGGGTCATGGGCAGGTGTGTCCCCAAATTGACAAAACTGTAGCGATTACAGCCTGTCTGAGGACCAAGACCAAAAATGGATTGAGACAGTTCCTGGGGCTGGCTGGCTACTATCGCAGGTTTATACTTAACTATTTGGACATCAGCCCGCTGACTGATCTCACTAAAAAGGAGCACCAGATCCAGTCCAGTGGACAGAGCAGTAGCAACAGGCGTTCACAAGGGTAAAGACTGCACTGTGGGGGGGGCCCACTTTTACACTCCCTTGACTTTCTTCTCCCTTTTATTTTTGCAGAGTGCTGGGGCTGTTCAGTCCCAGGAGGTGGAGGGAGAGGAATGTCTGGTACTGTACATGAGCTGCAAGCTCTCGATGTGTGAAAGTAAGTACAACACCACTAAGAAGGAGTATCTGGCCATCAAGTGGACAGTCCTCACCCTCTGGTACTACCTGCTGGGGTGCTCTTTCACCCTCTGTTTGGATCATGTCCCACTCCAGTGGCTCCACTGCATGAAAAATGTCAATGCGCGGATCACCTTTTAGTATCTAGCCCTCCAGTCTTTCAAATTCATTGTGGACAACAGGCCAGGGGCACAGATGGTGATGGCGGACTTTCTTTCCCATCGGGGGTGGAGTCAGCTGCGGGCTGGACAGCTCCCCGGCCTGAGTTGAGTGGCAGCAGGGGCATGGTCAAGCATCAGTTTGTGAATAAAGGGCAGGGTCAGGGAAAGTGAATGGCAAAGTGATCACACCTGTTGTTAATTGATATTTTGCGTGTGTGTGTTGCAGTGATGACAGAGCAGAGAATAGGAGGGAGAGAACAAAGAGGTGGCTGTCTCCTGACCAGATCATGTGTGCATGCATGTAGGTGATAAACCCAACGTTACGCTGAAATGCAAAAATATTAATAAAAGGACTGTGTTGTACATCATTTCCTGCCTGTCTGCGCTCCAGTGTTCCACTCACCCTCAGGGCCATATGACAATCATTTTCTCAAATTAATTATAAAACGCTTAAACAATAATTACAAAATATAGGAATGTTTATGATTAAAACCTTCCAACAGAAGTGATTAAACCTGAGCTGAATTCAGTGAGTGTAGACTATATTAACGTTGCTCTCGACACTGGACAGAGGAAATGATCTATAACTCACCTGTCACTGCAACGACTGCAACACAGTTCATCATTCCCAACATGATGAAGAGATTTCTCCAGAGTCTGATCCTTTCATCTTCATCAGCTGTCTGATTCTGGTTCTCTGGAAACACAAGAAACATCACATAGCTTGGAATTCATCATTAAATAAATCAATCACTTCAATTATAATGAAGGATTGATTTATCACATGAACATTTCCTGTAAATATAATAAATAAACTCACCAGCTGAGTGATTCTGGATGTAAAGTCTGATTCCACTACTGATGTTGGGAGGTGAACCAGTTTGAATACAATAATACACTCCTAATTCATTAGTACTGATATTAACTATCAACAATCTGCTGTTATATTGCAGTGAGAAAGTCTTGCTGAAGGTCATGTTACTGTAGTCTGCACTCGTGGCTCTGCTTGAGAAAGAGTGTAATATAAACACTGGAGGTTCTGACGGCTTCATCAGGAACCAGAACACATCTTTTACAGACACCTCACGATTTAGAATCACATTTTGTACCAAATTCACCGACTTCTCTACGAAACCTTCTGCAGCTCCACAGCACACAAGATCTCGCAAAAAGAAACCAAAACACAAATCTATCAATTCATGAATGTACTCATTAACTATGATCAGTGATGTAGCTAAAGGAAAGAAACTTACAGAAGTGAATGTGGAGGATCTTCACGAGGAAACTTGATCTCTGTTCACAAAGCTTAGCTCGTCAGTGAGGAAGCTTCAGGGAAGAGCTACAGGAGTGAAGGGGAAGAGGCACTTCAACTCACTCTGACCACAACTTTTCCCCCCATCTACTCAGTATGAAAAGATCAGAATTCATCTTCTATTTTTCGAAAAAACATCTCAACTCCCCAGACCATTTAATTGAGATTTACTAAAACCTGTGAATTTGTTTAGTGATAATTATAAATCCATTCAATGTACTTTCCCAGGTATAGGCAAGAAGACAATAACTCCTCTTAAATGGGTTAATTTATCTGCGAGATCCCTTCTGAATGCACAAACTGAACTGAACACACTATTTCTCCTCCACCCCACATGAACACACTGCAGTGTTACTGAATGATGGATTTGTGGTGTCTGGTTGATGTCAAACCCCTAATTTTGCTCTTTTGGAAAAAGACACATTTACAGTGTTCAATGTTTAGCTTGTTAATTAAGATTTACATCATTAGCACGTGGGCAGCACGGTGGTGTAGTGGTTAGCGCTGTCGCCTCACAGCAAGAAGGTCCGGGTTCGAGCCCCGTGGCTGGTGAGGGCCTTTCTGTGTGGAGTTTGCATGTTCTCCCCGTGTCCGCGTGGGTTTCCTCCGGGTGCTCCGGTTTCCCCCACAGTCCAAAGACATGCAGGTTAGGTTAACTGGTGACTCTAAATTGACCGTAGGTGTGAATGTGAGTGTAAATGGTTGTCTGTGTCTATGTGTCAGCCCTGTGATGACCTGGCGACTTGTCCAGGGTGTACCCCGCCTTTCGCCCGTAGTCAGCTGGGATAGGCTCCAGCTTGCCTGCGACCCTGTAGAACAGGATAGAGCAGCTAGAGATGATGAGATGAGATCATTAGCACGTTGAGTTGATTGCTCCATTTTGCCCCCTAGTGGAATAAGAGAGACTCACGCTTAACAAAAAACGAATTTAAATTTAAAAAATTATTGCTGTCCATGGGGTTTCCTGTTACGCTGTTTTATACACACACACTCCTTTCTTTTTCCCTGCCTTTGTTGACAGATTAGAGGGAAAAAACCCCAAACATGTCTGTAAGTGAACTGGCTGAAATGCGAACGAGTGTGTGAATGTGTGTGGATATCTGTCCTCTTTCCAACAGTGACTGTCCTGGTTTCAAGCTGGGCCTCCCGAGTCCTGACAAATATCTGTAAAACACTAAAATCTCTCTCTCTCTCTCTCTCTCCTCCCCCAGTCTCTCTCCCAGTCTTTGCCCATGTTTACATTAGACCGTATCAGTGGATCATCAGATTAACGTTTTTAAAACGATTAGTGTGCACACAGCAACACCAATACACGATTTGCGTGCACACAGCAATACCAATACACGGATACGCTCGGCTCCGCAGGCATCCTGCACTCCAAATCACTCCGCCCTGAACAGCGAGTGCCCTCTGGAGGGTGCGCACTCCGGCCTTGCGCAGCTCACAGAGCACGCGAGTGAAGTGAACAAGCTGTGATTCGGGACTGAGCCGCTGTGTGTGTGATCCCAGCACACATCACTTACCACTTGCAAGTGGAAGGATGGCAAGCCTAAAGACAATCATAACTACACAATGGGCAGTATTTGCATCAGTATTTGCAGTATTTTCATACTTTTATACTCTTTAATGAAAGGTGATACAAGGCGGAAGTCCGCGCCGTTTTTCAGCAGTCGCGTCACATGACCAACGCCAGCGAATCAGGAAGGTGGATGTCACAGTGACGTTGTCCAATGAGACGCCAGCTAGAGCTCAGCACAGCGTATCCGCGTATTCTCAATGTTTACACAGCACCGGACCAGACACGATCTGGATTGAATACGTGGACCCTGGCGGATTCCCGTTTCCCGGCGTTTCCAGGCGGTTTAATGTAAACGGACAGTGCATCCGCGAAGAAAATGAGACAGATACGGTCTAATGTAAACGTAGCCTTTCTCTCTCCCCCAGAGTCTCTCTGTCTCTCTCCCCGTCTCTCTCCGTCTCTCTTTCTCTCTCCCCCCCACAGTCTCTCTCTCTCCCCCCCACAGTCTCTCCCACAGTCTTTCTCCCAGTCGCTTTCTCTTTTTCTCCCCCCTCCCCCCACAGTCTCTCTTCCAGTCTGGCTCTCTCTCCACACACACACACACACACACACACACTTTTTACTGCCACAGTTTTTGAATGGGGAGTTCAGGCAAGTTCTTATATTGAATGTAAATTGTTGATTGCACTTATTTTCGTTAATGTTAATAATTCTACTGTATATGTTAAAAACATCAAACAAAACACACTGGAATATACTGGGAATGAATGAGAAATGTATAGAAGTTGAATTTTAGAGATATTCATATTGAAACCAATTTGTTAAGTTTTTCCTGCCACACTGGTGATGACAGGCGAGTTTATAGCCTACTGACATATTCACTGTGAATTGTTGACTGCACTCTTCTTTTTCGTGTTTCAATTTTAAAAGGTATCAAACAAAAAGTTGGAAACGTATTGAAATGGAATGATATGAAATGAATGGGAAATTAACCTCATCGTTGTGTTCCTGATTCCCAATGAAACAGTGTTTAAAACTTTCTGAATAAACTAATCATTTTGCTGTGCGGATTTCATGGTTGCCCTTTTTAAATGGATGTTCAGTGACTATTTGGCCCTTGATGACTGAGAAATTTAGTAATGTGGCCCTCAGTGAAAATGAGTTTGACACCCCTGAATAATAATATACTTGTTTTCAGCACTCACATATACGTTTATTGTGTTCTGTCCCACCCATTACTACCTAACCCAATCAAAAAACAAACAATTCACCACACGTCTGAATTCAACACTGACTTGCTGTGTGTGTGTCAATCAATGGCTGTTGCAATGATGCTTGTGGTTTGGTGTGATTGAATCTGTCAGTTTTGGTTTATCATGCTGAAGAGAAAGTCAGTGTTTTCTAAAAACTTCCAGAAGACTGACCCGCTTCTTCATGAAGTAGCCAGCTATGAAAGTGCTGCATTCTGCACACACTTGCAAGTGCACATTTTCGGTCTCGCACGGTAGAAAAGCCGACACAAAAGATCACATGACAAACATCAGTGGTGGCTACAAGTGGGAAGTAGCACTGTTGCGGCCGACTTGAGTAGGGCAAATGCCAGGGACAGTGAACTAAAATGGGTTGCGCAGGAGGGGACCTTTGCCTACCACCTGGTGTTCTTCTTCAACGTATCTTTCTTTAAAGGCTCTGTCATGGTTACTTGTTAGCAAGGTGCAACAGTGGTTTGAAGTATTGACATTTTAATCTTTGTAAACTCACCATTTTAAGTTGATTCTGTGAAACTTATGGAGTTGAGAGCAGCAATAAAACTCACTGTGACCAGCTGGTGACACTGCGTTGGGAGGATGTAAGTTAAAGTTATTTTATGGTGTACAATTATGACTTATTTTTAGTTATTTATAGGCTAGTCTAAGATATTTGTTTGTTGTTTTGTTGGGGAAAAAAGCTGGCAGCCAGCATTTGTGCACACTTAAAAATACACACACTTGTGGTTTGAAAGGTATTTGATGATCAATAAATATGTTGTATTACACCAGTGCAATAAACACCAGTGTGTTTATTGTTGTGTTATTATATAGTTTTCAAATAAGCTATGTTTTTGTGTATGACGTTGAAGGGTGCAGTCACTAGGTGTGCTAGGTGCTGAAATTATTGTCCCCCATCTTTATGAAAACTCTAATGGTGCAGGCATAAGTGCGTCCGTGTGTGTGCGGGAATGTGTGGGACACTGAAGGGTCCCAGTTTTGGGGTTTGAAAATGTGATCACCTGACACTTTCCTCCAAAATATGAACAAACTGAAATAACATATACTGATGGCGTAGAACAGTGTTGTAGTCGAGTCACTAAACCTTGAGTCCGAGTCCAGTCTCGAGTCCCCAGTGTTCAAGTCCAAGTCATTAAAAAAATTTTGAGTCGAGTCCAGTATTGATCCGAGTTGAGTCCAAGAGCAAGACTCTAACCGCATGTGACGGTGGCTGTTTTAGCACCATTAACATTAGTTTGTTCCTGAACATGACGTATGAACAGGTGAATGTGCTTCTCTTTGTCAGGGAGTGTGAAGTATTCTGTCAGAGATGGTTGGGAGTGCAGAAAGTGTGTTTATTAATCCAAGTGAAGACACGTAAACAATCCAGAACGGTGGGCAAAATCGTAAAACGGTGAAACAGGCAATAGGTCAAGCGAGGCACAAACAGGCTATCATAGACTCGGCAGAATCAAGGATGAGGAACATGAAATCAGGGATCAGGAGACCAAACAAGGAAATAATACTCGGTAATGTGTCAGCAACACAACTCAATACTTCGCAAAGTAAGTGCGTTTTTACAGTTTTTATATCGGCGCGCTGATTGCGCCTTAATCCTGTGCAAATGCGAATCACTTACGGCGTGCACAAGAGATTTTGAATTTCCCTCCAGGGATTAATAAAGTAATTCTGATTCTGAGATCACTTGGCATGTGCACTGTCCGGAGCGCGCCCAAGTGTCTATCTGATGCACACGCCAAGGCGTGCAGGTGTGACACTCTTGCATGAAATTAATACAGATATAAATATCTTGTGCCAAATTATTATGGCATGTTACAAAAAAGAAAGAAAAAATCAGAGTCCTCTCCTGTGTCCGAAATCGCTCACTCGTTCACTGCTCCCTATATAGGGAATTACTATATAGAGGACTATGCGCTGGTATTTACATCATTACTGTCGCACAATTAAAACGTGCCAGATCAGTCGGCTGATGGGTTTCAAAATAATAAACACATGCGTGTGTTTTTGTGATAAATCCATATTATACTGAGCGCATTTCACACATTAATCAATACAAAGTCCCTGCAGCTTTCAGTTCTTTTAAATCAAGGCTAAATACTTTCTTCTTCGCCGCAGCCTTTTATTAAATCACATTTGAGACTTTTAATTTGATTTCTTTCAGCGCGACCGCAATGCATGATGGGATATATTGCTTTGGTTAGTGACCATCGTTGTTACACTACTTTTCATGATGCATTGTGGGATACTTTGAGTGCACTATATAGGGTGCAAATAATCCTCACTAAGGTTTCGGGCAGCACTACAAAATGGCGTCCTCACTGTATGAGTAGGGAGCGATTTGGGACACAGGGCTCGTCTCCAATTTACGAGTCCGAGTCATCAGTGCTCAAGTGCAAGTCGAGTCTCGAGTCATTAAAATTAGGGCACGAGTCGGACTCGAGTACTACAAGCCCGGCGTAGCAAACCATACAGTGAGGTTGGTGTCCAAAGCATTGTCTGAAATCGCTCCCTACTCACTATATAGGGCACTATATAGTGCGGACGCCATTTTGTAGTGCTGCCCACAACGCTGGTCACTAACCAAAGCAATATATCCCATCATGCATTGCGGTCGCGCTGAAAGAAATCAAATTAAAAGTCTTAAATGTGATTTAATAAAAGGCCGCGGCGAAGAAGAAAGTATTCAGCCTTGATTAAAAAGAACTGAAAGATGCAGGGACTTTGTATTGATTAATGTTGGAAATACGCTCAGTATAATATGGATTTGTCACAACAACACACGCGTGTGTTTATTATTTTGAAACCCATCAGCCGACTGATCTGGCACGTTTTAATTGTGCGACAGTAATGACGTAAATACCAGCGCGACGGACTAGTGTCCGAAAGAGTTTTTTCATTTTACCAATGAGCTCACTATATAGCCCTCTGTGAACGAGTGAGCGATTTCGGACACAGGGAATGCAATTGTCCACAAATTATTATTATTATTTTTTAAATGAAGGTAAAACCGACGCGTAACAATAGTCAGTATTCGATTTCTGGCAGCCATTTTGCCACATTCAGGTTCTTCTGCTTCAGGTTTAGGTGCGTCTCCAGTGATTCTGGGCTCACATATCCGTATTTAACACTTTTAGGTCTCAAACATGAACACTATTTATGACAAATTTATCACTGTTGTGTATTTCTCATTGGGTCAGCAACTCCAACTAAATCATATGTTTAACATTAAGCGTGGAAATGCTCCTTCATATCTGAAAGGTCAATTTCATAGTGCAGCACAAACACAATACAAGACAGAGTCAATCAGCTTTTTTTGTCCCTAGGGTGAATGGGTTTGGAAAGAATTCTTTTTTTATTTTGTGGTGTTAAATGCTGGAATGGATTGCCAATCGAAGTAAGACAAATAGATTCAAAGTTTACTTTCAAAAAATGTGTAAAGGAACACCTAATGGCCAAAATAATGAATGAAGAAAATAACGATTTTAGTTATTATTAGTTATGTATGTATTAGGTGCCAAAATTGTACAGTAATTATTTTTTACAATGGTTAAATATTTATTATTTTGCGAGTAGCTACTATGTTAATTTTAATTATGTTTTTTTAAATACAATTTTTGTTTTTAGTGATAAATTAATTTAATCATAGATGTTTATAATTTAAATATTTACGTTGTTAATTTTATTATTTTTACATGCCAAGTTTGCCACAACCATCTTGTCATCTTGAGGACCACAATGGAAATAAGTGTATTTTAATGCTTTTTGTGTCATCCTCGGCGATATGTAGATGTATGTTTTTATCATATATATTTATATTGCCAAATAAAATCAAATCAAATCACCCGAAGGGAATCTGACAGAAAATGGATGTTCAGAGTTGAAGAACAGCGCCCCTAGTGGTGGCCAGGCTTTATGACAGGATTGTACAGTTACATTACAATTATCCAGTGTGCAAGCTTTTATCAATAAAATAGAAACTTGTTTAATCACACTAGACACACACACAAAATTATATATAAAACACACGCAAATTAAGTTGCATTTCTTCATCTGGTTAAACTACCGTAAGTGAACAGCAGGGGGCAGCAGCAAAACCAAAGACATCTGACGTTCAAAGGGGTCAAAATGAATATTTGGTGACTTTGAAGTCCACAGGAGATCTTTACAGGGTTTAAAATTATTTTATGTTGCATGAAAACCCCTCTTTAACTTTATTTGCAGAATTTTTAGACTTTCAAATGGAGATCTAAATTAAACGATTAAATGCTTAATAATTTAGTGCTGTGGCATTTTAGTTTCACTTAAGCCTAATCCCACATGCAGGTTTCACTTAAAATACGTTAACTACACATTATTAAAACTTTGCAAGGAAATTACATTCTGATATTTTATATTTTGGACATAAATTTTATTACATATGAGTAATAAGGCTAAGAGTTCAGCTAAATAAACATACAACATGTACATTTAAGTACAATGAATCATAAGACTATCTCAGAGTATTGTCATTTTCCATGGCTTATAGAGTGTCTAGCGATGGTTTTTGGGCCACAAGTTTCTAAAGATAAGTAGTTGTGCATGAGAAAACGTGTACAGGCAACACACACACACACACCCCTCCTGTACGAGATGCAGGAAACCAATGCTGTGCTTCAAAGACAAAACAGGACGTGGTTCTACAAGCTTTGAAAAAAACCTCAGAGTTTACAAACAGTGTGAAAGAAACTTAAGTCCTGCGTGCACCAATAGATGAACAATGAGCAACAAACCAGTAAGTTCTCCATTGATAATCCAACAAGATAATCTTCTGTTATTAGAAACCAAACACTCACAGATATCTCCTTATCACAGCTCTGAGTATACAGCATAGAGGTTAGTGAAGGTTCTCTATTTTATAAGGTAAAAAAAATCAGAAGTGTATTTCTATATTGTTTTAAACAATATTGTAGAAGTGTCCTCAAATCAAATAGTTGAACTTGTTGGACTTTGTATTGGGTTAGAAGGCATTTAACCTTGTTTTCTTCTGAAAAATGAAGTTAAAAGCAGATACTGCAAGAAGGAAATGCATTGCTCATTTACCACAGTATACACTTCAAAAATCTCTTTTGACTGACTTGAACATTGTTCATGTTGGATCATTGAATATACTCATTTATTAATTGATGTTCCTAACAATCACGAATGCAGTTTTTGAACTTCAAACTGAACTATAGTGTTTGTTTTTTTTTCAACCTCAACAGTAATTGTGATGGATTGATATTTTTTGTAGAATAATTTGACACACATTAAATTATTTTTATTGGGAATAATATGGTTAAAGCCGTGTTACTGTAAATAACTCTCCAACTACTAAATATGAATTTCCTTGAAAGTAGAAGTAAGAGAGTGACAAGGCATGTGATCATCTACCACATCCAGATTACATCCTGTTCGAAAAAGGTGTAAATATAAAGGGTTTACAGGGAGAATATGCTCATTTAGGAGATCAGTCGAAGCCTGCATGAAAGTGAGATCAATGTGTGAAGATGGCTCAATGCAAATGTTTTCAATTGTACATACAGTTTAAAAAAAAAAAAGGCAGCTTAAACTTTCATCTGTTCACAAAATCAGAAAACGGAAAAATACACTCGTTTCTTCATTAAAGCACAACAATCACGTGTTTGACATTATTGTAAATAGTGCAAAGTTACGCCAGCGCTTTGAAAAACTTTTCTTGTTTACCCTCAAAGCCTTTTGGAAGAAAAGCTGAGAACTAAAAGATTGCAATTCCTGTATTATTAATCCCAGTTAAGGATGGACTTCAATGGGATTATTTATATACATTTTTTTTTCCAAAATAACACTGCATACCTGAGACAAACACTGGTAGACTGGGCACTGAAATATAAAAATACGAACCAAACAAAATCGGAAATAAATAAATTGATATTAATCACTTCTTTAAATATTTTGTCATTACATGACTGGATGTATATCTAATCTGTAAACCACTGTATTATTGATTAATAAGTGCTCTAAAATCAATTTATCTTTGGTGACACTAACCCTGTATCCGAAATCACTCACTATGTAGTGAGTTTGCCATTTTGTAATACTGTCCGAATGAATAGTGAGAATTATTACACCCTATATAAGTGGGCTCATAGTATCCCATAATGCATCGTGAGAAGTAGTATACAACCGATGGTCACTAACCAAGCAATATATACCATCATGCCTTGTGGTTGCGCTGAAAGAAGAAAAAAAAAAAAAAAAAGTGTGTTAGGGTGAATGGATGGAGGAAGAAACATTATAAACAGACATTCAAGTACAATTAAAAATAGTAAGAGAAAAGAAAATAAGCTAAAATAGAATAAGGCATATAATACAAGAGTAAAAGTTCCAGTGCAGAGCAAGGAATTAATCAAAAGCCTCCAATTTGATTTAATAAAAAGCAGCGGCAAAAAAGAAAGAAAGAAAGGATTCGGCCTTAATTTAAAAGAACTGAAAGATGCAGCAGACACAAAGTATTTTGTATTGATTAATGTGGAAATGCGCTCAGTATAATATGGATTTATCACAAAAATACATGCATGTGTTTATTAGTTTGAAACCCACTAGCCGACTGATCTGGCACGTTTTAATTGTGCGACAGTAATGACGTAAATAACGGCGTGGCGGAATAGTGTCCGAAAGAGTTTTTACATTTTACCACTGAGCTCACTATATAGTCCTCTATATCAGGGGTTCTCGACCTTTTCTGCTTCGAGCCCCACCTATTCATACTTGTAACAAGTTGGGGCCCATTAAAAAAAGATCCCCAATTATTTTGGCTCATCTATTCGATTAGAATCTAATAATCTATTGTAAAGCGTATTAATGGGATGCAACATCACTCCCTGTTACAGATGGGCGCCAGGAATTAAATAAATACAATAAAAAAAGCAGTTTTGAATTGGAGGTATCATATTTAAAATATTCAGAAAAATAGTAGCCAAGAATAAATCTAAACCCTGCTATTTCAATCTCTGCGGCCCCCAGAAGATTCAACATAAAACATCACACTGTACATATTTTTTTGGTCATTTTTATGAAGAGTTCCAGTCGTTCTGGACCGTGCAACTAATATCCATGCCAGACCAAAGTGCAAATGCGAGCAAATTATTTTGTTTGTAGTTATTGCGGTTTTTGAGATGAACTCGTCAGTGGAGCACATCCTTGTTGTACGAACTTAGCTGGTTAGATTATAGCTCATTATTGTATTCTAAATTTTGCTGTAAAATCTCTCTTGACGCTGATTAACCACCACATCAGCAGCCCTACTGAACCTTCCTGTCTGACTAAAAAAGCTCAGATACTCGTCTATCCACTACTGCTACCCATCACATAAAACTGGAACACAACAAATGTTTACAAGCTAATGCAACTTCCTTCTCTGAGGCAGAGCACTATCATTTTAATTAAACAGATAAAAAAAAAAGTACGTTTTCACTTCTTACTTTTGGTGGAATATTCCTACCACTCGCGCCTTCACGTGATGGACTTCTGCTGTTGTAAAAACAGTTATTTAACTTTTTATCTGTTGAAGAAAAAGTAATGAGATCATTCGCATGACTGGCTCATTTATGCACACTGTAATCATCTTCGTCGTCGTCTTCTTTTGGCTGTTCCCGTTAGGGGTCACCATAGCGGATCTGTTCCACATATTTGATTTGGCATAGGTTTTACACCAGATGCCCTTCCTGATGCAACCCTCCCCAATCTATCCAGGTTTGGGACCAGCACTAGGTCTACACTGGCTTGTACAACCCCAGTGGATGGGTATTTTACCTAATCTGCATGTCTTTGGACTGTCCAAACACAGGGAGGACATGCAAACTCCACACAGAAAGACCCCTGTTGGCTGTGAGGCTCGAACCTGGAACCTTCTTGCTGTGAGGTTTTTCATGTGTAACATGAAAGCCGCTCACCAACAGAACTTTTACGCGCTATTTAAAAAAAAATGCATCAATTTTTGAATGAATTTTACACTTTAACTATTATGCTAACAATTGCCCCTTTTCCACCAAAGCAGTTCCAGGGCTGGTTCGGGGCCAGTGCTTAGTTTGGAACCGGGTTTTCTGTTTCCACTGACAAAGAACTGCATGCATTGTGACGCTGTTTTTAATTCTACTCATATATAAAATAAATCACTAAGTTTTAACTTCATACAAGCTAAAGTGCTGTTCCAAAAAAATACACGTGTTCTCATACGATTTACTTACTGTTTGCGAATTTTCAGCTTTCTACTTCTAATAACGATTCCAAAATTACACTGAATTCTCAACCCTGAACACATAAGATAAAAGTTGCAGGAAAACTCGGCCATTTTGCTTTGACAACTGCTTTCTTGGGAAAACTGTCATTTTCATACCCCAAATGTTCTTTTGGTACCAAATCTTCTTGATTCAATCGTAAACAGCTCCCAAAATTACACATTTTCTGAAACCCCGAACACATACAGTGGTGCTTGAAAGTTTGTGAACTCTTTAGAATGTTCTATATTTCTGCATAAATATGACCTAAAACATCATCAGATTTTCACACAAGTCCTAAAAGTAGGTAAAGAGAACCCAGTTAAACAAATGAGACAAAAATATTATACTTGGTCATTTATTTATTGAGGAAAATGATCCAATATTACATATCTGTGAGTGGCAAAAGTATGTGAACCTTTGCTTTCAGTATCTGGTGTGACCCCCTTGTGCAGCGATAACTGCAACTAAACGTTTGCGGTAACTGTTGATCAGTCCTGCACACTGGCTTGGAGGAATTTTAGCCCGTTCCTCCGTACAGAACAGCTTCAACTCTGGGATGTTGGTGGGTTTCCTCACATGAGCTGCTTGCTTCAGGTCCTTCCACAACATTTTGATTGGATTAAGGTCAGGACTTTGACTTGGCCATTCCAAAACATTAACTTTATTCTTCTTTAACCATTCTTTGGTAGAACGACTTGTGTGTTTAGGGTCGTTGTCTTGCTGCATGACCCACCTTCTCTTGAGATTCAGTTCATGGACAGATGTCCTGACATTTTCCTTTAGAATTTGCTGGTATAATTCAGAATTCATTGTTCCATCGATGATGGCAAGCCGTCCTGGCCCAGATGCAGCAAAACAGGCCCAAACCACGATACTACCACCACCATGTTTCACAGATGGGATAAGGTTCTTATGCTGGAATGCAGTCTTTTCCTTTCTCCAAACATAACGCTTCTCATTTAAACCAAAAAGTTCTATTTTGGTCTCATCCGTCCACAAAAATTTTTCCAATAGCCTTCTGGCTTGTCCACGTGATCTTTAGCAAACTGCAGACGAGCAGCAATGTTCTTTTTGGAGAGCAGTGGCTTTCTCCTTGCAACCCTGGCATGCACACCATTGTTGTTCAGTGTTCTCCTGATGGTGGACTCATGAACATTAATATTAGCCAATGTGAGAGAGGCCTTCAATTGCTTAGAAGTCACCCTGGGGTCCTTTGTGACCTCGCCGACTATTACACGCCTTGCTCTTGGAGTGATCTTTGTTGGTCGACCACTCCTGGGGAGGGTAACAATGGTCTTGAATTTCCTCCATTTGTACACAATCTGTCTGACTGTGGATTGGTGGAGTCCAAACTCTTTACAAATGGTTTTGTAACTTTTTCCAGCCTGATGAGCATCAACAACACTTTTTCTGAGGTCCTCAGAAATCTCCTTTGTTCGTGCCATGATACACTTCCACAAACGTGTTGTGAAGATCAGACTTTGATAGATCCCTGTTCTTTAAATAAAACAGGGTGCCCACTCACACCTGATTGTCATCCCATTGTTTGAAAACACCTGACTCTAATTTCATCCTTCAAAATAACTGCTAATCCTAGAGGTTCACATACTTTTGCCACTCACAGATATGTAATACTGGATCATTTTCCTCAATAAATAAATGACCAAGTATAATATTTTTGTCTCATTTGTTTAACTGGGTTCTCTTTATCTACTTTTAGGACTTGTGTGAAAATCTGATGATGTTTTAGGTCATATTTATGCAGAAATATAGAAAATTCTAAAGGGTTCACAAACTTTCAAGCACCACTGTATTTCGATCAATGATGTCTAAGAGTTTACAAAGCAAGTGAGCACGGTAAACAAAAAGGTTCAAATGAACAACTTCTCTGCTTACTTCGCAGCCATTTCTTCTTCATGTGAAGGCCTTTTGATGAACTGTTAGAGGGGGGCTAATATAATTGTACTCCTAATAACAACAGATGCGACGAACAGCCTTGCTAAATGTTGTGTGACTAGCGAAGATAGCGTGACTTTTTTACGCTTCGCTTGCGAAACAACATCACAGTAGAAGATTCTACAAATTCAATAGCGATTTGGAGAAAAAAAACAAAAGGAAAAAAAAGAACTTGAAGAAAAGACAGTATTATGAGAAAAACCGGGAGGCGCTGGCTAAAAAAGGCAAGAGAAAGAATGCGAAAGCTCCGTGAAAAGGAAAAGCAAAGTAAATACAATGAGAGCTATCTGTGGTGACCTAAAGAAATGCAAGAGGCGTAAAAATGAGCTATTCAAGCTTATGCCTAGCCAGCATGAGGACATAATGTCTTCTTTTTAGAAATAAAAATGAACTTGTATGATTTCTGCACAAGAATGCAAATCTTACACAATAAATGTGAAAATATCAAAAAAAGACCATGCCAGAAATGCATTCTGGGTGTTAGTTAAAATGAATAATATAATAGATAATCTCTCAAAGTGATTAAAATATTTGTTCTCGTGATCAAATCTAATAATCAATATTCTGATGACAGATAAGTGACTTTGTGAAATTGTTCATTTTTCTCATGTGTTACACTCCTGGATCCTGCAACTGATCACACTGTAATATTAACTATTGTTAATTAGATCATTAGGATAAAAAAAAATGGACTAATGTAGCAAAGCGCAGCGAAGAAATGCTTTGATAGATTTGAAAGCTTTGATTTTTCCAAACATCCTCTTCAGACAGCGAAGCTGCACAGCAGAAGGTACAGGAGTAGAAACAGTGATGTACCACCTGGTCTTGTCACGACACCACTGTTTCCTGATTCAGACGTCGATTTGGAGCTGTCCTTTCTTTCTGCTGAACACACACACACACACACACACACACACACAAAATCCCACAATTCAGTCAGGCAACACATCTGGACAGACCTGAGAACTGCATCGTCCTGCTGAAGGGAGGTGGGGAAACTGAGTAAACGGTCACTAACAGTACATTTTCAATATCGAACTTTTACAAATCGCTTGTCTAAAGTCCCTCAGAGAAATCGGACGGCTGATACACTACCGTTCAAAAGTTTGGGGTCACCCAGACAATTTTGTGTTTTCCATGAAAAGTCACACTTTTATTTACCACCATAAGTTGTAAAATGAATAGAAAATATAGTCAAGGCATTTTTCTGGCCATTTTGAGCATTTAATCGACCCCACAAATGTGATGCTCCAGAAACTCAATCTGCTCAAAGGAAGGTCAGTTTTATAGCTTCTCTAAAGAGCTCAACTGTTTTCAGCTGTGCTAACATGATTGTACAAGGGTTTTCTAATCATCCATTAGCCTTCTGAGGCAATGAGCAAACACATTGTACCATTAGAACACTGGAGTGAGAGTTGCTGGAAATGGGCCTCTATACACCTATGGAGATATTGCACCAAAAACCACACATTTAGACTACGTTCAGACTGCACCCTGAAACGACCCATATCCGATTTTTTTGCCCATATGCGACCTGTATCCGATTTGTTATTGACAATCTGAACGACACAGATCCGATTTTTTTCACATGCGACCCAGGCCGCTTGGATATGTGGTCCTAATTCCGAATCCGTTATTTTCACATGCGACTGCAGTCTGACCGGACAGGTCGCATTCATGCGACCTACACGTCATCAACAAGAGACAAACGTCACTATTCTGCGTTGGAAACATATCTGTGAAGATACTCAGATTACCACAGATTATTCTGCGTTGGCTAATCCCACCTCTTTGGTGGAAATCAACAACATTTGTACAGTTTTCAGAATTTAAATAGACTTTTATAGAATTGATCAAGCTAATGGTGGATTTGGTAGGGACCTGGATGTTGATCTGTTAGCCTGATTAAATAAAACAGTTTCTATAACTGATTTATAACTTAAACCATCCTGTATTACAAGATAAGATTGTTCTGGAAATTTCCAGTAATTTGACACCTTCGGTCTCATTAGTCTGCTGCCCACATTAATCAGATTATTGTGCGAGTTCCGCAGCTGCCACAAAAACCACATCGCCAGGTCTCGCCTCATCTCCATGCTTTACTTGCAAACTTGAAGAGTGCGCTTTTTTTTTTGTTTACGTATTACGTAGATGTGCTTATTACGTGTCAATTTGCGCATGCGGGACACTTTTGGGTCGTTTTCCGTTCATATTGGAGATCGCATACAAGTCTCATATAATTGGTAATGTGAATGGCCTAACAAAAAAATCGGATTTCACAACAAATCGGATATGGGTTGTTTCAGGTTGCAGTCTGAACGTAGTGTTAGTAGAATTTAGCTAGAATAGTTATTTACCACATTAGCAATGTATAGAGTGGATTTCTGATTAGTTTCATGTGATCTTCATTGAAAAGAACAGTGCTTTTCTTTCAAAAATAAGGAAATTTCAAAATGACCCCAAACTTTTGAACGGTAGTGTACTTTCCGTGTTGATGCACTCAAACGGTTGGAACACTTCTGCGCAGGAGAGCAAACGACAACTTTAATCACTTTCTTAGCTTACCGTTATCATTATTAAGCATTAGATTATCAGACAGTTCGAAACACGGACGCAGAACTTCACAGACTCGGAGCTGCGTATACACTTGGGATAAACTTGTTCCTTTCTTCGAGGAACAAAATCTGATTTTGTCGCATCTGACGTCACATCCACCTCGTTAGATGTGCAAGACATGAAGTGGTGGTTAGAGGTCTGCGCGGGACAGAATTTTCAGTCCTGCTCCCGCCCGCTCCCGCATTGTGCAGTCCCGCTCCCGCAAAGAATTATGATTTTCAGTCCCGCTCCCGCAAAGAATTATGATTTTCAGTCCCGCTCCCGCCCGCGCCTGCCATATTTTGTCCCGCTCCCGCCCGCAAATCCCGCATGATGCAGACGTTCGCGTTATTTCTCACGAAAGTTCTTGTCATTGGCTTGGGGAATTAAACATGCTGAGCTTAGCTGAGCTCTCCACTGACCGATCCTTCATTTATTGTAAGTTTATTGTTTAGACTCTGACATTTTGCTGACACATTCCAAGTTGAGCGCTGCATGCGCTCATGATTGACAGCTCTCGCTTTGATTGACAGCTCTCGCTTTGCGCACTCGCGCGTCTGTGGCGTTATGATTCCAACCGCGATTTCATTCTCCTCTCATATGAAGTGCTGCGCAACCACAACCAGCTCCTCAGATTATACACTGTCTATTTCTAGCTTTAAATTGAACAATCTGTGCGATACACAGTCCTTTTTAATACTAGTTAATACTTTTTAATACTTAGGACTAATACTCTTGACTTTTTAATGGTAAATGTACCTCTTTTTAAAGCAGCACTTACTTCTGAAGCACTGTGAGCTTCACTAGAGGAGTTCTGCTCTTCTGCCATGATCGGAGATCTCAAACATGGAAGAGCGGAAAGGAATCCGAAACGTACGCGAGATTAGACCACATCCGCAAATTTAGGCATCTTAAAATGTTTTTATTAATGCCAAATAAAATATCCAACACAAATTATATACGATAGACATAAATTAATAAATTTTATTTTAAACACGTTTTTAGTTAGCGGGACTGCAGCTTATCACCTCTCCCGCCCGCAATGAGCTTTCAAAATTTGTCCCGCGCTGCACTGCTTTGCGTCGGGTCCCGTGGGACTCCCGCAGGAGTGCAGGGCTCTAGTGGTGGTCAGCTGAGCTCACTGTTCACAAGCGTTACTATCACTGGGGCGCCTCGCTAGTTGTTAAAATGCCTGACACTTGTCTTGTTTTGCACTGTTCAAATTGATCAAACTGTGAAACTGATCAAAGTTTCTTCCAGGTTCCCCGTGAAGTGATAATGGATGAAAGAGCAAAGGATTTTACCAAAAGACGACAAGAAAGGTGGCTCTTGAACCTTTCGCTGTGATGGAAGAGAGCCGAGTCGAAGAATGCTCGAGTTTGAAATGATCACTTCGGGAAAGGTTTGTAAATTCCTCCGATTTATGTTGTTTGGATTCGCAAATCACCTTTCTCTCCATCTTCCGTTGTTTCACGATGTTTTGAAGTTCAGGAGACGCTCAAATCCTCAGATGCATTTTGGTTTATGGTTTGATCGTGTTCATATTGTAAACTAACGGGTATATCAAAGTTTTCACTTTATTTATCAGAATGTCCTAGTAATCTTTACAGGGACAATGATGTAGCTTGCACTCCTACACTGAACAAGAGAGAAAAGATAATCGAGATGATCCACGGAAACACTGCTTGCCCAGCCATGCAGTTACAGTGAACCATGATAACGTCTCCGTCCTGTTTCACCAATAACCCAGGTCTTTAAAGGGGTTTCTGTGGATCTTTGTGAATGATTTACCCAGAAGCGCAGGGAGGATTGAGAAGCGAGCAGCTGTGGTTTGTTTACACCCGATGCTAAAACTTGTAGCGTCCTAGCAACCATTGCAAAGACGCGTACAAAAAGCCCAGAAATCCCAGGCAAAAAGGATACAGGATTTATCTTGTAGTATTCTAATCCCCAGATCTTCAGCCCAGCCATATATAAAAACTTGCACGTCTCCATGCTCTTCCAGGTTTGCATCTGTTTGTCCATGTAGAACGATGTCTGCAGCACCAGGTAGTTTGAGATGTCGGGGAACTCAATGGATAGACAATTTTTCAAGTCATTGGAAAAAATCCTTCTTTGATAACGTGTAAAGATCTATCCCATGGCGAAGAGCAACTTCCTGAAGGTATCTTGATTGCACATTGACTTCTAAACTGTGAGAATAGTCAGACGGTTTCACTACCTCTTCGCACAATCAGTTTGCTGACCACCACTTCATTTACTGGAAGGAAACTCGCAAACAAAAGTCACGTGACTGAATACAACCTATACTGCATAAAAATTCAAATTCAGTTGGTGACTCAACCCAACATGAACACCAGGGCCTCACCAACGTAAACAGATACAGTGGTGCTTGAAAGTTTGTGAACTCTTTAGAATTTTCTATATTTCTGCATAAATGTGACCTAAAACATCATCAGATTTTCACACAAGTCCTAAAAGTAGATAAAGAAAACCCAGTTAAACAAATGAGACAAAAATATTATACTTGGTCATTTATTTATTGAGGAAAATGATCCAATATTGCATATCTGTGAGTGGCAAAAGTATGTGAACCTTTGCTTTCAGTATCTGGTGTGACCCCCTTGTGCAGCAATAACTGCAACTAAACATTTCTGGTAACTGTTGATCAGTCCTGCACACCGGCTTGGAGGAATTTTAGCCCGTTCCTCCGTACAGAACAGTTTCAACTCTGGGATGTTGGTGGGTTTCCTCACATGAACTGCTCACTTCAGGTCCTTCCACAACATTTCAATTGGATTAAGGTCAGGACTTTGACTTGGCCATTCCAAAACATTAACTTCATTCTTCTTTAACCATTCTTTGGTAGAATGACTTGTGTGCTTAGGGTCGTTGTCTTGCTGCATGACCCACCTTCTCTTGAGATTCAGTTCATGGACAGATGTCCTGACATTTTCCTTTAGAATTTGCTGATATAATTCAGAATTCATTGCTCCATTAATGATGGCAAGCCGTCCTGGCCCAGATGCAGCAAAACAGGCCCAAACCATGATACTACCACCACCATGTTTCACAGATGGGATCAGGTTCTTATGCTGGAATGCAGTGTTTTCCTTTCTCCAAACATAACACTTCTCATTTAAACCAAAAAGTTCTATTTTGGTCTCATCCGTCCACAAAACATTTTTCCAATAGCCTTCTGGCTTGTCCACATGATCTTTAACAAACTGCAGTCAAGCAGCAATGTTCTTTTTGGAGAGCAGTGGCTTTCTCCTTGCAGCCCTGCCATGCACACCATTGTTGTTCAGTGTTCTCCTGATGGTGGACTCATGAACATTAGCCAATATGAGAGAGGCCTTCAGTTGCTTAGAAATTACCCTGGGGTCCTTTGTGACCTCACTGACTATTACACGCTTTGCTCTTGGAGTGATCTTTGTTGGTCGACCACTCCTGGGGAGCATAACAATGGTCTTGAATTTCCTTCATTTATACACAATCTGTCTGACTGTGGATTGGTGGAGTCCAAACTCTTTAGAGATGGTTTTGTAACCTTTTCCAGCCTGATGAGCATCAACAACGCTTTTTCTGAGGTCCTCAGAAATCTCCTTTGTTCATGCCATGATACACTTCCACAAACATGTGTTGTGAAGATCAGACTTTGATAGATCCCTGTTCTTTAAATAAAACAGGGTGCCTGCTCACACCTGATTGTCATCCCATTGATTGAAAACACCTGACTCTAATTTCACCTTCCAATTAACTGCTAATCCTAGAGGTCCACATACTTTTGCCACTCACAGATATGTAATATTGGATTATTTTCCTCAATAAATAAATGATCAAGTATAATATTTTTGTCTCATTTGTTTAACTGGGTTCTCTTTATCTACTTTTAGGACTTGTGTGAAAATCTGATGATGTTTTAGGTCATATTTATACAGAAATATAGAAAATTCTAAAGGGTTCACAAACTTTCAAGCACCACTGTAGATAGATGGATGGATGGATGGTTTCAATTCCGCGTCAGGGTTTTTTCCCCCCCCACACTTCTCTACTTTGTCCAGACTGAAATACCAAAACCACATAAGATTAAACTACTTGAATCAGTAGTTTCTTTCAGAGCTGAGAACAGCAGCTGACCAAAAAAGAGGAAAGGTTATTACCGGGCCTATTGAGGTATTTCACTCACGTGACCAAGTCATGTGATGCTGCCATTTTGGACGGCACGGCTCGAATCAGTTTGAATGCGAGGAAGGCGACAAACGAAAAACATAAAAGAAAAAGGAGCGAGATGCAGAAAACACCTTCACTATCCAGCGACGTAGGGCATTTACAGGGCGAGCAGAGGGAGAGGTATTTGCAAAAATTGAGGTTAGCAGGCTTAGAGAACGACGTTTACCTGCTTCCACCAGGATTGTTCACTGACGTACGGAAGTACACGAAGCCCTCGTCTTTACCTGACTTCAGCCCACATGATCTGTATACCTATGTCGTTAAAAACCCATCGCCATACACAGGTATTGATCTGAAAGCGTATACGAGTTTGGATACCTACAAATATTTTGTGTCAGGCTGGGTAACATGCCTACATCAGCGGGTTGTCCCTGGAGCCGGTGGTCGCCATCTTTTGGATGACTGTTAAAACCTTTCAGTCTCAAGTTTTTCCTTTACTGGATTTACTAGTTTACTGAGCTAGCGTGCTCGGGCAAGCTGGGAGCTAGCACGCGCTAGCCTGCCGGCGGCCGGCGCGTGCCAGCCTGCCCGAGCTAGCGCACTAGCTCCCAGCCTGCCCGAGCTAGCGCGCTAGCTTAGTAAACTAGTAAATCCAGTATAGGAAAAACTTGAGACTGAAAGGTTTTAACAGTCATCCAAATGACTGAACGTAAACATTGCTACAGTAACATACCAGCTACTGTTGTTGACATTAGCTAGCTTGACGTCCAAAATGGCGGACACAGGGGCGTCACGTGACCCTGTGACGTCAGGTGAAATACCTCAATAGGAGATGGTGGGGGGAAAGAGTTCGAGAGGGGGTGTCCTTGAAAATTTTGCATTTTCAAGGGCTGAAAGATGCATTTTCCTGGTATCTGGCATGGTGAATGTACCTCATTAGATACCCCCAAATCCTGTCTGCTCGGTACGTACATAAGACCACATCAGCATCAAACTCCTCTCGTGCCTCATCAACTTTAATCTGTGCAATCTATCTAAACAACACCCGAGATGGAATTTAGCTCCCCATCACCCAGCAGCGTACCATTTGGCTATGTGTTTCAATCAAAATGATATCCTGTCAATTTAGTATGTGGAATACAAGACAGTCTTATTAGACTACATCAGCACCAGACCTCCTCTTGTGCCTCACCAACTTTCAACTATCTACAAGTCAACAACATTTGAGCTGGAATTTGGTTCCCGAGCACCCAGGAGTATACCATCTGGTTATATGTTTCAATCAAAATGGAATCCTGTCTGCTTAGAATAAACAATACCAGACTACATCAGCACCAAGAGGGGGAGAGTGCTGTCCCCAGAATGTATGCAGCGCATTCCCTCTCTCTACGATCATGTCTGCGAGAACCATAGCGTTAGCCAGACAGGTCAGGTTGTCTTTCGGACCTCACTCAGTTTCCTATTTTTAAAATATAAAATACTCAATTTGGACGGCCAGGTAAAGCCTCATGTGGACACCCTACTTTTAAATTTCTGGCTAACACCAAGTCAAGAACTACCTAACACGGTCTAAATGTGCAGTGTATACAAACCACAACTTTATACCATTATGCTAATATGCAAATTTAATGTTACAACTACTACAGCAAACTTTAAGACCCATTTTTGGTCATTACACATTACTCATATCCAGCTAGGAATATCATCTATTTGAGTCCTCATTTTAATGCTAATTTTGTGATCAAGAGTTCTGAGTAATGTTAAAAAAGGTTTTGGTGTACTTCTAAATTTCATGAATAATCTCATGCACCTCCCTCTTCCCGTGCCCTCGTGACCCGGCATGGGCACGGCCCGGTAGGATTCACCCTGGCGCGAGCTCACCTCCGCACCTTATGTTTCCATACGAGTCACTGATCCAGCCGGACTTTAAAAATTCATAACTCAGCCACCGGAGGTCCCATCGAAGCCAAATTTCACATGCACCTCCTTCTACACGATCCACTACGGACCAGCATGGGCACGGCCCGGTAGGACGGCGCCTCGGGACGTTATTCGCCATTGTGCAAGCTCCGCTCCTTCCCGTGCGCTTTAACGCAAGCCACGGCTCCAGGCAAACTTTAAAAATTCATAACTTGCCCAGGGAAGCTCGCAGTTGGCCAACTTTTTGCATCGCGTTTCTGTGTGATACACTGGAGAAATTGATGAGCAATTCTTCAGAATTGGGTCGCATTTTGCGATGCAATACCGGCTATCTTGAACGCTGTTCATAAGCATGCTTTTCGCTGATGCTGTCAAATAAGTTTAGAAAGAGTGGATTTTACTCACCTATAAGCATTAACCCGGTCTTCACAAATATGGCCGGGGAAATTCCAACTTAATTGTACGCGTACTGTGATTGGCTGATTCAAGTGGAAGTGAGGTAGACGGCCAATCAAAATGCTCCTTACAAAATCGTTCGCTGTGATTTCCATAAACAAACAAGAATCTCTGGTCACAGCTGGTGAGCTTGCCTGATGTATGAGAGGTCCTGCCAACCTCAAAAAAAAAAAATCCCACCGGATTTGCATACACTACTGTTCAAAAGTTTGGGGTCACTTTGAAATTCCCTTTTTTTTTTTTTTGAAAGAAAAGCACTGTTCCTTTAAACTAATCAGAAATCCACTCTATACATTGCTAATGTGGTAAATGACTATTCTAGCTGCAAATGTCTGGTTTTTGGTGCAATATCTCCATAGGTGTATAGAGGCCCATTTCCAGCAACTCTCACTCCAGTGTTCTAATGGTACAATGTGTTTGCTCATTGCCTCAGAAGGCTAATGGATGATTAGAAAACCCTTGTACAATCATGTTAGCACAGCTGAAAACAGTTGAGCTCTTTAGAGAAGCTATAAAACTGACCTTCCTTTGAGCAGATTGAGTTTCTGGAGCATCACATTTGTGGGGTCGATTAAATGCTCAAAATGGCCAGAAAAATGTCTCGACTATATTTTCTATTCATTTTACAACTTATGGTGGTGAATAAAAGTGTGACTTTTCATGGAAAACACAACATTGTCTGGGTGACCCCAAACTTTTGAACGGTAGGGTAGATCTCAAGAATGACCTGTTTGGACGTCAAATCCGTGAATTTGCGGAAAATTCTCACCTCTGTTCTTTACATCACGGACACTGTTTCAGCAGTTTTACGTGACGTCTACCAGAAAAAGAGGGAGAAGTGAAGTGAAATCTATGCAGCTCTGAGCACACAGAGGTCACAAACGACTCGCCGACCTCTGTTCCTTTTCTTTCTTGAAGTTAATACGAAAAAATATGCAGCTTGTCAAATTACCGAGAATCCACAAACTCCTCCCACCTAAGGACATTCCTGTACGAGAAAACCTCCTCAACATTAAAAAAAATAAATAAATTTTCCCTGACACTGGAGACTCCTTCTATAAAATGTTAAATCCATCTCACCATACTGATGATTACATTCAATAACATTTAAAAAAGGATCTGTTTTTTTATTAATCGAGTGTCTACCCTACAAGTCTCCGTGAACGAGCTATTACTATAGAAACCATAACGAATTAGTATGAACATGTGAATATAAATGAATCTGACCAATTAGAATCCATAAAGTGCTGCGGTATAAAAATTATCATTAATATTATTATTAAAACAGATCTTAAGTGAAGTTTTGATAAGAACCCCCCCCCCCCCCCCCCCCCAGTACACACCTTGAACCTTCAGTTCTACTTGGAGAGTCCTGGAGCCAGGGATCTGGCAGCTGTAAATTCCTGCATCAGTGTGTTTCACGTCACTTAATCTGATGGAGTAATTCCCTTTTGTGAACTCCGATTGAAAACCTTCAACTCTGCCGCTGTACGCTGAATCCTGGTCATGAAAATTCTCTTTACCGTTGATGATGTCGTACACCGTCTTGGTGTTATCATATCGCCAGAACACGTCCGTTTCATAGCGACTGGCTGAACACGATAAGATCACAGAGTCTCCTATAGCCGCTTCAACTGTGGTGATCTGCCCAGACACTTCAAAAAACACACACACAATTATGGGTACGAACAGGAAGTAAAATACACCTTTTCATCGTGTTAAATTGTGAAATGTAAGTGTTTACCTTTATGAATCACAAGCACAAAGGCAAGCAGCTGATAAATTCTGTAGAGAAACAGAGGGCTGGAACGGCAAGACACATTTTTTAGTCCATCAACACCATATAACAGTGCAGCAGCAAGATAGGAGTTCAATCATTTGGTTCAGGAATACAAATATTTAAAGCATATATGCAGAGCCATGGCCTCACTTTCGTTTATGAATGCCTTGAGACCTCAAGAATGGCACAGGAATAGTTTTAAGCATTAACAATAAATCTAATACAGTAATTTTTACGATTAAAGTGATTCATATATGTAGCGATCTGAGTGAATGACCTTGACATCTATGACGTCACAGCAGGAAGGCTATCGGTCTTATCGCCATTTCCGCTATACTAAAACACAGAGCTGACTGCAACTTCGATCCTCCATTTTGAGCTAATTTATCACCATGCCACATAAATGTGTTGCTGCACTCGCCAGCAACACGACAGAAGGTGGATTTACGTTGCATTCACGGCCCAAGAATGTTCAAACTGCAAAGATTTGGACGCGTTTTGCGAGAAGTTCACGGGCACATTGGGCGGCTACAAAGTGGTCTCTCCTCTGCTCTGCACATTTTACTGAAGACTCGTACGAAACCTCTGATCTGTTGAGGAGTGTTGGCTATAAGCCCAGATTGAAACAGGACGCAGTATCAGCAATTAAAGAAAACAACGACAAAAGGAAAGTATTTATTTTATTTATTTATTTTTTTTAAAAAAGCAAAGTTCAGTTGCTGCCATCTCGCCTTTACGTGGAAGAAGTGAATGAACGGAGAACTGAATAAACAACTGAAAGTTAGATTGTTTTGAAACAATCGGCCACAAGGTCGGCCTTCGTAATTGCCTGAGCCGAGCAGTAATGGCGGAATACACAGTATGAAGAAAAGTGAATGAGTGGAGCAGCCGTCTGATTTCTAAACTGGATATTGCTGCTATCTCGCCCTTACGTAGAAGAAGTGAATGAACAGAGAACTGAAAGTCAGATTGTTTCAAAAACAATCGGCCTTCAAGAAGCAAGAACACGGATGGATCAGCTCCGACTCTTATTTGGATACAAAACACGTTGTTTACCTGCATTTAGATTAATACATGTAACTTGTATTGGAGCAATTCCAGCGTTATGGACGTGACACTTGAACTCAAAATGGCAACAAATGACCCAGTGCATGTTTTATTGTCTCCCAGTATTTAAACAGGTGTTGCATATTTTAAGGCTGTACCATACTGGAGAAGTGATAGAACAAGAACAATTCCCATAGTACATCTAGGGCATGCCAGAAAGTGCCAATAAAAGATGCGTTATGGATGTGACAGAAAAAGTATCACTTTTCTTGGGTGACTGTACATTTTTATCAAACTCTGTGAAATTGTAAACCTAATGTCGAAATGGAGATATCCATTTGATAGAGGGGTCCAAGGTGAATATTAAAAAATCTTTGTTTAAAATATTTTGTATTTCATGCAGAGTTTCGGAAGGAAAAGTCAGCGTTATGGATGTGACGAAATTCCGTTATGGATGTGACGCGTCTGAAATAGATATGGCATATGTTTAGAAAATCAGCAATTTAACCACCATAACCCTTTGAAAAACTCTCTAAATATCAGCTAAAACTATCAAAGTTCTTAAATAATATTTAGAATGGCTATTGTTTTGCTGTTTTGTGGATTTTAGCATACATTTCTGTGGCTTGTGGCAATAATATAGAATTGTACATGATCAAAGTTGATTTTAGCTTGGGGTTTACATTATAAGAAAGAAAGACTGACAGTGACATATTAGGTTGGTTACAAATTGGTTCAACTTATTCACATCTGTAAAATACAGGCCTAGGTGATATCTCTGGGAGTGGTTTTGATGTATTACATGTTGCTTTAATTTTGCATGGTGAGGTTGACATTTACATGGAATTGCCCACTGTGTGTTTAAGTTAGCGGTATGAGATTATTTAATTTGCTTCAGAATGTGATTGTCTCAGTTCATCTGATTATTTAATTAGCCTTTTACGTTTTATCAGTGAAAATGCATGCATGTACATGTATGTTGCATAAGTTATAGCACCCATCCTGTTTTAATGAGAGTCAACCCACAATCAATGAAGTCAAATCAGTCTTCGTTGAGCAAGTCGGTAACGCTATTTCTTACTTTCACCATAAATTTTTTATCTATAGGACTTTGGTCTATAGCTGTAAAAGGCCTCGGCCTTAAAACCGGTTACCGCTGTGACGTCACGCACTCAGGCATGGCTAGCTCAGCGGGGCAGCTTGAATGCCAACTTTGCGGTCGATTTTAACTCTCAAAAATATATTCTTTTTATTCCCATTTACGCCGCATACAAGAGTCAAGGATGGAGATACTATCCACTCGGAAATTCCTTTAAAAATAAAGGTTCTGCGTATCTGCTTTAAATACTGAACTGTTATGATTTCAAACATCTCATCTCATCTCATTATCTCTAGCCGCTTTATCCTGTTCTACAGGGTTGCAGGCAAGCTGAAGCCTATCCCAGCTGACTACGGGCGAAAGGCGGGGTACACCCTGGACAAGTCACCAGGTCATCACAGGGCTGACACATAGACACAGACAACCATTCACACTCACATTCACACCTACGGTCAATTTAGAGTCACCAGTTAACCTAACCTGCATGTCTTTGGACTGTGGGGGAAACCGGAGCACCCGGAGGAAACCCACGCGGACACGGGGAGAACATGCAAACTCCGCACAGAAAGGCCCTCGCCGGCCACGGGGCTCGAACCCGGACCTTCTTGCTGTGAGGCGACAGCGCACCACCGTGCCGCCCCGATTTCAAACATCAATCGCTCAAACTCCTGAATTCATTCAGAGGGGTGTCCACATACTTTTTGGGCTTATAGTGTGCATCGTATTCATTGCATCTTGGTCTGGTGGGGGTTTGCCACAGAACACACCAAGGTCTGAGGTAACGTACGTATAATTCTCCCAGCCTGAGCCTGTTATCTGTTCTTTCCTACATAAACTGAGCTTCTCCTGTGTCAGGATTTCTGAAGATACTTCAAGCAAATGATTCAAAAACAGGAAGTTCAATTCAGACTGCTGAATCCAGCACAGGGCCTGTACTGACAAGCTCCTGCCTTTGGATAAGGATCTTGTTTTGGAAATTAAACAGGGTGATAATGGTTAAACATAAACCAAACTCATACCTGTCAATCATACAGTTCGGCCCCTCCCACATTTACCTGAACAAATTCTTATATAGGTGCTTCACAGAAACACGCCACTAAGGGTCACGGAATCTTCTCGAATTGCAGTGAAAGCTGTTGAGATGGTACGGCGTTAGAAATTAAATCTGTTTACGTGTTTAATTAAAACACACATGATGATGTTGTAGCTAACCTTTGTATTCATTACAAGCTCACACTTGGTTTGCTAATAACGAGCTACAGGTTCCGTATCTAAGCACAAAGGGGAACAAAAGAGCTAGCTAGTTTAGTTTGGTTTATTTAACCGAGCAGCTGTATTTATGACAGAGTACGAAGTAACTGGTCGGATATAAACGTTATAAAAGAGTAAATTTAGCTAGTTTGTTTGTGTAAAAGAGGATAACTTATTACCCATTATGTTTTAAATGAGAGGATATAACAGAACCCAGGCTAATTAGCGGAGTTTAGCTCCTGGGGTTTTCTGAGGCCTTGTTTACGAACCAGAAATAACACGAAACATTAGCGCAATTCTTACTCAATACGCACCTTGCGTTCATGATGTTTTATCTTGAATATATAAGAAAATATCCAAGCAAATCGAATAAAACAGTTGATAACGGTCACAAGGAATTTAATAAAATGCGCATGCGCAAAACGTCACTCGCGTCAGGGGGTTTTTCTATAGATAGTTTTCACATGACGTCACAGAGTCGGGGATTCCCTGGTGGTGGCCATCTTGGAGGGCTAGCTTACCGTACGGGTCACTGAGCACACATTGTAGCGCGCGAGTTACATTCATTTATATATTATTTACATTTATAGTTACATTACTACTATTTAAAGCTAGCAATGGTGCACACCTGTTGTATTCACGGCTGTCGTAATAGGTCAGATGATGACGTCAAGCGGAGCTTTTATGGAATTCCCACTGTACGGGAGCACGAAGGCAGCAAACAAACTCAGCATACAAAGGAGAAATCTATGGCTAACCAATTTTTTTTTTCTTTTTCCTCATATTATTTTGTATTTCCTTGTTAGGGTTAGACTTCAGATTCATACCCCAGTCCAGCTGGTGGCGGTAATGCACCATTAACGTTAGTTTGCCAACCGCCATACAACCTAAAGAAGAAGAACTCTATGGCTGTGGTAAGTTGTTTAATCGCGCAGATCCGTTTTTTTTTTTTAGGGGGGCGTTGGAGTGTCTGATTATAATTTCAAAGTAAATTCTGTATTAAAATTACTAAATAAGCAAATCCGTTACAGTCCATGAAACAGGAAGTATAAGGATGGAAAAAAAGTTTAAATCACAAAGCTGCGCACATTTGTGCAGCCCGAGCGGTGTGCAGGACTGCGCAAATGTGCGCAGCTTCACGATTTAAACTGTTTTTTTTTCTCATCCTTATACTTCCTGTTTCATGGACTGTAACGGATTTGCTTATTTAGTAATTTTAATACTGAATTTACTTTGAAATTATAATCAGACACTCCAACGCCCCCCCCCAAAAAAAATCGGATCTGCGCGATTCAGGCGGCATCCGCCAAAAGGCGCACTGTGAATATATAAAGTTGTATATATCAGACAGCCTTTAAAGTTTGATGAAGTCGGTTTCAGGCTTTGGCAGTTTCAGGCTTTGGCAGCCCTGCATAGTCACTTGAAAATGCATCTTTCTCCACTTCGTAGGGGTCAATTCCCCCAATCAAGGCCAGTTTGGCTGCATACCGTGAGATGTGTATCTATATACTTCTGTTTGCTTGATTTTGCCGACATTGATCTTTATTTTAGAAAACTGACTATATAACTTCATAAATTCGTCCGAGATAACGTAGCCGGTAGTGGCCATGGTCTGTTTTGTTTGCCCTCCAAGATGGCGGCTGGGGGGCGTTCCCCGGGATGCCGTGACGTCACTATCTATAGATAGTTTTCACTGACGTCACGGCATTCCGGGGAACGCCCCCCAGCTGCCATCTTGGAGGGCAAACAAAACGGACCATCGCCACTACCGGCTACGTTATCTCGGACGAATTTATGAAGTTATATAGTCAGTTTTCTAAAATAAAGATCAATGTCGGCAAAATCAAGCAAACAGAAGTATATAGAGATACATTAGACGACATCTCACGACAACGGTATGCAGCCAAACTGGCCTTGATTGGGGGAATTGACCCCTACGAAGTGGACAAAGATGCATTTTCAAGTGACTATGCAGGGCTGCCAAAGCCTGAAACTGACTTCATCAAACTTTAAAGGCTGTCTGATATAGAGATCTTGCAGTCACGTGACTGGAAAGTACACAACCGCCATCTTGTCGGTCAAAAACACCGCTGAATACTGCTGCACTTGTGTACAGAATGGATCAATTTCAACCGACGGACTACACGGCTCATTTTTCTAATGAACAGATAACTAGATATATGTCTAAAATAAACGATCTACAGATTTGTGACCCTTATGGCTTACCGGACGGAGTTTTCACGACCGGATTTTGAACTGCCAGCGGAATACCCGGACGTGTATAATTACCTCATTAACTTTCCCTCGCTGTTCAGTGGTGAAGCACTGCGTGCTTATAAATCTCTGGACAGTTTTCTTTACAGAAATTCAGGATTTGTCAGTGACTCAGATGTGGCATCTAGTAAACAAGAAAATGATCCTCACTGGATGGGTAAGTCACTTAAGTATTGAGTATAGCACTGACCAGCCGATTATAGAATAGAGTAAGGTAATTCCAAATCGTCCGTCTTGTTTACATGGATCTGGCGTTGGAGAGGTAGAGGCTTGGCAGTGGAGATTTGAGTGGCTGTTTTCTGAGCTTAGTCAACAGGCCGGCTCTGCCTGTAGCCTCGCTTTTGCTCCCGGCACCACCTCCTTCGCTTTGCTTCCAATAACAATCCACGGAGACCCCGCTGGTCTCGCTATCTCGTCCGGAATGTTTTTTTTTTTCTCTCGTCCGGAATGTTGTGCATGCGATGGAAATCGCTACAAACCGTCATTTTCTGCTGGAAACCAATGTCCAGTAAGTCCATACGGTTGTAGTGGATATTGAAGTCCGGTACAGACGAACAACACGCAAAAATACACACAAAAAACATAAACGTGCACAGGTAGGGAGAGCTTGTAGCTGCAGCCGTTGTAGTAGAATTGTATATAGTAGGGTTTTCCAGAAGAAAAGGTAGAAGTAAAAGCAGAAGTAGAACCAGAAGTAGAAGGCGGAATATAGCGTTTGACCGACAAGATGGCGTCTGTCACAATCTGGATCGGCTGTGACGTCACATGCAAGTGCTCCATACAACTTTATATATTCGCAGCGCGCCTTTTGGCGGATGCCGCCTGAAACGCGCAGATCCGGGGTTTTTTTGGGGGGGGCGTTGGAGTGTCTGATTGTAATTTCAAAGTAAATTCTGTATTAAAATTACTAAATAAGCAAATCCGTTACAGTCAATGAAACAGGAAGTATAAGGATGAGAAAAAAAAACAGTTTAAATTGGGAAGCTGCGCACATTTGCGTAGTCCTGCACACCGCTCAGGCTGCACAAATGTGCGCAGCTTCCTGATTTAAACTGTTTTTTTTCTTATCCTTATACTTCCTGTTTCATGGACTGTAACGGATTTGCTTATTTAGTAATTTTAATACAGAATTTACTTTGAAATTATAATCAGACACTCCAACGCCCCCCTAAAAAAAAAAAAAAACGGATCTGCGCGATTCAGGTGGCATCCGCCAAAAGGCGCGCTGTTTGCATCCCAAACACAAATGAAATCATACAGAATAGACCTAAAATGTTTTTCAAAAATGACCCTTGCGTGAGTGAAGTGACAAGTGTCAAATAGAAACGTGACAAACAAGCGATATTAAGTGTACATTACAATGTAAACGTACACTCAGCAGTTCCAGTTAGGCATTCTCCAGAGATTGTTCACATGATGTTTTGGTTTCCAAAAACAAACTTGAACACAATTGATTATTTAAACAACTTACCACTTATAAAATGATCGGAGCAGACTTTGCTGTGTTTGGAAGGCTGATAATCCTTGCGGTTGATTCTCGCAAGCCATAGATTTCTCCTTTGCATGCTGAGTTTGTTTGCTGCCTTCGTGCTCCCGTACAGTGGGAATTCCATAAAAGCCCCGCTTGACTTCATCATCTGACCTATATGACAGCCGTGAATACAACAGGTGTGCACCATTGCTAGCTTTAAATAGTAGTAATGTAACTATAAATGTAAATAATATATAAATGAATGTAACTCGCGTGCTACAATGTGTGCTCAGTGACCCGTACGGTAAGCTAGCCCTCCAAGATGGCCGCCACCAGGGAATCCCCGACTCTGTGACGTCATGTGAAAACTATCTATAGACCCCTTCGCATCCCACAATTCAGCTTAAACTATATGGTCAAATTCTTAAGCAAGTAAATGTCATCAGATATTTGGGTGTGTGGTTGGACATTAAGTTAACTTTTAAAGAGCATATACAGAAAGTAGTAGGAAAATGCAAAAAAGGTGTTAATATACTGAAGTGTATTTCAGGATATAATTGGGGAGCATCAGGGTCCTCCTTGAAAAGGATCTGTAGCTTTGATTAGGTCAGTGTTAGACTATGGATGTATTGTGGTTATGTCAGCATGTAAGACATTGTTAAGTGAACTAGATAGAGTCCAAGCTAAAAGTTTAAGAATATGTTGTGGGGCATTTAGAACTTCCTCAATACCAGCAATACAAATTGAAACAGGAGAAATGCCTTTATATCTTAGGCGTATTAAACTAAGCATGGCATACTGGGTTAATTTGGGTGGGCATGAGGAGTCACATCCTACTAAACAAGTTCTGTTAGATTGTTGGGAGTATGGCAGATCTGTCCATAGTTTTGGTTGGGAAGGCAATAACACACATGCAAACTCCTCACCTTTCGGCGAAATTCGCCGTTTTGGTCCCAAAATAGGTCACTTGTGTGAATCGTGTAGATCCGAAGAGATTTTTTTTTTTGGGGGGGGGGGTAGGCAGGCTACAACGCTATTGTTGCCAAACATTTCACTTACAAGGTTACAGCCAATCAAGATAAACAGTTACTAACACGCTTCTTTTCCATTGGAGTTCTGATCAGCTGGTGCACAACCCACTGCTGGTTGCCAGTCCTCGCTTACGAATATTCCACAGATTCAGACCGCAAAGTCACCTTTTTATAGAGAGATCTGGCAACCTCATCTCGCGACTGAATCTGAATACCAATGGAACAGTTTCCAGCGCGCTCGGGGGTGAATAACCATGGGCGGATCTACCGGGGTGGCATATGCCACTCTAAAAGAAAGCCTTGCCACCCCTGCTGCTACCCCAGTTGGCAGCGACGAATTCAAAGAAAAATTACGGCCAATTTGACATTTACGTGCGCGAATTTCCAATGTCCGACTGTGGTGAATGCAGCACGAGATAACGCCAGAGATTGGTTGTTTTGGAAAATTGAGAGGCGCGAAGCGAGGGAGCCAGGAGTCGCGAGGAAAGGAGACACGGGAGGAAAGGGGTAAAAGCTGATTAACTATCTATCAAAAAATGAAATTATAATGAATGAACAGTGCTAGTATAGTTGCGATGCTGATTTTGAGAGGATAAAAATCAGGTTGGAGAAGGTTATTTGGCTAACTATACATGTAAGGCAAAAAAAAAAAAGTGTGTTTCCGGTAACCCGAGAATTTCCGCGTCGAAATTGCCGACCGTAAAGTTTTTATTACAAATTTCCCTCGATATTTTAGTGTAAGCAGCGTTAATTTGTCATAATTTTTTTGTTTCAACGCATTCAAGTTGTGAAAGAAACGATAAAAAGTAAAATGTTTTGCCACTTCTATCAGCCCTCCTGGCTGTAATGCAAATTGCTTCCTCTTCAGTATACAAGTGCACTTCCATGGCAGGGAAAAACACTACATTTTGCCGCCTATGTAGTCCCCTATTTATACAAATAGGAGTCATTCAGGATTCAGCCATGTTTTTGCTCCGTGTTTTTGCTCGACCCAAATTCTACAGTAGGCTAGGCGAGGCCGTCTGCTTTTAATGGAAGTAGCCTAGCCTAGGACGTTAAACCATATTTTCACGTTATTTCTTGATAAGGTGTTTTCACATTATCACATGAAAATATCATGAAATTACGTGTTGTTATTACATGATAAATATATTGTAAAAACGTGATAACTCTGTTAACAATATCTTTTCACGTAATTACTTGAGTCTAAGCCAATTTTTTTTTTTTTTTGAGTGTGGCAGCAATACGCTTCCGCTGATCATAACTCGAACTCTTGCGATATTTTTTTTATTCGTTTAAAGATTTAAAACACTTATTTTATTATGATGTGTGATATAAAGGATTCTGTGCCAAAATACTATTTTGTAAGATGTTTACTTGTGTTAATTTTTTCGAACAAAATAAAACAAATTAAGAAAAAAAAATTTCCTACCTACCGACCTTATTTTAGTATTTCATGTTACCTGAAACACACTTTTTTTTTTTTTTGGCCTAATGTTAGCTAGGTCTGACATTAGTTTTGTGTAAAGTCGGCCACAAAAGTTAATATTGATTCACCGTCTGTCAAGGAAAACATTGCTATTGGCTGAAGCTTATGATTCAAATATTGAGGATCTTAAACATGAGTTACATCAGACGAGGAGAGTACTAGACAGAAAAAAGGGGGAACAGGAGAGTCCTACCACTCTCATGGAGTTCACTGTTTTTGGACCCATACCAATATGTTTTTTTTTTTTTTGAGTTGTTCAGGTTGTGTAAAATAGCGGTTGTCTTGCCTGTGAGCAGTGCATCCTGTGAACGAAGTTTTTCATCTCTCAGGCTCATAAAGACTTATTTGCGGTTGACTATGACAGAAAAGAGACTATCAAGTTTGGCTGTACTCAGCATTGAATCAAAGCGCACAAAAGCATTAGATCTTGATAAATTTGTGAAGCGTTTTGCTGAGCAACATGGAAATCGCCGCATTCAGCTGTTGTAGGCATGACAAGTTCATGTTATGCTCACTGGTGAGCCTTTACAAAGCGTGAGGAAAAAAACTATAAAATGTGACACTGGTGTAAATGGTTTAAATCATGCTGAACTTAAAGCAGTGTTGTTATTGTTGTTTTTTAGTGTCTGTTCTTTTGCATATACAGTATAAAACTGTCCAGAAACGGTATAGACCTCATCTGAGAATGTGTGTTCTTCGTGAACAATAAAGGCATGAGATTAAGTTTCTGTATGAGTTTGTAAATGGCAGTCTGTGCCCTTTTGTAGTGTGTACATACTATTTGTCGTCAAACTGTGATTAAATTCAGTATATATACATGTCTGTAATACGTTGCCACCCCTCAAAAATTCCTGCCCCCCTCTTGCCACCCCATAAATATTTTTCTAGATCCGCCCCTGATTTCACATAGGTGATGTCTTTAAGAAAATTGACAGACAGGGATTGGCCAGGTGTGTCCTCTGGGGTAGGTCTGTTAGATAGCACAGGCAGTAATATATACCTTTTTGTAAATAGCCCACTGTGTTGTACACAGGGGTGAAAATTAACTTCACAAAATATCAAACTTTACCGGCCACTGACAAATAAATGGTACAATTTACCGGCCACTCAACAGTAACTTATTAAGACATGTTTATGGAAAGTTATTTTGTACTGTATTAAATTCAAGATGTCACTGGTTGCAATTTTTTTTTGTAACGTAGACTACGAAATGTACTTTTGCGCGCGTGCCGTGTCCCCGTGCATCCTTCTCACCTTTTTCACCCCTGACCAGTTTGCATGCCTGCAATAAGAAGGCAAAGGAGTTGGAAATAGATGCCATTCCATGTTGTGAAACTGTTTCATTAGTTAAAACTCCTCCTTGGTTGTTTAGTACACCTGTTGTAATAATGGAAACAAAAGAAATAGCTAAGAATGGTGGAATATATCAGGATGTAGAGCAGTATCTAGAGAATATGTACTGTGACACTACTCAAATTTATACAGATGCATCAAAAGACACAGAAGGTAAAACGGGTATACACATACCAGAATATAAAGTTAACATTAAAAAGAGAACTTCTGATAACATGTCTATTCTAGCAGCTGAAATGTCAGCTATTGTACTTGCTCTGCAATGGATAGAAGATGTTAAGCCCCCTAAAGCAGTCATTTGTTCAGACTCCATGTCATCCCTTGTATCCATACAAAGTGGTAATTCTTCATGCTGTCAGGACCTATTGAATGAAATTAATCACCTCTTATTTGTAATTCATCAACAGAGAATAGTCATCCAGCTTGTATGGGTTCCTGCCCACAGTGGAGTGAAAGGCAATGAAGAAGCAGACAAGCTAGCAAAGGAAGCTGTCAAAAATGAAGAAGTCCAGCTGAATATTCCTCTTAGTCGTACAGAAATCAAGGTATTAATCAAACATAAGGTAAATAAACTCTGGCAAGCAGATTGGGACAAGGAGAAGAAGGGAAGACATTTGTACAGCATACAAAAAGAAATATCAAGCAGCAAATCAAGTTACTCAGGAAGACAAGAAGAGGTATGGTTCACACGTATGAGAATAGGGCACACTGGATTAAATAGCAGCATACATATTATTCATAAGCATCCCACTGGCATGTGTGAGTTTTGTGGAGTTAGAGAAGATGTGGAGCATGTATTATTAAGATGTGTAAAATACTCAAGACAAAGACAAGGCCTTAAGAGAATAGTTGAGGCAACCAAAAAGGTTTTCTCTTTAGAGACCCTACTGGGGGAGCCTAGATCAAGGCATATCACTAATGCAGTAGCAACTTTTATTAAAGACACTAAGATAGCTGATCGCAAGAAGGTCCTGGGTTCGAGCCCCGGGGCCGGCGAGAGCCTTTCTGTGTGGAGTTTGCATCTTCTCCCCGTGTCCGCGTGGGTTTCCTCCGGGTGCTCCGGTTTCCCCCACAGTCCAAAGACATGCAGGTTAGGTTAACTGGTGACTCTAAAATTGACCATAGGTGTGAATGTGAGTGTGAATGGTTGTCTGTGTCTATGTGTCAGCCCTGTGATGACCTGGCGACTTGTCCAGGGTGTACCCCGCCTTTCACCTGTAGTCAGCTGGGATAGGCTCCAGCTTGCCTGCGACCCTGTAGAAGGATAAAGCGGCTAGAGATAATGAGATGAGATGAGATAGCTGATCGCATTTAATCTTCTCTGTTTTTTTTTTTAATAATGTCCGCGTGATTACACCCCAGTCCAGTAGTTGGCGGTAATACACTGTTTGTCAACTGCCATAAAACTTAACAGAAAAAGAGGAAGACCCCTTCGCAGTAAACGTCATTCATGCGTAAGAGGAAATTGCGCACGCAGCCTGGACCCAAAGAAGACTCAGAAATGCCTAGTTGTTGTGTTGTCGGGTGTCAGAATCGTAGCAGTGATGGGGTTAAAATGTTCAGAATTCCAGCAGGATCTCACCCATTCCAAAAAAATCGCCGACGTCTATGGCTACAAGCCATCAAACTTGTAGACTGGGATGAAAGCACCATCAAAAATGCGCGGGTTTGCAGCGCCCACTTCATCACAGGTAAGATCAGGCTATTTATTAAATCTTTCTTTTTTATTCTTTCTAGTCTTCGTTTATTGATGTAGCAAAATACTTTGGTAACGTTTGTCTGATTAGCTGGGTCATAGTTACACAATGTAATGAATATTGTTAGCATGTTAACTTTGCTTTGCATGCAATTTTGTTTGTAGGAGAGGTCTCGCTTGACTCAAGCAGTCCAGATTTTGTGCCATCATTATTTGTGCATGCCGAAAATCACAATTTTAAAGCAGGGATGGAAAGGTAAAATTGTGTGCCCTCACTCTAAATGCCAACTTGCGTTGATTGCGCTAACCTAGCTCCCGCCCCATTCAGTTTCATTTCTGCTCTCTGCCTCTCGCTTTTTACGCAGCTCTGATTTCTCTTAGCTGCACTCTTTACACTATCATTCCTTTCATGCCATTACCTCCTGCAAATTGCTGTTTAGTGTTGGTATTTGCTATTGTAGCTAAAGCCACATTGCCATCACATCACTGGCATAATTTGATTAAAACAAAATGAATATGAATGTCCCATTGTTAATCAAGTTGTACATGCCCGCCAGGGGCGTTGCACCAAATTCTGGGCCCTATGCACAAGCAGTGGCCATGCCCCCCCTCCAAAAAAAAAAAAAAGCTCACCAGTTAACAATGCTGAAAGTATCTAACAACAAGGGCGTACTACCAGTCCAGTCAGTTACAGTGGCGCCTCCAGAAATATTTCATAGGGGTGGCCAGATGGGGACACTTAAAATCTTGGGGTGGCACACCAAAACTAAAAGCCATAATTTCAGGATATCATTATACTGTTGTAGTAAACCGGCCAGTAGAAAACTATCAGAAAGACTTAAGGAAATGCCTACTGATATACTTTGGTTTATTGTGTTATATTTAATGTTACTAATGATCTGTTATTGATGCTGGCTGTGTATCCTGCTCTGTCTTTTCCTCTACTCCGTCCTCCTCCTCCTCCTTCTCCTCCTCACTAAGCCTCTGTTGCTCCCCTGCCGTCTCCTTTCTCTCCTGTTCTAATATTTTTCTTAAAATAAGAAGAGATGTCTGTGGACTTTCTCTTCATTGTCTGAAAATGACTGACATAACATACAATCAGCAGCTAATGTTAGCTACGTAACTCAGTTATACATGTCAAAAAGCTGCTGTAACAGCACTATTTAGCACTTAAAAAGCACATGTTACGACGCATACTTCCCCCTCTTCTTTTACTAAAGAATATTTTGACTTATTTACTTACTGGTAGTCTTCTCCGTCTTCTCTCTTAACTCCTTTTGAGGTCATTATTTACCTGTGTAGGTACAAGCGGTGGTCACACACTGAGCCGTTGCTATAGGAGCGCGCAAAAGCGGCAGAGGGGAGGGGCTGCTGTGAGTGAGGGAAGATGATCTTCCCTCACTCACCGAAGATCAAGAGCGTCTTGCCTGGCTGGCTGTGCATTTGGGATGAACTGCATAACTGAGGCTACTACAATCTATACTGGCCAGTGGGGTGGCCAGTAAATTTGTAGGGGTGGCCACAGCCCCCCCTGGCCACCCCCTGGCGGCGCCAATGGTCAGTTACTGTACATAGCCACACATTAATCTAACAACTCTTAAATGAATAAAACCCCCTAATCACACAATACGTCACTGAATCTTTGTTTTATTTGCAGAATGATTAAAAGTTGTAACAGTAAATGCCACCAAAAGTCACCAAACATAATAGGCCTGCATGAAAATTGAGCACCTTTGCATTGGGCTGAAGAGAACAGATTTTTATCAAGTAGCTTTATTACACAAAAGAAATGCCATTTCCAGATTTCTACATTAACAAAATACTTCCTTTAGAATGAAAGGTAAACAAAACTTGACTCTCTTGTCATTTTTCATTTTAAAAAGGGCAAAAAGAAAACAGGCTTCCACAAAGTGCTAAACACTGGAATTTATACCCCAGCTATTAGCCTAATTATGTTATGGCCCAATATAATTTAATTTTCGATTAGTATTCTATTGCAATGCCGAGAAAAAAGTCATCATGTTATTTCTAATTTTGTGTTGTGCAGTTTTTAGCACTGACAATCGCGGTGGTATTGAAGCATTTATAACCGCGGGTGTTCATTTAATGTAGGCTATTTGCTTTCACACTTGGGCTCACCTTTCTTGGGAAAGAAGTTTGTGAGCAGTTGCTTTCCCTCATTTCTTTTCTTGTCTCTTTCCTGCCTCTCTTTTCGTTTCTAAAAACCGGATTTTGTTTTCTTGTGCATCATCTTCCATAGCACAGATAGCCTACAACGCGCAGTGCTGCTTCAGCAGAATGAACGCTACGTTAAATGCGCTTAGTTAAAAAGCCCGGTGAAAGCGGACTAAACCATATCGTGCAAAGGGTGGGGGGGCCTGTCCCCAGACACTATATGTAGGCTAGGACAAACAATTCAATCCATTAATCAAACGATTTATTTACTCAAAACATTACAGTTACATTAGTTAGCAACATATATTGTGATCTTTAAATGGTATTGATATTTTAAAGGAAAATAAAATTACAGACTCCTCAAGGGCCCTCCCCCCACTTGGGGCCCTGGTAACTCAGTCCCCCTTTTCCCCCCACTACGACGCCCCTGATGCCCGCACATAACATAATCATATGCGTCTAAAGACTTGTAGGCACGAAGTTTTTCGTGGGTGTACGTTGAAGTCTTGTCAGTAAGGTACGAGTATATATCTGGCCATTGTATACCAGGGAACTTACTAACATCGCCCGTCCACTCTTTAATTAAATACGGATCCGGTAGGCCAGGGCTTTTCAAAGTGTGGGGCGCGCCCCCCCTGGGGGGCGCCAGAGTTCTTCAGGGGGGGCGCAACGTGAGAGACAAAATGGATCGGTTTTTAGCTGTCTATGGTTTTTAGTACCTAAAGCTACAGTGAGTGAGGAGACAAAGGCTACGTTCACACTGCAAGGCTTAATGCTCAATTCCGATTTTTTTGTGAGGTCGTTCACATTAACAAACATATGCGACTTGTATGTGATCCTCAGTATGAACGAAAAGCGACCTAAAAGTGTTCCGCATGCGCATTGCAGGATACGACGACGTCACACGCAGTGAGCATGGCCAGTGTTTACGGAAGTAAAACCGCCCGGTTGCGGTATAACCCATCCAATCTAGCTTGAATACCTGTATCCCCCCAAATGGAAATCAGCTCCGTAACCTCTGCGTCCTTCCATTGAGAAGATTCAGAACCTTCACAGCCCGAAGCGTCCCTCGCATTGATGTCATGCGCAGGGGCGCAGATACGTTTTTTGAACTGGGAGGGACAAAAAACTGGGGGGGACAAAGCTGCCAGCAAACCAACCCCAATATGCCTGTCAAACTTGTTGTTAGTAACCATAGCAACCAAGCTCGAGCTCGCAACCTGTGCAGTCTGCGCAGCTCAACCAACCGAATATCAGTCTTTGTTTTGTTTTATGTGAGTTGTTGCAACTATGTATACACTGCTGTGCACCTCAATAAACCGAATGGTAATTAGTCTTTTGATTTTTCCGTGAGGTTTGCCTTATGCAAAGAAAGACAGCATAGACGTTTTTTCCTCCCTATAAGTGGGGGGGGGGACCGAATGAGGTGAATTTAAATCTGGGTGGGACGAGTCCCCCCCCTCTATCCGCGCCCGTGATTATGCGCCATGTTGTTGTAACTTTTTTGAGAGACGCGCCGCCTACTTCAGCGCAGAATAGTGACGTTTGTGGCTTGTTGATGACGTGTAAGTCGGATGAATGCGACCTGGCGGTTCAGACTGAAGTCGCATATGAAAAGAGCGGATAGGAATCGAAATTAGGACCACATATCCAAACAGCCTGGGTCGGATTTGAAAAAATCGGATCTGTGTCGTTCATATTGTCAATAAAAGATCGGATACAGGTCACATATGGGCGAAAAGATCGGATTTGAGTCACTTCAGCCTGCAGTGTGAACCCACCCAAAGTCTGGGCCAAGCAAAAAAACAGAGCCTCCAGGATGTTGTGATTTGCAACTTCAGCGCAAATTCAACCAATCCCTGCGAATTCAGGGTGGTGTTGCAATTATATCCAATCACCGCAACTTTCCCGCAAATTTGACCAATCGTTGGCGTCGTCTTGAGGTGACGTCGACAAACTACCTTCCGCCTTACTTCCGTGTGTTCAAGAGAAGCAGCATGCGCGTCATGTTGCCAGATTGGATGATTTCAAGTGTATTTTGGCGGGTTTTGAACATATTTTGGACTGGAAAACGTCAGCAGTATCTGGCAACATGGAAAGTGTGTTATGTTTACAGTGAAGGACTGTGTGCACTTTATTTTTTTTTTTACTTAATACAAGAAGTTAATGGATGCCAACATTTTTGCCAAAATGGTATTTTATTTTCCATTGTTTAGGCAGCTTCAGCATCATACTGTGAGATTCTGTTCAAATTGTTTTTTTCTTCTATGAAGCCTGAGCCATTTATTTTATTAGTTTATAATTATTGTTTAATTTAGTCTTCAGGAGAGACTGCCTGCACACAGTACTAGTATTAATAGTTTTTTTTTCTTACATGAAAGCTGAGGCATTTATATTATATTTTAAGGTAACTTCATGTTGTGCTGTGAGGTTCTCTGCACTTTAACTTTTGAACCAACAGGTGCATTTGGATAAGTCAAGCCTATTTTTCTGCATTTTTGTAGTCCTGGTAATCTTTTATATTGGTAAAGTTGTTTATAGGACCATTTCTCAGTGTTTTTTTTTTTTAATCAATAGTTTTTCAGTAATAGCTTAATATTTAACATATCACTCGATTTTAATCACAAAAAGAGAAAATCGCAACAATTTCTCGCAACTTTCACTTCCTCCCGCAATGTAATCGCAACAAAAACCTAAAAAACACCGCAGCTTTCATCGCAATTTTTTGGAAAACCCCCGCAACATCAGACATTTTAGCCCGCAACAATCACAAAAAAGGCCCGCGGAATCCTGGGGGACTGGAAAAAGAAGGAAGTATGACCACGATTATTTAAAGTTTGGATTTTCATGGACTGGATCTGAAGATGCTCCACTGCCACAGTGTGTTGTCTGCCAAGAGGTGCTAGCTAACGATGCTATGGGATGTTTAAAATGTGTAAAACAAGATGTTTTAAAAAGCACAGATGTTTAAAATGTGAAAAAGAAAAAAATAATGTGTACAACAACCATTTTTTTTTTAAATACGAATGGAACATTAAGTATAGCAACAACAAAAATTGTAAGGGGGGGCGCTGTTGTTTATTTGCTCTCCGAGGGGGGGCTGACTCTCCCACACTTTGAAAACCCCTGCGGTAGGCGATGTCCACTTGTTAGAGTTATTTATGTAGCGTTCTCGATCTTGTAACGACAATTGTTTTGCATAATCTGACAGCTCATAATGCTGGTCTATGGGCAGCGCCATTGTTTCTGGGTCCAGGCTGCGCGCGCATCCTGGCAACGGTTGGTTTGTTTACAAACATGTGAAGGGGTCTATATTTCTGCATAAACAGGGCTCTCAAGTTTTGAATGCAGGCAAGAGTGACATCCCCCACTCCCACGTTGGCGGGCCGGTTGGACAGGTCGCAGGAATGGGGGTCTTTCATTAATAATAATATTATTAGTGTTGTTATTAATAACTGCTCAGACTTGCAGAAGAAAGGATAAACACACGGCACTGACAATTCAACCAAATACAAAGTCTTTATTCAATTTCCGTGTATTGAATAAGTGTGTGTGTGAGAGAGAGAGAGAGAGAGAGAGAGATTATGACTGGTGTTGTTTATTGTAAGGGTTTGTTGCCTTTTTGGAGTCCTTCATCATTTGTGTTGTTGGCTCCCACTCAAGTCCAGCCATTTTCAGGGTCATGATAGAGGCCAATGTCCCGTCCAGAGACAAGCTTTTTCGGGTTGAGGTTTTGTTCAGACTGACCATTGAAAATACCCTCTCGGCATCAGCATTTGAATGAGGAAGCACCAAAACCAAGGTTGTTATCTTTGATAACCTCCCAAATTGGTTCAAGCCAGTAACCTTTGAAAAAGGAACCAAGGGCCTCTATTACTTAAATGTTTTCCTTTTATCTTAATAATGAGCAAGTCATGTTGTGTGCAAAAAATGTCTTAATTTGTTCTTTTTTGAGGACATTCTTCCCCCAAACTCCTCAACGTCAAAGGATGTTGGGTCCTGTAATCTGTAATAGTTGGACTTTCCTCTTCCCTATATCTTCCCCTGGAGTCATGCAGTTTCTATATTATGAACAATAAAAACTTAATCTTTCACAAACGGGTCTTTCATAACTGCTGACAAATAATAAGTCTTCACTCTTGCTGGTATTCACATGCTGCTTTAAACGCACGTTAGTGTCGCTGTTATTATTACTGACCAGCGTCTGTTATTGCCTGTGAACAAGTGGAGCTGCTCGCCAGGGGATCATTTAAACAGGTGCAATACAGCTCAGCTCCTGTAAAACCTTACCATGTCCATGCGAATTATCTGGGCAACAGTCTCTCACAACAGTCTCACTTCTCCTCATAGCTCCAACAATAAAGATCTCATTTCACTTCTGCTTTCTACCAGTTCTACTGCTTGTATTGATTTGTGCAGAAATCTACAAAACTTCATTTGTAACTCTTTCTCAGGCCATATTCGTCCTCCGAGATTACAATGGAGTCGTTAATTATCACACCTTTGCAGAGCAAGTTAAAGTGTAGACAACATTTCAGACTGCACAAAGCTAATGAGTAATCCAGGACAGAGGTCAGAAGCACTGCTTTAACCCAGAACTCATATAACCAGGCTTTAGAGGCCGGTCTTTCATTAAACTTTATCTTCATTAAAGCATTTGACACGTTCGAGTCCAACTTTATGGAACTGGGGTTGTAAAGATGGGGAGGGGTTCACTGCTCTGTGAAAGACTGCATGGGCAAACAGTACAACAATTTAAGAATAACGTTCCTCAATGTAAAATTGAAAATAATTTGGGGATCACATCATCTATGGTACATAATGTCATTAAAAGATTCAGAGAATCTGGAGAAATATCTGCCTGTCATCTTCGGGCCCTCAGGCGACACTGCATTAAAAACAAACATGATTATATAGTTGAAAATGCTGCATGAGCTCAAGAACACTTCAGAAAACCATCAGCTGTGAAAACAATTTGTCATTGCATCCACAAATGCAAGTTAAAGTTCTATCATGCAAAAAAGAAACTAGACACAGCACTTTCATAGCACACACAAAACCACAATGTTCATGTTGCTGTGATTTTTTTTTTCAAAGACATGCACTTTTCCTGTCCACTTTAAAACCAGTGCAAACAAAATATAGTGTTTTGAACTGTCCTGCTTTAGAGGGTAGTTTTGAAAAGTGTCATTTTCATTGAACAAATATGCCATCTTCTTCTGGACTGATGCCCAAAATACAGGCCAAAAACTGTTTTCAAAAATATCTCCATTTCTATTGTATTTGTATTATGGTGACAAGGATACTGTTGTGTTTTGTGAAGATGTGTGTTCATGTGGCTGATTGTTTTGATATATATATATATATATATATATATATATATATATATATATATATATAGAGAGAGAGAGAGAGAGAGAGAGAGAGAGAGTTCACAAATGAGAAAATGGGGAAATTCACTTTGTCACAGTTCATAGAAAGGTTGTAGAGTTTTTGCTATTGACCTTTATTTTGTACTATATTGCTTTTATTTTGCACTATATTGCTTTTACTTCGTATTAGTTCTTCCACCTGTTTATTGGCATTCATGGTGGATGGCAAACTAAGAATTTCATTGTGCAGGAGGACATGTTCCTTACTGTGCATCTCATCTCATCTCATTATCTCTAGCTGCTTTATCCTTCTACAGGGTCGCAGGCAAGCTGGAGCCTATCCCGGCTGACTACGGGCGAAAGGCGGGGTACACCCTGGACAAGTCGCCAGGTCATCACAGGGCTGACACATAGACACAGACAACCATTCACACTCTCATTCACACCTACGGTCAATTTAGAGTCACCAGTTAACCTAACCTGCATGTCTTTGGACTGTGGGGGAAACCGGAGCACCCGGAGGAAACCCACGCGGACACGGGGAGAACATGCAAACTCCACACAGAAAGGCCCTCGCCGGCCCCGGGGCTCGAACCCAGGACCTTCTTGCTGTGAGGCGACAGCGCTAACCACTACACCACCGTGCCGCCCCTTACTGTGCATATGACAATAAATACTTTGAAACGTTGAATCTTGAAGAGAAGGCCACCCACCAAAACTCACAGACCAGGCAAGGAGGGCATTAATCAGAGATGCAACAAAGACACCAAAGATCCACAGCAGAGATGGGAGGATCTGTCCATAGGACCACTTTAAGCCGTACACTCCACAGGGTGGGGCTTTATGGAAGAGTGGCCAGAAAAAAAGTAATTGCTTAAGAAAACACATTTGGAGTTTGCCCAACAGCATGTGGCAGACTCCCCAAACACATGGAAGAAGATTCTTTGGTCAAATGAGACTAAAATTGATCTTTTTGGCCATCATGGGAAATGCCATTTGTGGCGCAAACCCAACACGCTGAGAACACCATTCCTACAGTGAAGCATGGTGGTGGCAGCATCATGCTGTGGGGATGTTTTTCATCTGCAGGGACAGGAAAGCTGGTCAGGACTGAAGGAAAGATGGATGGCACTAAATACAGGGCAATTCTGGAGGAGTCGGCCAGAGGTTTGAGACTGGGACAAAGGTTCACGTTCCAGCAGGACAATGACCCTAAACATACTGCTAAAGCAACACTCGAAAGATGGATGGCACTAAATACAGGGCAATTCTGGAGGAGTCGGCCAGAGGTTTGAGACTGGGACAAAGGTTCACGTTCCAGCAGGACAATGACCCTAAACATACTGCTAAAGCTACACTGGAGTGGTTTAAAGGGAAATGTTCAAATGTCTTGGAATGGCCGAGTCAAAGCCCAGACTTCAATCCAATTGAGAATCTGTGGCATAACTTGAAGATTGCTGTACACCAACACAACCCATCTAACTTGAAGGAGTTGGAGCAGTTTTGCCTTGAGGAATGGGCAAAAATCCCAGGGGCTAGATGTGCTACATAGAGACATACCCCAAGAGACTTGCAGCTGTAATTGCAGTAAAAGGTGGCTCTACAAAGTATTGACTTTGGGGGTGAATACCTATGCACACTCCAGATTTCTGTTTTTTCATCTTAATTATTGTTTGTGTCAGAATAAGACAATTTTCACCTTTAAAGTTGTAGGCATGTTGTGTAAATCAAATGGTGCTAACCCCCCAAAAATCCATTTTAATTCCAACATGTAATGCGCCAAAACAGGGCAAACACAAAGGGGGATGAATACTTTTGCAAGACTCTCAGGGATGTGATTTTTTTTTCCCGCGAATTCGCGGAATTCCGCTTTTTTCACCTCAAAATAAAAATAAAAAATTCCGATTTTTCGCTCAAAAATCCGCATTCATATCCTATTCGTTCCGACTTTCAGTAATTCCGTCATTGAGATGAAACGAGGTACGTGATTGGCCCATCGCTCTGTAACAACCAATGAACGCGCTTGTTAGATAGCTGTACGTAAGCTCGCTTCAAACGAAGAGTTGAAAGATGGCAGCCTCCGTGATCGAGCGTAAAGATGCACCTGATCATCAGTTTGGTGTGCGTTTTTAAAGTAAATAAACATGGGGAAGAAGAAAAACAACCCAGCTCATTCCTTTCCCCATCATAAGCCTGTGAGTGGTGATGGTGCCACTGCACGTGCGACGGAGTGACGAAGGTTGCCGTGGCAACGGGGCCTCGCGCCATCTGTTGCTTCCTGGATGCGCATGCGCACGCTATGAAAGCTGTGGCGAAAAGGTTAGCATCGGAGGCTAAACCTTCTGAGGAGAAAAGAAAGGGCGGTTTTTATTTCAGTTTGTTTTAGTTACGTCCGAAGAAACAGCAGTTTAAATCACGGCTCTAGTTTACAAATCAAAATGGGTACTCAGTGAAAACAAAACAAAAGCTAGAGAGAGGGGGAGCGGTGTAGAGAGAGGGGGAGCGGTGCAGAGAGAGGGGGAGCGGTGGGAGTTTAACCCGGGAAAGTGAGTCTGTGAGGCGGCAGTGATGCTGGACCCCTCCCCCCTCCTCTCACTTTACCTCAGAGTCTCTGCCAACTTCATCACAGATTATTTCACCTTTTTCACTCGAAGTTAGTTTTAATTTTCGCTCAAAACTTTTCCCACAGCGTGGATGTAAGGTAATTATACACAATTTTGATTTGTTTATTCAATATTAAAATGTTAGTGCAAATAATACATACTTGCCAACTTTTCAAAATTCTCATGAGGGAGAAAAGTGCATGAAAGACATTTTCAGTTGGCCGAGGGTCTGATGCGCGGTTGAAATGATAAAAACAGTGGATCCCAATTAATTGCAAACACATTTTTTGTGAATGTTGTTTAGTGAAAAAGTGATATTTATTCTTGCATATGAAAATCCTCAAGTGAGTGAACACTGTACAGTTCTGTATATGAGTCTATTTCACAGAAAACGTTTTTTTTTTTGTCCGGACGTGTTTTGTTTACATTTTGAGATTTCTAAAACCTTTTTATGGTCTCATATGATAAAACATTATCAGTTCTACCTTGCATTTCAAAATTTGACTACTTTGGTTCATAAATGTGCATTTTGTAGCAAATTTTAGGGTCAAAAATGGCTGTTCCACTGAAAAGAGACTTTTTTTTCCCAGACATGATTCTTAATGTTAGACAAAGGTGGAATTGAAACTTTTTCATGTTCAGCGACAAGACTGTGGAAACCACAATGGACATATGTCACAAATTGAAAATGCCATTAAGAAAAGATATTTTTCGATTTTTTGTTAATTTTTGTACCTGTCCCAGAGGTTTGTGTCAGTTCTGTTACCGTGATTAATCAGATAACAAAAATAAATGCTCCCAAAAGCTATTATTGAAATTATTTGTTGCCAAGGATCTACATATTCTCACCTTTTATATGGATGGCGGAATGAACTGAATCTGAGAATATTTACTTAAAAATTTCAGTTTTGGTAAGTAGTCTATGCATGACTAATTTTTTTTGTGTCAGTCCTGTTACCCTGTCTAAACGGGGTGTGCAGTAACTTAATCAAATATTAGAAGTTGCCATACATAAGAAGCAAACCGGGAGACTACCAGGAGCAATAGAGTTTAATAAATAATGGTGGATGAATTCTTATGTTGCATCATGTTTGTTTGAAAAGGCACATTTAGGTATGTTCAACTTCTACAGTAATTGAAAGTATAAATTTTGTTTTTCCTTATACAATTTTCTATTTATTCTAATGCAGATTTAATTTAGAATGACATTTTTAGGTTTCATGTTTTGGCTTTTTGTCAGTTAAGAATCATTGAATTTATTATAGGGGCTCAGAGTTGCATGTTGACCATTAAATTGGCTTGAATTTGTTAATCATGACAAGTTTTTTCTTGTGTTTGCGCTTGCCATTTTAGTACAATTTTTAAGTCAGAAAACCCCAGAACCCAGGAGCTTTGGGGGGCTTCGCCCTCCCTTGTCCCCCCACCAGGGCACTGGCCTGGACCAGCTGGGGGCCTGTGGCCCCCAGACCCCCGGCTAAAATTTTCAGATAATTTCACCAGCCCCAAATCACATCCCTGATCACAAACACAGGCTTTGCAGGATTCCCCTCCACAGGCATGTTTCTTCCACAAGTCTTTATCTAAGTGAAAGGGGCGATTTGATTGGTTTGCGACGTCATGTGACCTCAAACTGCAGTCTTCAGTATTTTGAACCATCAGCCACGATGTTTTTCTGTTGGTGGGAGTTGGATTTCGATTTTTTTTTTCCATTTGGCATTTTCTTCAAGCGGCGATTCTGAGAACCAACTAATGGAATTGGTGTGGCCTTAACTATAATACATTTCTTACAAAAATAGAACCTCATTATTTAATTCTACAATGGATAAATAATTTCAAAAACAACCTCCAGGTTTAGATTTTAAAACCTTAAAAATGACTTTCCAAATCACTTCTTTAAAAAAATTTTTTTTTTTTTTACACGATGTGTAAAAAAAATTAATTCGTTCCAATCTGTTTTAAATCACACCAATCGGGACAAAATATTTAATCTTTATAAAAAAAATACAGCACTTATTGATGTACAGTATAAAATGTTTTTTCATCAGAAAGAAAGCTGTAGGTGTTCTACCAAATGATCAAAAATCAAATGCTCCAACAAAACCATACACTCAGTCCCAACAGAGCTGCAGAGAAAAGCAAACGAGTGTCAGACCGTCTTCTCGCTCCGCGGCTTGTTTGCGCAAATTTGTGCTGTTCATCCCTCACTGCATACTCTGGAAAAAACAAAAACTGTGATTCAGCTGTGTTGAACATTTACTCAGGTATATGCATCAACTACACAGCGGTGACTCTATACTTTTTTGGATCATAAAAATGAACAAACTGCAACATTTGAATTTATAACAATCAAACTGGACCAGAAGGCGACGCATTTAAGGCAGATTTCACTCCAGAAATCTCAAATCTAAAATACTGAATCAGAAATGGAAAAAACACCCACACACACCTTGAACCTTCAGCTCTACTTGGAGAATCCTGGAGCCAGGGATGTGGCAGCTGTAAATTCCTCTATCAGTGTGTTTCACATCACTTAATCTGATGGAATAATTCCTTTTTGTGAACTCCGATTGAAAACCTTCGACTCTGCTCCTGTATGCTGAATCCTGGTCATGAAAATTCTCTTTACCGTTGATGATGTCGTACACCGTCTTGGTGTTATCATATCGCCAGAACACGTCCTTTTCATAGCGACCGGCTGAACACAATAAGATCACAGAGTCTCCTATAACAGCTTCAGCTGTGGTGATCTGCCCCGACACTTTAATAAAAATCAGAGGAAAAGGATTTACAGTCTCAGGGTAAAGCACAGGAAGTAGATATTTTCACACCTCAGAAAATGCACTTCATGTGGTTTATGAAAGTGTGTCAAGTTCTTACCTTTGTCTATCAGAAATATGAAGAGCAAGCTGAGCCAGGTTCTGCAGAAAAATAAAGTAAAACAAACAAAAAATCTCACACTTTCACTTCCAGCAACTTTAAAATGTTAGGCTAAAACACAAGCAGAACCTGACATGGTCTTGTGTAGATACCAGGGCTTTTCCCCAAAGTGTCGACACGCGGCACTCTGCCACGCTGTGTGACGTCAGCGCCGCGCTGTCATTTGCGCACCAAAAAGGGAAAAAAAAAAGTCAACACCACAAGTTGAGCAATGCAAAGTACTTTCAGCATCTAAATACCTCGTATTCTTCTCTGAAAATGAGGAGTACTGTAACGATAGAAATAGGTAGCTATTGTAATATATATATGCCTGGTATCCTAGTACTCAACCCAGAAGTGAAAATAAAGGGTGTCGCTGCATGCACTGACTGCCATTCGCAACCACACATAAAACCACCTTCTGGGCGCTCGATGGCGCCATTGTATGATTTGACCTCAATTCTGTTCCTGGCATCCTGGAAGTGGAAAATGAAGAGGCGTGCAACAAAGTGTTTTCATTTCAAATCTAATTTTGCCCTTTAAATTTTCCCGCTTGCACATCTGTCAGGGTTATTTAAAAAAAAAGGCAAATTTAATAAATGTTGACTTGTGCCTAAGTCAGCCCTTGATGCCACCAGAATGCACCATTTGAAGACTAATTTCAAAATTTTCTCAGGGAGCATGCTCCTAGATCCCCCTAGCAGCCTTTGGGGCCCTCCAGGCCGGGCTAGCTCAGCTCTGATATTTTTTTTCTGAGGAAAGCCCTGGTTATGTGTTCTGAGATGCTTTTCTGCTCACCACGGTTGTAACGAGTGGTTATCTGAGTTACAGTCAGCACAGTTTAAGGGTTTACACACCCTTCTGTATAAACTTTAGAGAATGGTGTGTGAAATCACGTGTGAGAAACACTCAAACCAGCCTGTGTGGCACCAACAAAACCCTGTATAACCAGTCGCTACATGCCCCAATATACAATCCACCTTGTCTTCTTTCCCAACAAGCTAGGACACGGAAGAGAAGAATGAATGAATGAATGAATGAATGAGCGAACGAATGAAAGAAAATCACAAAGCTGGGGGTTCCCATGTTAGAAGTCACGCATTTCGTAAACTGCTCCCTCCACAGCCAATCTACCAACCTTATTTTCATCATGAACCAGTAAAGATTATTCGCCCCAACATGTTATTCAATTCAAGTCCATAATATTGATCCAAATGGTCAATTTTTTTCAACCAGGAAGAGAACTTCCAGTCTACTCCACTGGCACTGCCATTTTGGAAACCACGTGATGCGTTGCTGTGTGCTGATTGATTGAAAGGTAAGTGACGTTCAATTCCTCTGCAAGAAACCATGCACCCATGTTTTAAATGTGAACTATCAAAATGAGAAACAGAAAAGGGACTAAAGGCTCACAGCACACTGTCACGGTACAGAAGGATTAGAAATTAAACAAGTAGTACACAAAGTCTAAATTTATGATACACTAGGTTATTCTCATGTTTATTTGGGTGCACCGATTGGGGGATACTGATAGGTAAAACAGCACGGCGTGTAAGGTTCACAAACAACGTTCGAGTGTTGGCCAATCAGCGTACAGGAATGCAATCACATGATTTTCAGTCATGGCGACGCTGGCGGAGTAGATTAACTTTTCGGCTCGATTCAGAAAATCGGCAGTAGGGGGCACTGATATTGATTTGAAGTGGCTGAAATGTTGATTTGGGAAACCTTTACAGTTTTGTGACCAAAGATTATATGTGGAGTGGACCGTTCATGAATGACAGCTTTGAGGATTTTTCCATGCCATAACTCAAATGAAAATAAGACAGAAGGATTGTGTATCGGGGCATGTAGGGACTGTGTCCACAACCCGTCCAACCCCAGAGACCCCCGGCGTCCTTCTGCATGACAGACTGCGTTTATACATTTTACACCAAGTAGACAGAGTTTTCCACATTATATACAAACATACCCATGCACAATAATACTCGAGCAACTTCTTTTCATCTTCTCTTCAGAGGCAGGGGTTCAAATTAATGACTTATTGAGGAAACAACAACAACAACGTTAATAAAACATGCATTAAAAACCCCTCACTACTGATTGTCAGTTTTGTCTGGAGTCTGACCTGCTGATACCCATTCTGCTTTTCTTGGTTTAATAATACTAACAGACTGTACATTTTTATAATCGTGCTTTAATGGACTCGGGTCCCTGCAATTAAAATATAGTCTTTTATAGACTTACTAAAATAAAAAAATAACTTTTACAAATGAAGCCAGCAAAGTTACAGGACCTCATTTACCTCCTTCAAATGAAAATACAATCACCCAAGTTACATTTTGAATAAATTAAAAAAAAATAAATGCCTTAACTCAGAGATGCTGAGGTTTTAGCTGCTCTGTGGTGCAATTTAAGCTTCATTTTGGATCATTTTCTCAAAAATATATGGAAAGTTCAACAGCAAAATTTTCACCCTATTTTGTCCCCTTTGTCATTTTTTCTACTGTAGCACTGTACGAGAGATGTAAATATATGTAATGAATAAGTTGTATTTTGTATTGATTTCAGTTTGTAAAGTTATTGGTCACAAAATTCAATACAAGCAGTTCAAACTGGTCAAAAAGTTATTGGTTAAGTATCGTACATTCTCCTTCAAGGAGGCGTTTCACTACAATCATCCATCCATCCACTTCAACAATTAAGCACAATAATTTAGATTTGTTCTAAAAACTTGCTTCTGAAATCGTTTTTTACGAAAATAAAGAAATCAAATTCTGTAAGGCTATAATTTAACCTGACTTCACTGCAGCACTGGTTTCTCTCTCATTCCCCACCGCTACTGCACGAGGAAGCACCGCATGGATTTACGATGCTAAGCTAATCAGAAGCTAATGATGGTGCCTCTTCTTCTTCTTTTAATTGGCGGTTGGCAAACAACTTTTTGGAAGCATTACCGCCACCTACCGAAATGGAGTGTGAGTCTGGGTGTAAACTACCTCTACTATAAACAAAATAATAATTAAATAAAAAAATATATATTATAATAAAGAAAATAAAAAAAGAGTAAAGAAAGAGTGAAAGAGATGAAAGAGAGAAGCTATTATATTCTTCTAATCAGTCCAGTGACTTCCATAAAGTGAAATAGATGCTTAAAGCACATCTCGCTTGAGTTCCTCTGCAAAATTGCTTTTACATTAAAAGGCACACTTTCTGACTGTAATCCAAGGATGAGGTGCTGCCTCTCCTGCTCAAACTTGACACAATGTTCAATTGCATGCTCCACTGTCTCAATAGAACCACATACACCACACTTTCCATCCTCATGCTTTTTAAAGAGAAATAGAGTACTGTTCAGACCAGAATGCCCAAACCTCATTCTAGATATAATATCCTCCTCTTTGGTGGATCTTGCTGTTGGCCTTGCATGACCTACCACCCTTTGAATTGCATAATATTTCCTCCCAGTAGCTGCACCATTCCACTCACTCTGCCATAACTCTCTGGACTTTGACTTAACTAGTGACTTTACCTCAGTCTTACTATAGGCAATTTCTAAGGTGACCTCAGGGGTCACACATGCTTTTTTGGCGTTCATGTCTGCCAACTCATTCCCTCTTATCCCAATATGTGCTGGGATCCATAAGAAAGTTACATCTGTACCTGAGCTTATGTTGCCTCTTCTTCCTCAGCTCGAACTGAAAGTGTATTACTGCCACCTGCTGGACTGACTGACACTCACACTGTTACTGATTTCAGTGTTTATACAGAGACACAGGCGGACAATAGAGTTTATCATTATTATTATTATTATTATTATTATTGTGAAATCGGGAAGATTTCCTTGTTGCCCTTAAAGGGATAGTTCGGGATTTTTGACATGAATCTGTATGGCATCCCCATCAGTAGTGTCGTGCAAACACACTGACTTACCCCTGACAGCATCCTGTGAGTCCAGTTCTTGTCCAGTTTTGGTCCAGATGAAAGTAGTCCGGCAAGTTTGTTGGGGTCACGAAAGTAAAACGTTTTTCGTCTCAAAACAGTATGTGTTCAAAAGAGTGATATATTTGCATCACAAAACCGTGACAAAACGAGACAGCAGTCATTATAACAGGAGCATATTTGCTGTTCCAGCGGCTTCTTATTACTGGTGGAGCAGAGTGCGGCACTTTTTTCTCTTTTTACACGCGCTCAAGGTGCCACATATTTTGTTGCACATTGTTCTGTGTTTGTTAAAATAATTTCCAACTTTGCTTCATAGTTTCTTAGGCCTGATTTATACTTCATAATTTATTTTGTGGCATTTTGTTCAAGGTCGAGTGTGAAATAAAGCCATAAAGGATAAACAGTTGATGTCTTCTGTGTATTTTATATTGGTAATATAACAGTTTTGCATTATGTTTGTGAGAAAATAATTTATTAATTGGTAAGTAAGTTTTATTTCTATAGCTAGAACATTGTTACACTGCTATACTTTACAAAGGCTACAAAAACTAAAAAAATAAAATGGAAAACATCCTATTGATAAAATATCAATAATGTAATTAACGAGTTAATTGCAGCAATTAAATCAAAAATAAAATCTCAGGAGCCGAAAGAGCCGGCTCCTTATAGTAAGAAGAGCCAAAAGAGCCGGCTCCCGAAAAAGAGCCGAAATTCCCATCACTAAAACAATGAATGAAACAGCCGTGGCTGTCACCTGGCGGCAGCGCGCAGTGATAAGAAGGGAGAGAAAATAGTGCCAAACGATTTCGAGGTCTGACTTTTTATTTGGCAACGGTTTTGTGATGCAAATATATCACTCTTTTGAACACATACTGTTTTGAGACGAAAAACGTTTTACTTTCGTGACCCCAACAAACTTGCCGGACTACTTTCGTCTGGACCAAAACTGGACAAGAACTGGACTCACAGGATGCTGTCAGGGGTAAGTCAGTGTGTTTGCACGACACTATTGATGGGGATGCCATACAGATTCATGTCAAAAATCCCGAACTATCCTTTTAAGGTCGGGAGTTGTACTGATTTCCCGGGAGCCTCGGCATCTCTGCTTAACTTCAGCACAAATAACCAACCTTGTACTTTTTACACTGAAAGAAAGAGAGAGATATAAAGCTATGGAGAGGATTTCATGGCACTCTGAAACACAAACTTCTGGGCTGAGAGGAAAAAACTATCAGTTATTATCGATATTATTATTCTACAGAGAGCAGAAAACCGGAGCGCCAGGAAAATTCATTCATTCAGTGTGAGATGAAGAGAACTCAGTGTAAAGCAAAATCAGCATTTCATCGTTTCGTGTCTTGTTCAAACACAAAGCAGGAAAACAATGAGAAGGAACTGACATTACACACCATTTAATCGCGCCACACACACTTCACCTTTCTCCAGAGGATCAACAAGATCAGATTTTTTTTAAAAAAAAAAAGCAGACGCTGAAACTGTCCAATCACAGCGCTCTATCAAAAAGTGGGCAAAACAAAAACACCCCGGGCATCAAATCGTGCCCGCCAATCACAACGAAAGGTTTTTGTTTGGATTCTTTGGGCGGCCTTTTGCAGGAGTGACGACAAAGCTGCGCGACGCTGGAGAAAGCACAGCAGGAAAGATGGCTACGGCTAGTGAACAGCGCGCGTTTGACTCCGCTTTGGAATCAGTTTTAGAAGAATTAGACTTGGAGTTTTCGTTGAAACATGAGCAGGAAGAGGCTCTCCGCTCATTCCTTTTCAAGAAGGACGTTTTCGCTGTTTTGCCGACCGGCTATGGCAAAAGTCTGATCTACCAGCTGGCTCCGCTCGTAGCCAAAAGGATGGGGCTAGTTTGTGCAGTACGAAGAATTAATAAACAGCCTTGAAACATTACTTTTTGATTGTTATTTTCCCGTTATTTTAAATTTAAGGGAAATTATTTCACCAAACACCACTAAATAAAAACTCTCAAAAACAGTTTAAGCAAACCCTTGAAAAACACTTGGAAAAAAGTGTTACAGACTCCAAACTTGTGGTCATTATCTCCAAACTTCTTAATATCTAGAACCTGTTTATTAATTAATACGCATTTTGAAAAATTATTTCAAGGCCTCCCCCACTGCTTTCTGTCGCTCTGACTACGTCACAGTCGCGCTGATTGTTTGAAAGACAGCGGTTTGTTCCTCCCACCCGCTTGCCAGGCTATGTGCATTGCAGAAGAATAACTGCAGAAAATAACCACTATAAGCAACGAAATCACATGCGGATGAGAAAATGTATATTTTCATGGAAACTCTACATCATATGTTGTCTTAGATCTGATCAACCACATATTCCTGCCCACCCTACAAATAAAAACCAAAAGTATAAAAATGCAATGCTGTGTGTTCTTTCCTCATTTGTGCATTAACTCTCAGCTGAATCTGTGCAACACTGAAGCTTATACCAGCCTATAATTATGCGGACATCTATACAGTGCATGCAAACAGCTTTTCTGCAATGAATGTAACAAACGTTATGCATATTAGTGACTGTTAGAATAAGGAATATAAAATTTACCTCTTGGTCTGTACCGCCAACTGATTCAAATGATGATGATTCTTCTTTCGGTTTTATGGCCAGGGCTCGAAATTAACTTTTTTTCTTTGTGTCCCCCAGTGGTCCCGAATTCTGTGTTGTATTGTCCCGAATGGAAGCAATAGTGTCCCCATTTTTTTCCTCTCTGAAATAGCCAGTGGTTAATATTATCATATGAAGTTACTATTATATTTGTAACTATACGATTTTGAACCCTTTATATCATTTTTACAATAAGTCACAAAACACAAGTGACACATGTCCAATACATCATCTACTTCAAAATTACAGTTATTGCATTTTCAGTTTATTAAACTTTGGCGATCTCACTGTATGAATAGATACCGGTGTATTTAAAAGGGGCCAACTAGCTCATTCAGAAAATGTTTCAACTCCCTACATCTGCAGTACACTTTAGCTGAAAATAAGACCCCTTTTATGTTTGTTTCATCTACTTATACCTTGAATATCTGTTGGCACTTATAAGGCCAACTTATCATTTTCACCATTACCGTTATCCATTTTTATGTAATATACCTGTTGCCCCATTCAGAGATGTTTTGAAAGCCATCAGCCATACCATCAATGGATGAAATGCACACCCATGTTGCAAGCAGTACAATAGAAGGTTTGACCCAAAAAACGAAATATTTTAATCCAGTCTACAGTGTAAAATAAAGGAAAAACGCCATCCAATCATATCGAGGTACCACCTCAAAATGATTGGATACTGACACGTCAATCAGACTGAAGCCCGCGACCAGCCCGGCCCTTCTGTGTGTGTGTGTGAGAGCGAGCAGAGTGTCACACAGAGCGCAGGATTCTCTCAGTGCGCTCCTTCCAAACAACGGGGATTTACACGAAAACGGAAGGAGATATTCACAAAATTCTTTCACAGTGAGCGCCACAAGGCTCTCCTGAACACACGGATGTAATTTTTTTTGTCTGTAGTGTAAAAAATGAGGTCGCTAGAGCGAGTTAAAAACGAGTGACTTTTCTGCCACGTTTATAATGGGAGTCTATGAGGCTGCGCGGCTGTGCTCTCGTTACTTTCAGGCTTCTCATTCAAAAACAGTAAATCCTATCGCTCAGGTAGACACATTGTGTGAATCAGGACAAGTGTGGCTACTACTTTTGAGAAAATTGTGTGTGTGGAGTGAAAATTGGGGCTGAAAACACAGTTTAAATGAGAAAGTTTGAGCTATTTTTCCAAGCTCTCTACACTCTAACTTAACGAGCTCCACTAGTGTGTAACGCAATAGACACCCATTATAAAGCCGGACTTTCTCAGGCTTTATGAGGGGGAGGAGGGGTGGAGACGCGGGGGGTGGGAGTGTTTCTTTTCAAAATATGGCTTGCGGGAACCGTTATTCCAAAATCTTGTACTGCACCTTTAATGTAGAACTTTTTTTCTAGATCTATTTTTTTTTTCCATTGTCCCGGGATTGTCCCAGATATGATAATTTTGTGTCCCGATGACATTTTTTATGGTCCCCGGGACATCGGGACACCGTTAGTTTCGAGCGCTGTTTATGGCGGTTGGCAACTAGCTTCAATGATGCATTACCGCCACCAGCTGGACTGGGGTGTGATACTTGAGTTTAAAAACAAACAAACCAACCTAAATTCTTTTAATTAGACCTGTGTTCCTTAAGAAGCTAAATACATATTTGAAGCAGATTTCACCTGTACTTCTTTGCAGAATGTTCTCCAAGTTTAACACTGTTTCCCTTGCAACTGTAAAATTAATCTTTGTCTTTCTTCCTGGTATTTAGGACATTGCAAAATAACATGCTCTGTAGACTCTGGGCTGCCACAGAATTCACAGTTTCCATCTGCATGCTTTTTTATTATCAACAAAGAACTATTTAAACTTGTGTGTCCAAACCTCATTCTCAAAAAAGCATCCTCCTCTTCCTTACTTCTGCTGGTGTTTCTACTCTTTCCCACTTTGTTCTGGATATTATAGAACTGTCTCCCAGTCTGGCCATTTTCCCTTAACTATGTTTTTAACCATACTTTTCATTTCTGCCTTGCTGTAAGCGACTTCAATATCTATGCTGGGATTTCCAGCTGCTTGTTTAGCGCATTTATCTGCCATCTCATTCCCTACAACTATATGAGCTGGTACCCATACAAGAGTTATCTTAACTCCTGTCTTTAACAGATTATTTGCAACTTGTAATATTTCAAACAAAATGTCCTGCCTTGATTTTGACTGGAACATTCTGATGCTAATCAAAGCTGAGCTGGAGTCTGAAGCAATTACTGCCTTCCTTGGCCTATTAACTTCCACCCATAGCAGAGCTAGCCACACAGCAACCAACTCCGCTGTATAAACCGCTAGATCATCATTGATTCTTTTTCCCTACTTTGACTTTTAACTTTGGGATAACAAAAGCAACCCCAACTCTTTTACCAGCCATTTTAGAGGCATCTGTATATAGAGTTATATCCTCTCTATACATCTCCATAAGATAGCTCTGAACCCTTAATTTGTCCATGTTACTCTCTTGCATCTCCTCTAATAACCCCTAGTCAGTGGGCACCTCTTTAAAAACCCATGGTGGAACAGCTGGGATAGGCACAGTAGGACTTATCTTTAATTCACTAAACCCTATCTCATTAACTTTATCATTAATCACCCAGGGCGGCACGGTGGTGTAGTGGTTAGCGCTGCCGCCTCACAGCAAGAAGGTCCGGGTTCGAGCCCCGTGGCCGGCGAGGGCCTTTCTGTGTGGAGTTTGCATGTTCTCACTGTGTCCGTATGGGTGCTCCGGTTTCCCCCACAGTCCAAAGACATGCAGGTTAGGTTAACTGGTGACTCTAAATTGACCGTAGGTGTGAATGTGAGTGTGAATGGTTGTCTGTGTCTATGTGTCAGCCCTGTGATGACCTGGCGACTTGTCCAGGGTGTACCCCGCCTTTCACCCGTAGTCAGCTGGGATAGGCTCCAGCTTGCCTGCGACCCTGTAGAACAGGATAAAGCAGCTAGAGATAATGAGATGAGATGAGATGAGATTAATCACCCAACCAAAACTTCTGACTTGGGCATTTCCATGCTCTTGACATTGTCTCAGGACTGGTTGACTCATATGGTTTTCATTATGACCCTTCAAATTTGCCCAATACACAATGGCTAACTGTTCTCTTCTAAGACGAAGAGGCATTTCTCCCATCTCCACCTGGATAGCTGGCACTGGAGTAGTTTTAACAGCACCACAGCATAACCTTAATGCTTGATTTTGGATCATATCCAACTTATTCCGCAGTGTTTTGACTGCAGACCCATAGATTATGCTTCCATATTCAAGCACAGACCTAATCAAACCTGTATAAATTGTTCTTAGAGCATGTCTGCTTGCTCCCCACTCCACTCCGCATAGACATCTCATTACATTTATTACTTTCTTGCATTTATCAATCATTTTTTGTATATGCACTGCCCACGTTAATCTTTGGTCAAACCATATGCCCAGGTATTTAAAGGAGTCAACCCTTTCCAATTCATTAGCAGAGAGATTCACTTTTATAACCTTAGCCATTTTCTTTCTTGAGAAAACCATTATTTTAGTTTTGTCAATAGAGATCCTAAAACCCCACCTATTGGACCATTTATTCACTACATCAACTGCTTGCTGTATCTTACTCACCACAAATTCAACATTTCTCCCTCTTTTCCATAAAGCACCATCATCTGCAAACAATGCTACATCCACGAAATTCTCTACTTCCTTGAAAATGTCATTTATCATAATGGAGAACAATAAAGGACTGATAATGCTCCCTTGTGGGATACCATTTTCTACCTGATACCGTTCACTTGTCACTCCGTTAATCCTCAACATTATTGTTCTATCTGATAAGAATTCCTTAACCCATGTGAAAACTCTTCCCTTGACTCCCATATGATTTAACTTAATCAAAACGCCCTCCTTCCACATCATGTCATACACCTTCTCAATATCAAAAAAAGACAGCCACAACTGATTCCTTATTCACATGGGCTCTTCTTATGGTATCCTCTAAATATACTAAAGGATCCATGGTGCCTCTGCCTCTTTTAAAACCACTCTGATAATTTTCTATCAGTCCTTTAGCCTCAACTGTATATATTAGCCTGTCATTTATTATTCTTTCCATTGTTTTCCCCATCTGAGATGTTCGTGCTATTGGTCTGTAGTTGCTAGGGATCTTTGGGTCTTTCCCAGGCTTTTTAATAGGGATAATTATAGATTCTTTCCATACTTTTGGTATTATTCCCTCTGTCCAGACCCTATTGTAAAGACCCAATAGAACTTCCTTTCCTTTATCAGTTAGGTTCTCTAACATAGAATAACAAATCCCATCCCCCCTGGAGAAGACTTACCTAACTTTCTTAGTGCATTATTAAGTTCAGTTATTGTGAGTAGTTCGTTCAACACCTCACCTATCACCTCTTCACAGTCCTGCTGATAATTTTTAACTGTTTCTGCCCTTGCTCTCTTTTCCTGATGGCTAAGATTTTCAGTGCTGTGTACCTTAAGGTCTTTGCCATTATCTCTGCTTTGTCAATACTACTAATGGCTATATTTTGACCGTCAATCAACACAGGATAACCATATTCTTTCCCACTTCCTTTCATTTTCTTTATCATGCCCCAGACACTCTCCACTGGAGTAGTTCTTCCTATAGAATCACAAAACTTTCTCCAGTAACCATTCTTAGCCTCCCTTATGGTTTTCCTTACAACCGCTTGAGACTTCTTAAATTCAATTAAATTTTGGAAATTGTGCGTTCTTTTCAAGACTCTAAATGCTTTGTTCCTATCTTTTATTGCTTTTTTGCATTCATTAGACCACCATGGAACTATCTTACTTAACTGCTTAGGTTTGGACTTAGGAGAACCGCCAACTGATTCAAATGCTTCTTTTTCTTTCTTCCTTCAGGCGCATACCGCCACCTACGGTCCCCTACATTTAAGTGCATTTAAATTCTCACGTATAGCCCTGCACTCTTGAGGAACCTGATTAGTTCCCCTGGCCTTATTCCATATCCCAGAATTGAAGTTAGACTAAAGTCTGAGCATCCAGCTCTTTGCAATTTATCTTTCCATTTCTCCCTGTGCCACTGGTACCTAGGACATAAAAACAATACATGTTGCACCGTCTCCTCTTGATCTGGGCACCACATGCAATTTCTAGTCTCTGCCCTACCAACCCTGCACTGAGTGCTGTTTAGCAGTGTATGACCAATTCTAAGCCTGGCAATGACGACTTCATCCCTCCTGCACCCTCCTACTATGGCTTCTCTCCCAACCTCTCCGTGGATATTGTACAGGTACCTGCCTTTGGAACTTGTGTTCCACTGGGTCTGGCATTGCCTTGTCAAGGCCTTCCTAATAAAAACTTTTACCTCCCCTCTTCCAAGCTTAATATCGACCTGTGGATCTGGTCTCTCTAGGGCTTTTTTTGCAAGGCCATCTGCTTTTTCATTGCCCCATATCCCCACATGAGCTGGGATCCATAAGAAACATACAGAGGCACCTCTCTGCTCCAGCCTATTGAGGTTTTTCACCCACGTGACCAAGTCATGTGATGTATCGTTAGGCTGCCATTTTGGACGTCACGGCTCGAATCAGTTTGAATGCGAGGAAGGCGAAAAACATAAAAGAAAAAGGAGCGAGATGCAGAAAACACCTTCACTATCCAGCGACGTAGAGCATTTACAGGGCGAGCAGAGGGAGAGGTATTTGCAAAAATTGAGGTTAGCAGGCTTAGAGAACGACGTTTACCTGCTTCCACCAGGATTGTTCACTGACGTACGGAAGTACACGAAGCCCTCGTCTTTACCTGACTCTGGCCCACATGATCTGTATACCTATGTCATTAAAAACCCATCGCCATACACAGGTATTGATCTGAAAGCGTATAAGAGTTTGGATGCCTACAAATATTTTGTGTCAGGCTGGGTAACATGCCTACATCAGCGGGTCGTCCCTGGAGCCGGTGGTCCCCATCTTATTACAGCTAAGGTTTGTTCACATTTTCATTTACTTTCGGTCCTCAGGATAAACAAAATGTTATTAAATGTCATTGAAATAACTTCTTAGTCTGTTGAGACATGGCCCGTTATAAATTTGCTGTTACCAGGCAATGACCAAGAACTGTATTATTAGGGTCGGTGTCTGTGTTGTAGCAGTGTACTAGCAGCTAGCTGTTAGCACTAGCTAATGTCAACAACATAGTAGCTAGTATGTTACTGTAGCAATGTTTACGTTCAGTCCTTTGGATGACTTAAAACCTTTCAGTCTCAAGTTTTTCCTTTACTGTATTTACTAGTTTACTGTAATTATGATCCGGCAGCTATTTACACCGGATCCAGTGTAAATAGCTGCTGGAGCGCGCTCCGGCTTGCTCCCCCTCAAATTAAGCAGCGCGCTCCGGCTTGCTCCCCCTCAAATTAAGCAGCACGCTCCGGAACCTCAGCCGGAGCACTCCGGGAGCAAGCCGGAGCGCGCTGCTTAATTTGAGGGGGAGCAAGCCGGAGCGTGCTCCGGCAGCTATTTACACTGGATCCGGTGTAAATAGCTGCCGGATCATAATTACAGTAAACTAGTAAATACAGTCAAGGAAAAACTTGAGACTGAAAGGTTTTAACAGTCATCCAAATGACTGAACGTAAACATTGCTACAGTAACATACTAGCTACTATGTTGTTGACATTAGCTAGCTTGACCTTCAAAATGGCGGACACCGGGGCGTCACGTGACCCTGTGATGTCAGGTGAAATACCTCAATACAGGTATAAATACATATAGTAAATCCAGTCTACAGGATCTATGTGACTGTATGCTACCCAACACTGCTGCAGAGTCAGAGCATATTAACACCTTCATTTGCCCAGTCTCTTCAACCCACTCTAGTGCTTTAATGATGGCAATGATCTCAGTGGTGTACACAGACACCTCAACTGTCAGCCTCCAGGAGGCACTAACACCCATCCCCTTCACAACCATGGCAGCTGCAGTTTTCCCAGATACAGGATCCTTCGATCCATCTGTAGAAACCCGAATGTGACTTGCATATGCACCCAAAATATGGTCTAATACAAAACCAACCACATATTGCTTCTCTTGTTCTTCCTTTGCATACTCCAATATATTCATGTCCACTAAAGGTAGGGGGAATAACCAAGGTGGCACTGGTGATATAGCTACTGTTGGGCTAACCATTCCCTCTTTCAATCCCGCTTCCTGTACCCATTCCTTCACCCTCCACCCAAATCCCTTACCCTTTTTGGCCTCATACTCCCAGCATGGCTCTATCACTTTTTTTAGCAGGATTCCCTTGGTTGTGGCCTTCCAGGTTTGACCAGTAAGCTAAGGACAACTTCTCATCTCATCTCATTATCTCTAGCCGCTTTATCCTTCTACAGGGTCGCAGGCAAGCTGGAGCCTATCCCAGCTGACTACGGGCGAAAGGCGGGGTACACCCTGGACAAGTCGCCAGGTCATCACAGGGCTGACACATAGACACAGACAACCATTCACACTCACATTCACACCTATGGTCAATTTAGAGTCACCAGTTAACCTAACCTGCATGTCTTTGGACTGTGGGGGAAACCGGAGCACCCGGAGGAAACCCACGCGGACACGGGGAGAACATGCAAACTCCACACAGAAAGGCCCTCGCCGGCCCCGGGGCTCGAACCCAGGACCTTCTTGCTGTGAGGCGACAGCGCTAACCACTACACCACTGTGCCGCCCGCTAAGGACAACTTCTTCCTCCTTAATGCTAAAGGCATCTCTCCCAGCTCCACATGTAGACTCCCTATTGGGGAAGACTTAAGCGCTCCACAGCAAAGCCTCAGTGCTCGTGACTGTATTCTCTCCAGCTTCATGAGTTGAGAATCAGATGCAGATCCATAGACAAAGCTACCATAATCCATTGCTGAACGCAAGAGAGCATAACATAGTGTCATTAATGAGGATCGGCTTGCCCCCCATTCCATCCCTGCCAGACATCTCATCACGTTTAATACTCTCTTGCGCTTTGTCTCCAATTTATCAATATGAGCTTTCCCTGTGAGCCTTCTGTCAAACCAAAGCCCTAGATACCTGGCAACCTCCACCCTTTCCAATGGTTCTCCATACAGGTATAGTTTAACATTATCAGCGACTGTCCTATTTGTAAAAAATTCACAATAGGTTTTTGCTACTGAGAATCTAAATCCCCAGTCACCAGCCCATCCTACAACTGCCTCAATTGCTTGCTGGATCTTACTGACCACAAAGTTAATGTTCTTTCCCTCCTCCACAAGGCCCCATCATCTGCATATAGTGAAACCTCTATGTCTGGGCTTACACTCCTATATACATCATTTATCATGATGTTAAATAACACAGGGCTAATAACGCTGCCCTGGGTGTGCCATTTTTGGTTCAAATGCTTCTTATGCCAGCTTAAAGGTGCATTAATGCCACCTACTGGATTGGAGTGTGGAACAGACCATTAGTGGGGGGTGGGGAACCCTAAATTTTCTTTATTACACCTGTTTCTTTTAAAAATGTTATTAGTGGCCATATATTACACACGCACACACACACTAATGCCTTACCCAAGATATTCTCTAGTGTGAAGTTAAGCTTTATTTCTTTAAGTGCTTCATTTGGTTTCTTCCCTCTTCCTTACAGAAGTCACATTCCACTATCGCATGCTGCACTGATTCTGGCTGATTGCAATGTCTGCAGAACCCAGTCAGATGTTTTCCTGTTATATGAAGTGTCTTGTTGAGTGCTGTATGGCCTATTCTTAGACGGGTGATGGTTTTCTCTCTTCTGTTTCTCCCCACATGCTTTTGTATTTTGTAGAGATGTTTTCCTGTATCACTGGTGTCCCAGTACTTTGAAAGCCTTTGACTCTGCCGCTGTACGCTGAATCCTGGTCATGAAAATTCTCTTTACCGTCGATGATGTCGTACACCGTCTTGGTGTTATCATATTGCCAGAACACATCCTTTTCATAGCGACCGGCTGAACACAAGAACACAGAGTCTCCTAGAACAGCTTCAACTGTGGTGAACACACAATTATGGATATGAACAGAAAGTAAAAGACACCTTTTCATCACGTTAAATTGTGAAATGTAAGTGTTTACCTTTATGTATCACAAGCACAAGGGCAAGCAGCTTGCCCTGGGTGGAGCCAGCTTACTGAAAGGGGTGGGCCCTGCTATCCTCCTAGTGTTTTTCTAGATTATGGTACTAATATTGTTCTTTCCTAACAGGACAAGAAAAAAAGAGCCGTGAAAAGGACTCTCAGCCCTTCTCTACTGAGGACATTTCACAAACTTGACCTTAAACATGCTTACGTGGTAATAAAATGTTTTTCAATAAAACATCTAACATGTAGAGTGAACCCGAATGCCTGCCTCATCATGACATTACCTGACATCAGAATATCAGAAATATTTATCAGAAATAAAATCTCAGTGTCATAGACAATGCGGTTTATATGCTTACCGTGTTTGTACTTTGTCATGTGAGAAATTGAGCTTAAAAAGTTAAATATTGTCTTATGATGAAATTGTTTCTTATAAATAACATGACTTTATTCATGTGTCATCAAAACAGGAAGCTGACAGCAAAAATCACAAGGGAGGGAAAATGACATGCTTTAGCAATTTTTTTCTCCCTGTAATTTTATAAAATTGGCATGAATAATAATTCCACATATGGTTCTAATCCCCCCCAAGATGTCCCAAATTACCAGACATGGTTTGGCAATGCTTTTTTGTCATGAAGTTAAAAAATAAATTTAATAAGGATTTTATTGACGCTATTACATGCCTTAACTATAATACATTTCTTACAAAAATGGAACCTCATTATTTAATTCAATGGATAAATAACTTCAAAAACAACCTCCAGATTTAGATTTTTTTAAAAACCTTAAATTACTTTTTCCAAATCACTTATTTAAAAAAAATAAATAAAATAAATAAATAAATACATATACAGTGGTGCTTGAAAGTTTGTGAACCCTTTAGAATTTTCTATATTTCTGCATAAATGAGACCTAAATTATCAGATTTTCACACAAGTCCTAAAAGTAGATAAAGAGAACCCAGTTAAACAAATGAAACAAAAGTATTATACTTGGTCATTTATTTATTGAGGAACCTGATCCAATATTACATATCTGAGAGTGGCAAAAGTATGTGAACCTTTGCTTTCAGTATCTGGCAGAGATGGGACCAAGTCACACATGTGCAAGTCTCAAGTAAGTCTCAAGTCTTTTTAGTCTTGGGCAAGTCAAGTCACAGGCTGTCAAGTCAAGTCACCTTAGGCGTATTGGCGTAATTTTAGCAGCAGAATATGAATTTAATACATTGAAAAGGCAATACATAAGTAAATGTCAGTAAACATCCCTGGCACATGTGCCCAACCTGTTAAATATTTGCATTTTAAATACTCATGTTCTGTAAAATACATCATGGAATAAAACAAAACAGTAATAATGTCAAAGTTATTTATTGATGGCAAAATTGATTGCAAGATTGAAAGCCAACCAAGTTTCTCACATTGTCATCAGCCAACAAGAAAAATAAACAGAGAATTGGCATTCTGTTATGTGCGTAGTTAAAAGAGGGTAGGACGACACCTTGGGTTAACAGGGGCATGAGCTTCTCTAATCACATCAGATGAGATGATTATTATTAATAAGATACACGTGGAGAAACCTGAAGTGACTTCGATGTATGTTTGCGCCAGTAAAAAAAAAAAACCCAAAGGATAGAGAAATGTGTCAGACATAATTTAGGTCTCAAAAAGAAGACCTGTTCGCCCGTGCAAAAGTGACATCTTACCCCATATGACGAGCTACAGAGGCGTGTGCAAAAGCGCTCTCTCTCTCGCTCTCTCCCTCTCCAAGGCTGCCTCAGCCTGTGCGGAGCGGGGACATATAGAACAACTTTGGCGCGGGAGTCTTGGTTCCCGCTATAATAGATTGTTACAAAAATAAATGTTAAATGAAATATGCATCCCGCGCATTCTTTTCCACAGGAACTTTGCTCACAGCGTTTCGGTCGTGGCTAACGCACTGTCCTCCTTACCACAAGTGCAACGTTTCGGGAACAATACGGAAAGGACAGTGCGCGGGATTCATCTTTCCTTGAACAATTACCCAGAGACTTTTTTAAATGACCTCACTGGGAAATATCCAATGCACCTGTTCAGTTACAGAGTTGTGCTCTCTAAATTGTAGTCATTCAAACCATTGTTTTGGCGGCCTGGTAGCCTGATATACTAAATGTAAATTCATGGTTTGGATGACTGCACAATTTATTTTCGTAACACTGTGTTACAGCGGGAACCGAGACTCCCGCGCACAGTCAGCCTATTTTGCAGAGTTTAGTATTGCTGCTAGTGTGGCGGATGCTACTAGGGTGTCTGACTACGCCACCCCTCGGTGGACACTAGGGGAACTCAAATTACCATTACACTCATACCAGGACACAGGTTCGGGTACTGAGATGACAGAGACGTGTTTCCATACACAAAAATAAGTTTTATTAATACAAGAGCACGACAATGAACATAAAAAGCTGACGTCAGACTGATTTAAAAAAAAAAATTACTGCAAAGCTTTTCAATTGGCCATGGTCACACAGTAAGTCACAATTCATGCATGCCCACATTCAGGGTGGGGAAAACAAACACAGTAAAGGACTTGTTAATTCACACCAGAACAGAGGCAGAAGAGCAGGTGTATGGATCTTAAGTAGACTGGTTGTTGGTAACACACAAACACTTGCACATAAACTCATTCAGACAACACACAGGGATGTGATTTGGGGCTGGTGAAATTATCTGAAAATTTTAGCCGGGGGTCCCCGGGTCCTCGTGAACCCACGAGGCACTTGATTCATCATAAACCTACAATGGTAAACTTTTGTGCTGTGTTAGGGTGTTCCAACAAAGCTGATGGGAAAAGTGAAAAGAAGTCGTTCTTCAGAATACCAGCTGTGATTGAGACACAAGGGGAGCAAACTAAGGAGCTTTCTGCCAGGAGACAGACAGGGATGTGATTTGGGGCTGGTGAAATTATTTGAAAATTTTAGCCGGGGGTCTGGGGGCCACAGGCCCCCAGCTGGTCCAGGGCAGCGGCCTGGTGGGGGGACAAGGGGGGGAAGCCCCCCGAAGCTCCTGGGTTCTGGGGTTTTCTGACTTAAAAATTGTACTAAAATGGCAAGCGCAAACACAAGAAAAAAAACTTGTCATGATTAACAAATTCAAGCCAATTTAATGGTCAACATGCAACTCTGACACACACACTCGCTCACTCTCTCACACACACACTCGCTCTCTCTCTCTCACTCACACACACCCCAAAGAACCAGCGCGAGCAGGGCCCGCTAGCCCCGCGCCTTGTGACATAATTCGCCCCGAGGCGAGCCGCGGTTTTTCTCCAACCATTCCCAGCGGAACTTTTTTTTCACTATTCTGTCGATTTCTTTAACTCGATTTGCATCTTTACGCTCGATCACGGAGGCTGCCATCTTTCAACTCTTTGTTTGAAGCGAGCGCATTCATTGGTTGTTACAGAGCGATGAGCCAATCACGTACCTCGTTTCATCTCAATGACGTAATTGCGTAAATGACGTCATTACGTCAATGAGATGAAACGAGGTACGTGATTGGCTCATCGCTCTGTAACAACCAATGAACGCGCTTGTTAGATAGCTGTACGTAAGCTCGCTTCAAACAAAGAGTTGAAAGATGGCAGCCTCCGTGATCGAGGCGTAAAGATGCAAATCCGAGGCTGCCATCTTTCAAACAAAGTCGGAACGAATAGGATACGAATGTGGATGAGGGAAAAATCGGGAAAAAAAAATTTCAAGTTTTGAGGTGAAAAAAGCGGAATTCCGCGAATTCGCGGAAAAATCACATCCCTGAACACAAGACAGACATGCGCACACAGGAGCAACTGAGGCGGGCGTCCAGCCGCCCCTCAATATGGATGCCAAGAATCCACCCCAGGCACACGTGTGCAGAACCACACTCACCTCACACAACACGACAACTGGTCAGTCACACAGTGAGAACAATCACTACACACAGAAGAGGACCCACCACCTGAAGGACGCTGTCCCCACCACCGGCGCTCCGCTCCTGTGTATACAAAAAAAAAAAAAAACAATTAATTATGGACCTCACACACTCACCCATACACACACAGTTATGGGCATCACACACTCACCCGGGTCCAAAAGACCCAAAACACAAACAAAAAATATAAACAGCAACACGAGACTCCACAGCAATAAGCCCCCTCTCTATGATGCAACTCAAAAATGACAAAATGACACGACCAAATAATAAAACCAAACAAAGAGCAAGAAGCCCTTGGCCCTGGCACTCAGCCAAGAGCTGTATTCCACAGTCATTTTACACACGCACACACACGCTCATTCACACAAAGTCTGAGAGCAGAGAATTCGAGCTGCAATAGCCAATGATCCACGGTATTGGAGAGCAGAGACGTAGACACGTCAATGCAATCGTAAACAGGCAAGACAAAGCAAAGCAGCAGTTGTTCTAGCCGGCAAAGTCACTTCCTTGTGAGGTGGTATCTGAGAAACGACACAGAAGTACGCTTAGTAAACAGCCAGCCCAGTAACTTCACCACGCAACTAAAACAACCTACCTGAGTGACGCTGGTTAACGCACAGAGCTTGTAGCAAGGTGCAGCATGCTAGTCAAATAACGATGCAACAATGCTGAAACACAACAGTGGGCTTACTAAACAGCCGACCTGATAACCCCATAACGCGACTCAATTAAAACCAACATACCTGAGCAGCAACTTGTGAATATAAGGAGCCCACGGCAAAATATAGCAGATGAGCCGAATGATGGTGCATTAACCAGTGCAATCTGATGGAAGATGTAGTAGCCGCAGTGCAGCAAAGAATTCGATGAGACAACCGGCGATCAGATGAACCCAACGACACAAGCCTCTAATGCTACGCACTGAATTAGGGCTGTGTACAAACTATAACATCTTACCGGTAACGGGATTGGCCGCCAAGGAAAAGCACAGAGCCAACCAGGAATCAGATGATTGGCTGTCACAGAGCAACGCAGAGAGCCAACCAAGACCAAAACAGAAAGTAGGAAGCCAAACATGATCAACATGATCAAAGTAGCGAGAGAGAACCAACGGACATAAGGTAAACAAACCATATTCACCCAGTCCATCCTGCCACACTAGCCTGTATTCAAACAGCGAGTGGCATGCCGGTGAATCCAAATCGTGGCGCTTTTTTCAATAGTGCATGATAGGCAGTGGGACGGAGTTTTCTTTTCTTTTTTGATCGGGTAGTGTGACGAAAAAAATGTGCAGGTTGCTGCACTGCTATTTCAAACGGCTATGATAAACTCCCCTGCCTCTATGCCCTATGGACAGTCTGGCTAATGTACACGAACCATACCCGTCAACCCTCCCGTTTTCCCCGGGAAATCCCTTATTTTGACTTATTTCCCGCTGTCTTCCCGTTTTTTTTATTTTCCCGAAAATATCCCGTATTTTCACAATCTAAAAAAGTCGGTAGGTCCAGAATTCATGACGCGCCTCTGACAGGAGTTTACAGCAGGAAGTCGGGCCATGAATTCACGTCCCCGCCCTCTCAGGCATCAGTAATTACAGAACTACGTCCGGAGGCGAGGCTGAACAAGTGATTAGGTCCAGTGTTGCCAGATTGGGTGGTTTCCCTCCCAAGTTGGGTGGTTTCTGAACATAATTTGGGCTGGAAAACGTCAGCAGTATCTGGCAACACTGATTAGGTCTGAGGTGAAGATGGCGATGCTAATAGCTAAGAAAAACATTAGCCTCTCTTTCTTTGATGATTTGATGAATGTTCCCAGACTCTTCCATCGCAAAGAAATTTTCCATGGGGAAAACGAAAGCCTCCCAAATAATCAAAGGTAAGCTACACATGTTTACATTAAGTATGTCCTGGCGAAGACCTCATAAATAGCCTAGTGTAAACTAATTGGTGTATTAACTGTTTTATCCACTCATTGTCTATTTTATTTTCTATCTGAAACTTACCCATTTTAAATCACTCTTGGTTTAATATCTTATATTACTCTCTCTTTATTACATCTAGTTTCTCTTTATTACATCTATCTATCTATCTATCTATCTATCTATCTATCTATCGTTCCGAGGCCATGACTATGGTAAAACCATAATAAATTGCAATGGAATTTAATTTGACTGGTTATATAATGACCTTTCTTATTTTAACATAAGATACGTATTTTAGCCCTTAATTTTGGAAATAACTGGTGCCACTGAAAGCAAATAAAAATAAATGTATAGTTTATTCACAAATGCACTCTATAAACCATAAGCATATTGAGTTTGGGTCTTGACTATCACCAACATGCACCAGAGTACAGGAAATCACAAATACTAGATAGAAAATTGCCCCCCATTCAACTACACACCCACTTTTGGTGAAGGGTATGACTTTCCAAAATTTTCCCTTATTTTGAGTTAAAAATCTGGGAAATATCCCTTTTTTTCAAACCTCAAAGTTGACAGGTATGACACGAACTTGTACTGCTCATGAACGTGTACATGTTCACAAGCTGACCATTAGCTTAACCCTGAAACAGAACAACAGGGTAGGAAGCTGCTTATGTTATTCAGCATCACGACTGCAAAGTGCACAATCGACTTACTACTACTGATATACAATATCATTAAACTTGACGTAACTACATTGCTTACCAGCATTCACATAAGAATTTCACAATGATAAACTGAATCCCTAGCTACATCTGCAACGGCTAAAATCCTCCTACCGCTCACTCTCGTGGCTAACATTGGCTAACGAGCAGTTTAGCTGCTATCACCAAATAACAACACATTAATAAACTTACTGGGCAGAATGGATCTTCAAATGCCGGACGAAATTGGAGGTCGTGGTCTGGCTGTCAGAAATCGTCACGTTGCAAATCTTGCACTGCGCCGTTCGTCGTTTACCTTCTAGGCAGTAGCCCTTGAAGCCGAAAGTGATGACTCTTGGGATGGCTGACATGATGTGAAATCTGTGAACACACCGTGGCATGGGGCGTGGTATATAGCCCACGCAGAGAGCGTGCCTGATGGACAGGGCGGTGACAACCCAACAGCAGTGCAATCAAAATTACTGAAGTATGTGCATATTACATTTTATTTTCACAATAAACACACGATGGAAATAACACTTAAGTCACTCAAGTCATCGTGTGTCAAGTCAAGTCCCGAGTCTTAAACTTCCAAGTCCGAGTCAAGTCTCAAGTATTTTCATGTTTTGTCAAGTCAAGTCACAAGTCATGAAAACAGTGACTCGAGTCGACTCGAGTCCAAGTCCCCAAGTCTCAAGTCCCCACCTCTGGTATCTGGTGTGACCCCCTTGTACAGTAATAACTACAACTAAACGTTTGCGGTAACTGTTGATCAGTCCTGCACACCGGCTTGGAGGAATTTTAGCCCGTTCCTCCGTACAGAACAGCTTCAACTCTGGGATGTTGGTGGGTTTCCTCACATGAACTGCTCGCTTCAGGTCCTTCCACAACATTTCGATTGGATTAAGGTCAGGACTTTGACTTGGCCATTCCAAAACATTAACTTTATTCTTCTTTAACCATTCTTTGGTAGAATGACTTGTGCATTTAGGGTCGTTGTCTTGCTGCATGACCCACCTTTTCTTGAGATTCAGTTCATGGACAGATGTTCTGACATTCTAAAGGAAAATTCGCTGGTATAATTCAGAATTCATTGTTCCATCAATGATGGCAAGCCGTCCTGGCCCAGATGCAGCAAAACAGGCCCAAACCATGATACTACCACCGCCATGTTTCACAGATGGGATAAGGTTCTTATGCTGGAATGCAGTGTTTTCCTTTCTCCAAACATAACGCTTCTCATTTAAACTAAAATTTCTATTTTGGTCTCATCCGTGCACAAAACATTTTTCCCATAGCCTTCTGGCTTGTCCACGTCATCTTTAACTAACTGCAGTTGAGCAGCAACGTCCTTTTTGGAGAGCAGTGGTTTTCTCCTTGCAACCGTGGCATGCACAACATTGTTCAGTGTTCTCCTGATGGTGGACTCATGAACATTAGCCAATGTGAGAGAGGCCTTCAGTTGCTTAGAAGTTACCCTGGGGTCCTTTGTGGCCTGGCCGACTATTACACGCCTTGCTCTTGGAGTGATCTTTGTTGGTCGACCACTCCTGGGGAGGGTAACAATGGTCTTGAATTTCCTCCATTTGTACACAATCTGTCTGACTGTGGATTGGTGGAGTCCAAACTCTCTAGAGATGGTTTTGTAACCTTTTCCAGCCTGATGAGCATCAACAACGGTTTTCCTGAGGTCCTCAGAAATCTCCTTTGTTTGTGCCATGATACACTTCCACAAACGTGTTATGAAGCTCAGACGGTGATAGATCCCTGTTCTTTAAATAAAACAGGGTGCCCACTCACACCTGATTGTCGTCCCATTGATTGAAAACACCTGACTCGAATTTCACCTTCAAATTAACTGCTAATCCTCGGAGGTTCACATACTTTTGCCACTCACAGATATGTAATATTGGATCATTTTCCTCAATAAATAAATGACCAAGTATTATAATTTTGTCTCATTTCTTTAACTGGGTTCTCTTTATCTACTTTTAGGACTTGTGTGAAAATCTGATGTTTGAGGTCATATTTATGCAGAAATATAGAAAATTCTAAAAAGAGTTCACAAACTTTCAAGCACCACTGTACACGTACACACACACACAGGATTGTACATGTGCAAAAAAATTAAATAGTTCCAATCTGTTTTAAATCACATCAATCAGGATAAAATATTTAATCTTTATAAAAAATACACAGGGTGTCTACAGGTTTGTCCAAGTTAAATTTAAGACTTTTTAAGACCATGTTCCAAAAAAAATTAAGACCAAATCTAAAGTCACGCAAAAACGTACTCTTCTGGAAAAAAAAAAAAAAAAAAAAAAACTATATAACTTAATGTAACTTATTGTTCTTGTAAACATTCACCAGAAAACACTATTCTAGTAGAAGTACTTCATTTCTTTTCCTTGACAGGCATTCACACACTCAGAACACAATATAAGGATCGGATAAACTTGTAACTATGTGACAATCAGAATGCAGTCACAATGTTTGAATCCAAGGCCATCCTTAAAAAAAAAATCCGTTTCCTGTCCACCGGGTGAGCAAAAAAAATTCAGTAGGGAGGGAGGGATTTTTTTTTTTTTTAATGGATGGATAAGAAAATCGCAATGCTGTGTTTGCTTTTTCTTTCAGTACTTTTTTTTTTATTACAAAAGCAAACACATTTAATAAAATGACAGTTTCATCAACTGAAACTTGTACAAAAACTTTCAGTTAGCATTTTAAATGCTGACTGCAACATTTGCAAAACTTTTACAAAAGGTACTTAAAATGTCCGACACACGGACTTTTTGTAGTTCTAAATCGAGCGTTAGGCCTAGTTCGGATGAAATTACACTATTAAAATGATCACTGAATGATTTGTTTTTCTGAATCTTTACTATTTTGTTGTTCGCTAGAATACCATTTTGCGATTTCACACTTAAGCAAATGTTTGAAAACTCCGGATCTCCTTCCTTCATGGTGGCTGCCATTTTTTTGTGCCGCACGGCGCATGCGCAGAGCTGATTCGACAGGGCTTTCCACAAGCGCCGGCTGCCGGCCATACAGCCGACTACACAATTAAGTCCAGCCGGCTACTTTAATGACTATTATTTTTGTAGCCCACAGGCTCTAAATATTAATTTTAGATTTTAATAAAATTAAATGTTTATCTAACGGACTGACAATAATGTCAAACTGAACCGCACTCTTAAGTTGCGATTCGAGCTGTTTGTACCGATAATAACCACAAATTCCCCGCCGGCTTCGTTGATCAAGGGAGAGTAACTCATCCGCGGCCCCGACATGCGGTGTGCGCGCGCACTCGGCGGAGGCAGTAGTGTGTCGGGGCCGTCGGAGGCGACATCAGAGGGAACAAAAGCAGAGATGACGCTTATTTTGTCTCCGGTAAACCAGTCTTCTCTCGTTCAATTACGTGCTGGCATCAAAAGACACCGTTGGTTGTAAATGAAACCAAACTGAGTCGTTGGAGTGTATTTGCATACACAAATGGAGAAATGTTCGCTGAGTGTGTAATTGTGTAGCCGCCACTGCAGACCGTTGTCGTTGTTAATTCATAGCATGCTCAGTTGCGTGAATGTGTCATGCACCGAAAATAAGAGATTTACAAGCCAGGAACGCCTCATGATGCAATACGCAAGAAAAGAAAGAAGATTTACTGCCATTTTACTTTGTATTTGAGTAAAGTGAATAAATAAATGGTCTGTGGAAAATATATTTAATCCTGGGAACTGCGTGCACAGGAGTTTATTAGTGATGCAGTGCTATGCATTGCAAACTATTGACTCCCATATAGAGAGCAAAGCACAGCAAACTCTTGTTCTTCTGTTTTTCATCTTCTGTACAAATTTTGATTTCGAATAACCCAATAACCGTACATCGCACACAGACAAACAATACATCAAAACGTGCGGTTCGATCGGACTCGCTATTCTATTACTTTGTTCAGCATTCAATCACACAAAATTTCCCATTCATTTTCTATGGAATTAATTTAAAAAAAAAAAAATCGCACATTTTCAATGTTTTTCAAACATCCGCTGCTCTGGCATGCTTTCACCTAGAGACATGATTCAAACTTTAAAATGGAGATAAAATTCTCCTGTGTGGATCTGGCATTCAACTTTTTTGCTGGGTTCTATACTTTTTGATCAGTCACAGATCAAACACCATGATCAAATCTGGAGAAATTCAGACTTTATAATAGGTGTCTATGGCGTTACACACCAGTGGAGCTCAGGAGTTTAGAGTGTAGGCAGTAGGGCTGCACGATATCAGAAAAATATGCGATATTCGATAACATGACTGAATATCTCGATATCGATATGTATCACGATAATTAAATATATAATGTTTTTCTTACCTCTACTCGCCGTTCTGCCCTGTATCTAGCATTTAAAAAAAAAAAAAAAAACACCCAATGCATCGCTTCCATTCCAACATTATTTTTTATTGGAAAAACATGGCTACACCTGCAATGGTGTCCATCAATCATCTTTAAATCTCTTAATTTTTGTGAGCACAGCAGAAAATGTCTTAAGTTGAAGTAAACAAAAAACTGAAAACTACATTACATTAACAAAGCATTCAAAATGGCAATTTCAGCGGCTCCCGGGAGATGAAGGTGAGCGACACAGATTCACCATAAACTCAAACACAATCTGTTAATAACACATGTGGGTGAGAGAGCAGTGGTGTGTGTGTGTGTGTGTGTGTGTGTGAGAGTGAGAGAGAGAGCGCGGTAGCGTGTGTGAGTGAGCGAGCGGTAGTGTGTGTGTGTGTGAGAGAGAGTGTGTGAGAGAGTGTGTGAGAGGTAGTGTATGAGAGAGAGAGAGAGAGAGAGAGAGAGAGAGAGAGAGAGAGAGAGAGAGAGAGCGGGGTTTTATGTTTTTATGCTTCTGTACAGCAGCGTTTGTCCCAGTGAGCCGCCCCACCACTGTTTTACAGGTACATGTCTTGCAAAGTACCTGAGTTTGCAGTACGTCATCCCTCCTGAATCCAAAAGTACTTCCAAATAGCAGACGTGCATTTTTTTTTTTGGAAACCAGTTCCTCCTCACAAGTTTGTCTCACCACACTTGCTCCCGCCATCACCACGAGGCTTTTACTTGTTTTGCAATAGGGGGCGGAGTTATCCCGCGGCGCTTATTGACATTCAAATGTGATTGGACAGCACAGAAAAATGTGCCTTTTATCGAAATTTAAGTAATTTTTGCGGTGTGTATCGCAAACTATGATATCGCGATATCGATACTTTTTCGATATATTGTGCAGCCCTAGTAGGCAGCCTGAAAAAAAAAAAAGCTCTAACTTTCTCATTTAAACTGTGTTTTCAGCCACAATTTTCACTCTACACACACAATTTTCTCAAAAGTAGTAGCCACACTTGTCTTGATTCACACAATGTGTCTACCTGAGCGATAGGATTTACAGTTTTTGAATGAGAAGCCTGAAAGTAAGGAGAGGACAGCCGCGCTCTTCCATAGACTCGCATTATAAACGTAGCAGCGCTTTTACTGCAAAATCAGAAATGTCACTTGTTTTTAACTCGCTCTAGTGTCCACATTTTTTACACTAAAACTTACATCAATGTGTTTGAGAGCCTTGTAGCACTCAATGTGCAAGAATTTTGTGAATAGCTCCTTTCGTTTCCGTGTAAATCAGCGTTGTTCGAGGAGAGGGAACTCTGAGAAAAAGCGCTCTTTGCTTGTCATATTGTGTCTCTTCCCTGCACCTGCACCGTTACCAAGGCGACGAGCTCCACTCAGGGAGCAGAGAGGGGAGGGGCTCCACTCAGGGAGCAGAGAGGGGAGGGGCTGCTCTCTCTCTCTCTCACGATAGGACTTAAAGTGCCATTCCACCATTGGATGTATTCTTTGGCATAAAATACAATATATTTTATGACAACATGACTAGACAGAGAAATCTTTTAGCTTCAAAATGATATATCAAACATCATTTTTTGACAACGACAAGTATATTAATTTTGCGACCAAAGTCACCTACCCTTTTAATTTCCGCGCGGTAGTGAAACGTGATGTCATCAGCAGGTTCCCCTTCTTGTGTACCACGTGTCGGTCTATTTTTAGACCAGGAAAACCCCAAAGTGAGAGAGTCATTTCTCCTCGTATATGGGGGCCAAAAAAATTGTGAAAAATTGAGTTAATCTTTCAGTTAGCTAGATTTATTGGTATTATTTTTATCGCGTTCTATCCGCCATTGCTGATATGTGCCACGTCACACGTCACGTGGTACACAAGGGGAACCTGCCGATGACATCATGCGCGGAAATTAAAAGGGTAGGTGACTTTGGTCGCGAAATTAATATACTTGTCGTTGTCAAATTATGTTTGATATATCATTTTGAAGCTAAAAGATTTCTCTATCTAGTGATACCATTTATATATTACCATTTATATATGTTGTCAAAATATATTGTATTTTATGCCAAAGAATACATCCAATGGTGGAATGACACTTTAAGCTAGCCGCACACTATGCCGATCCACGCGGTACCGAACTGACAGACCCAGCACCAGACACGGACTGACGGACGGGCCTTGAATTGCTTTGGGGGGGGCACACATTTTATACGCCAAGCCAGGGCAACACAATTGTTTCTAGCAACCCAGGAGAGCAGCACAGACGTAACAAGTTAAATATTCTAAGAAACCTATAAAGCAACCAAAACAACTTTCCAAAATGTATCAAACATTGCTCAGCATATTAAAAGTTTTTTTTTTTTTTGGCTCCGCTGGCCTCACAACACACAAAGCTGATTTCGGGTATCTACCGGAAGATATCGTGATATGATCCCGTCCAGCAATAAAATGTGATTGGCTGAGACAGCTGCTGATTTACCCAGATACCATTTGAAGAAAAAAAAAATGTGATTGGTCGGTTGGTTCATTCCATTCCATTAACCCATTGGTTCCCAAGAAATATTAGTCCACGTTTATAGCAATGATCCAGAAATTATTACTAGTGTTTCTGTACTCACGGAAAAGATAGTATGCTGCAAAATGGAGCTGGTTTATTGAAAAATTAAATTGTAAAAGTAATATCTACAACTCTGGTGATAATAACAGTCTATAACTACATTGCATAGCCTACTTGTAACAATTCAAGTATATATATTTTATAAACATTAAAGTATTTAGACATACTGTAACCAAAAATTCATGTATTTTTGTACATAATGTAATAAAAATTCAAATAAAACGATTATGTAGTAAGCTAATAAAAAGTAGGTTACAGGTATTTTGTACATAGGCCTACTGTAATTAATCAAGTATAAGCATTTTATTCATAATGTAATGAACAACGGTATTCTGTTCTAATCAACAATTCAAATAATACCGTTTCGTTCATATTGTAATCAATAATTCAAGTACAATTTGTAGCCTATATATAGCAGGCGCACTGCAGTCAACAACTCAAGTAGGCTGTAATATTTTGTACATACTGTAGTTCTGTTAAGAACTCAAGCTCGCCATTAGTAAAGCTGTAGGCGACGATGTGAAGCTGCGTGGAATCTTCGCAAGACACTGTCCCTCCACTCATCCCTGAATTTTTCTGTTATGTCCTTCTCAAATGCCAATTTAATTAAATTAGCCTTGCGTGTGTGCAGCATACTTTGTCTGTGGTCGGTGAAAACATTCTTCAGCGTGGAAAACGAGTTCTCGCAGAGCGCAGTGCTTGCGCCAAAAGTCAGAGCGTGTTTCAGTGCTGTCATTACGCCTGGCATAGCCTCAAGGGGTTGGTGGAGATGTTTTAAAACTTTCGCTGTTGTCCATAGGCTACACAACTTCCGTTTAACCCGGATAATAATGAATGAACCGATCAGCCGATTTCGAATAGTTTCAATACATTTTAAATTGAGCACATTTTTCTTTATTATTGTTATACTGAAAAACTTTGACTTGTAGTTTACGTTTTGTTTTTTTTTTTTGAGGGGAAAAAAAAAAAACAAAGAAGAAGAAGCTGTGACGGGCTCCTATCAGGCCAAGTGCGGTCACTCGCCGGCCACTTTCAGGCATCTTTTTCGGATTAGTGAGACCAGACCCTCTGAACATGAATGGGGAGATATCAATACTGGACTCTGTGAAAACTAACGGTAGTGAAGAGCATATGATTGAAATCACCATGAAAAGTTGATTATACTTGAGTGTTAGGTTGGTTCTCATGACTCAGAAAAAGCTTTAAAATCCACTTTTCTCGTGGATTATTTTGACACTGCGCAGGCGCAGTACTTCTATAACGGCAGGAGAGGGACAGCGGAGCACGAAGCTGCAAGATGATTGGAAAGCTGTTGGTTCAGATCGACATATGATTGGTTGTTGGCAGCGGAACAGGGGGGATATTTGCAGACCCGTACTGCCGTCAGAGACGGTTGATTAGAATGTTTGCTGCCATTACGAACTGTCCCCATTCATTTCTATGGACGATTTCTTCAGTGACCTGTCTCCTATGAAAAAAAGTCTCTGCTCTGGGTTCCAGCAGGGCGGGCCCATGAGTCTCAGGGCGGGCACGGCCCCCTAAGGCCCGCCCAGGGCGCCGGGCCTGCGAACCGACCCATTTCAGAGCCGACTCCTGACAGGGCACGCGCATATCCCCGACTAACTCACAACTGTTGACGAGTGCAGTCGCGATTGAAGCGACACCAAACGAGATTATGCAAACTAAGCATCAAACATTCCGCTAAATATCACGTGACAACTTAATAGCTTTGTGATTGGCTATTGGATATAGTTACTGTTAAATCCAACACTTGAAGATGCTACAGGCTGAATTACAAATGACACAACATGGAATATGTAGCGCACTATCTAGGCTGCATGAGCTATTATTCCCAACCTTAAATAGTGCACTTATATAGGGGAGTTAAAGCGATTTGGAATTCAGCCACACAACTTGAGCAGAGTGGCTTTCCAGCCCACTGTGTCTATGGATAAAGCTTCAGTCTATGGAATTACAGTATATACCTGCATTAGGTGCTACCAACACGTATTTCTCCCGCTAGAAATTGTGTTTAATGATGTCACGTGTTATATGCGAAAGATATGATTGGCTATTGCTAGCGACTCTCGCCGATCAGTCTGGCTCCCGATTAGTTTTTCGAATCGGCTGTGAGATGAGTCGGTACCATCGAAAACTAGTCTTTACGCCTGACTCGCGACTTCAGTTGGCTCGGTACGCTGAAAATCGGCGTAGTGTGCAGCTAGCTTTACACAACAGATCAGGCACTGAGTGGTTGTCAAGCACGCGTGTGTCTAGCAACCAGTGGATTCGGAGCCTGCGCGGTATAATTGTGAGCATCAAAAACGATTAAACTTTTTCCCCATCCAAAGTGTACCACATTTTAACGATATGACTGAGTAAAATCTCCATAAATTTAAGATTGAAAATTTAAGACCATGGGGATTGAAATTTAAAGGTGTCACGCAGTGGCGATAAAAGTCGCATTATTTTGCACCAGAATGCTTTCGAGATTCGAAATAAATTGACCGTCGATTTTTCAAAAGCTTCCCGTGGTTGTAATCGGTCCTTATTTGGTCATGCCCATCACTTGAAATTTCCCGCGTTCGCAGCGCCCCCTCTCGGTCAATGGAACAGCTGCGTGACGTCATACCAGTAACCACTCGGTGCAGTTGCAATGGCGGACACACCAGAAAATAGGAGCGATGCTGAGGAAATTAGCTTTGATTTTACCGATACAGAAGAAGAAAATGGCCCACAAGTAGAGATTTTGACAGCTGAATGTCCTGGTGGTATCCAGCCTTACAGATTTGAATCGGAGCGCTCATCTTCAGAAGAAAATGAGGACAGTTCTGACGACGACAGAAATGAAGACGAGAATGAAGAAGACCGGCGACTTGAAGACTTGTTTTGGTTGGTTTCTCTGACTAAGTCACTACTTGTGTGTATTTTTAAAGACCATTTTCACTTGAATTAGAATGCTGTGTGATTAATCTATGATTTATGTGTAATACTGATAGCTGTAGGGGGTGAAAGTATAGCTAGAAAGATTGAATTCTAGCAACTTGACAGCTTGCGATCTCGCAAAATGCAGTGGGCCTTCTGATACAGTAGACCCCTTGATATTCCAGTTTATCATTTTCCTTTTATTGTAGTTGATTTTAACTTGATATTCAGTATGTTATAGGCTGGGAGTATTGAGCAGGGATGTGATTTGGGGCTGGTGAAATTATCTGAAAATTTTAGCTGGGGGTCTGGGGGCCGCAGGCCCCCAGCTGGTCCATGGCAGTGCCCTGGTGGGGGGACAAGGGAGGGCGAAGCCCCCCGAAGCTCCTGGGTTCTGGGGGTTTCTGACTTAAAAATTGTACTAAAATGGCAAGCAAACACACAAGAAAAAACTTGTCATGATTAACAAATTCAAGCCAATTTAATGGTCAACATGCAACTCTGAGCCCCTATAGTAAATTCAATGATTCTTAACTGACAAAAAGCCAAAACATGAAACCTAAAAATGTCATTCTAAATTAAATCATCTGCATTAGAATAAATAGAAAATTGTATAAGGAAAAACAAAATTTATACTTTCAATTACTGTAGAAGTTGAACATACCTAAATGTGCCTTTTCAAACAAACATGATGCAACATAAGAATTCATCCACCATTATTTATTAAACTCTATTGCTCCTGGTAGTCTCCCGGTTTGCTTCTTATGTATGGCAACTTCTAATATTTGATTAAGTTACTGCACACCCCGTTTAGGCAGGGTAACAGGATTGACACAAAAAATTAGTCATGCATAGACTACTTACCAAAACTGAAATTTTTAAGTAAATATTCTCAGATTCAGTTCATTCTGCCATCCATATAAAAGGTGAGAATATGTAAATCCTTGGCAACAAAATTTCAATAATAGCTTTTGGGAGCATTTATTTTTGTTATGTGATTAATCACGGTAACAGAACTGACACAAACCTCTGGGACAGGTACAAAAATTAACAAAAAAATAAAAAATGTATATTTTCTTAATGGCATTTTCAATTTGTGACATATGTCCATTGTGGTTTCCACAGTCTTGTCGTTGAACATGAAAAAGTTTCAATTCCACCTTTGTCTAACATTAAGAATCATGTCTGGAAAAAAAAAAAAAAGTCTCTTTTCAGTGGAACAGCCATTTTTGCTCATTTTCGACCCTAAGATTTGCTACAAAATGCACATTTATGAACCAAAGTAGTCAAATTTTGAAATGCAAGGTAGAACCGATAATGTTTTATCATATGAGACCATAAAAAGGTTTTAGAAATCTCAAAATGTAAACAAAACACGTCCGGACAAAAAAAAAAAACCGTTTTCTGTGAAATTGACTCATATACAGAACTGTACAGTGTTCACTCACTTGAGGATTTTCATATGCAAGAATAAAAATCACTTTCACTAAACAACATTCACAAAAAATGTGTTTGCAATTAATTGGGCTCCACTGTTTTTATCATTTCAACCGCGCATCAGACCCTCGGCCAACTGAAAATGTCTTTCATGCACTTTTCTCCCTCATGAGAATTTTGAAAAGTTGGCAAGTATGTATTATTTGCACTAACATTTTAATATTGAATAAACAAATCAAAATTGTGTATAATTACCTTACATCCACGCTGTGGGAAAAGTTTTGAGCGAAAATTAAAACTAACTTCGCGTGAAAAAGGTGAAATAATCTGTGATGAAGTTGGCAGAGACTCTGAGGTAAAGTGAGAGGAGGGGGGAGGGGTCCAGCATCACTGCCGCCTCACAGACTCACTTTCCCGGGTTAAACTCCCACCGCTCCCCCTCTCTCTACACCGCTCCCCCTCCCCCTACACCGCTCCCCCTCTCTCTACACCGCTCCCCCTCTCTCTACACCACTCCCCCTCTCTCTAGCTTTTGTTTTGACTGAGTACCCATTTTGATTTGTAAACTAGAGCCGTGATTTAAACTGCTGTTTCTTCGGACGTAACTAAAACAAACTGAAATAAAAACCGCTCCTTCTTTTCTCCTCAGAAGGTTTAGCCTCCGATGCTAACCTTTTCGCCACAGCTTTCATAGCGTGCGCATGCGCATCCAGGAAGCAACAGATGGCGCGAGGCCCCGTTGCCACGGCAACCTTCGTCACTCCGTCGCACGTGCAGTGACACCATCACCACTCACAGGCTTATGATGGGGAAAGGAATGAGCTGGGTTGTTTTTTCTTCTTCCCCATGTTTATTTACTTTAAAAACACACACCAAACTGATGATCAGGCGCATCTTTACGCTCAATCACGGAGGCTGCCATCTTTCAACTCTTTGTTTGAAGCGAGCTTACGTACAGCTAACAAGCGCGTTCATTGGTTGTTACAGAGCGATGGGCCAATCACGTACCTCGTTTCATCTCAATGACGGAATTACTGAAAGTCGGAACGAATAGGATATGAATGCGGATTTTTGAGCGAAAAATCTGAAAATTTTTTTTTTTTAATTTTGAAGTGAAAAAAAGCGGAATTCCGCGAATTCGCGGAAAAATCACATCCCTGATTGAGCTTTGTATTGTATTGTTTAAGCATGCACTGATACCGATACTGGCATCGGCCCCGATACTCCACTAATATACTCATACTCGTCAAACAGTTGCCGATACCATGAACCGATACCAGTGCCGATACCAATGTTCCCCGCAGCGCTTTTTGTTCCATTCGAGAGAGAAAAAAAAAAAACTGAAGCATTGTTGAGCTCAGGCTTGAGCATAATATGGTAGGTTATACCATGCGCCGATAGTGTTCCGTGAAGCGCCTTTTGCCAGCGTCCGTTCAAGGAAAAAAAAGCCTCTCCCAGGAAAAAATTGTAAATCTCAAGCATTGAGCGTAGGCTAATTTCGTCAGAAGACAAAAAAAAAATTGTTTGACAACCCATTTTTCCATGACGAAGATGTGTTTGCGTAGTCATGAAACAGTGCCGTCACAACATCTTTCCCCAACACTGTCATTTTAAACATCTCTCCACACTCCACTCCCTTTCGCTGCCATACGCAGATAGGCCTACGCTAAGATCCCCAACGTTGTCCTTTTTTAATGTTGGCTATTCGCCTAGGTAAGGGTTTTGTAGGACAGGCTACTCACTAACAAACAAATGAAAATCGGATTTTTGTATAGGTGAATCCAACCGGCAGAGTTTTTAAGTACGAGTCCAACCGGGAGAGTTTAAGAGTGAAGAGTGAAGAGTGAGAGCTTTAAGAAATGGCTGATTGAGTTTTCCAACTTGTTTCAGTTGAGGGCAACGCTAAGACCAAGGAAATTGACGTCCCATCTACAGGTATGGAGCTCCACGAGCACGGGACGCGATGTTGCGAATGGACAGCAACAGCGTCTGCCTAACAAGTTCTGCGACTGAACAAGAGCGTGCTCGAGGCATTCAACTCTCCTGCAGCACACAGCAGGATGTGCGCACATGCACATGAGAGGAGGGAGGGAGGGGGGGGGCATATTTTAGTCTGCATTACTGGCGATGGAAATTAAATAATACATCGTCGCCGGCCGCCACTGTTATCTTGTGCGCTCTCTGTGATGTTGCGATGGTCACTGCTCCTCCCTTTCACGCCCTTGTCTTGTTGCTAAATGTAATTGGAGTAGTTTAAGCGCACCACCAGAACAACCCTTAAGTCAACCAAGACTGCAATGTTGCGGAAGGCCGATGATAGAGGGGGTAAGTGACCAGCGGAGTGAAATGATCATGCTGCATGTGGTAACTCACTGCTCTCTCCTCCCTTCATCAACAATCGGTCTTACATGTTGCAAGAGTGCAAGTCTTTCTTGACTTCGAAAGTTGGACATTGTAATCTAATCCAAATAAATAGCAGCCTTTTTCAGAAATTGCAGCAGCTAAATATTTAATTCTTTGTGTAGGCTATTTGCAATGAGTGTAGTTTTCTGGGAGTGAATGTTGCGCGACAATCGAGAGAGGTTGCACACGGAAGCGCAGATAGCCTTGTAGTCCACGTTACACTGCCAGCAGACAGCGCCTCTTCATTTCACGGTAGCGCTTCTTTTGCAACATTATGTAGGCCTAGTGCAGCAGCGCTTAGGTTTTGCAACATTATTGTAACAATGTTGCAAAAGATAAGCGCTACCGTGAAGAGGCGCTGTCTGGCTGTGTGACGTGGACTCGAGGCTACTCTGCGCTTCTGGAGCAGTGGAGATTGTCAACGTGAACCCGTGTGCATGATCACTCCAGTTAGAAAACAACATTCACGGGAAATAGATAAAGTAGGCCTATTAAATATTCAAATGCTGCAATTTTTGAAAAATTATATTTTAATAACATCAACAGTATCGGTAGTACTCGGTATCGGCAAGTACTGAAATTATAGTACTCATACTCGTATCGGTTTTCACAAATGTGGTATCGGTGCATCTCTAGTATTGTTTAGTAAACGTACAATCGTCAGTAATAAGTGATAATTATTAGTTAAAAGGCAGCTCTGTGGCATAAATCTTTCAATTAATCTTCTGTCATCCATTTGCTAAAATTATGTGCCACATATGTTATCAAGACAACACTTCATGTGACAAAAAAAGATATGACAAATACATAAATGTATGAAAATCATTTTGTACAATTAATGATTGATACATAGAAACACTTAAAACATGTGTTTTTAAAAAAATATTTTTTCTATCAATACCTAGCCATGACCTTGAAATCAGATCCATTGATAACAAGAGTCACAAATAGTGTTCAGTGTTACAGCCAAACACAATACACCGATTAGGCATTTTGTATCACAGAATATTAATACATCATTTTATAGTGTTTTGAGTGTTCAAAACTATCCACAAACTGAATAAATCCACAAAATCCGTAATGTAAACAACTCTGGTAAACACACGCTATAGAGAAAACATGGCGACAGGCCAGCATCACCCAAGGGAGGTTACTGGTATGATGTCACACACAAGTTAACCTAGTTAACGGCTGGCTGCCTAAATTTGGCAGTGCGCGTCAACTTTAAATGCTTGTAGCGGGCGCATCGTGACACTGAGATCACGGGAAACCGAGGGGCTTGAATAACCCACCAAACCCGACATTTTGACACATGATATAGCCTGATTGCTGAAATTACCTCACGACGCCTTTAAGACTTTTGAATGGCCTTATTTTAGGAAAATTAAATTTAAGACTTTTTAAGGACCCGCGGCCACCCTGAATACAGCACTTACTGATGTACAGTATATACATGTTATTTACCAGCTGGGAGGTCCGTATGGTGAAATACCGTATTCAAGGCCGAGGTCACAGTATTTCACCATACGGACCGACCTTAAGCTGGTAAATATTTATTTTTTTCTTTATCAAATTCTAACAGAAAACGAGAGCGCCCGAAAGGGAAAACCGAGCCGAGCCGCCATTTTGAATCCTCATTCATGGCTGTAATGCAAATTACTTCCTCCTCAGTATACAAGTGCACTTCCATGGCAGGAAAAAAACTACATTTTGCCACCTATGCAGTCCCCTATTTATACAAAATTGAGTCATTCAGGATTCAGCCATGTTTTTGCTCAGCATTAGCAACAGTTACAGGTTTTTAGCTTTCTCCTGAAATGTTTTCTTTTATTTCTTCTTCCTCAGGGTAGTAAAACTCGCTTTCGCTGTGAACACTGTCGTTATCGCTATCCATGCTGTAAAATTATTGCTATTCTCCTGAGAAATGCTGGCAAACATTTATAAGAATTTTGATATTATACATAAATCTTATTAAAATAAATAAATAAATAAAAAATAAATAAACGTTGACAAAAAAAAAAAATGCTACTATGTTTGTTGTTGTGAACGAGCGAGTCGCCAGAGGTCCGTACCGTAGGATACAGACCCGCTCGCCAGCCAATCAGAGCGCAGGATTTGGACCGTGAAAAAAATAAATGTTTTTTTTCATCAGAAAGAAAGGTGTAGGTGTTCTACCAAATGATCAAAAATCAACTGCTCCAACAAAACCATACACTCAGTCCCAACAGAGCTGCAGAGAAAAGCAAACAAGTGTCAGGCCGTCTTCTCGCTCCTCGGCTTGTTGGCGCAAATTTGTGCCGTTCATCTCTCACTGCATACTCTGGGGAAAAAAAAAAACTGTGATTCAGCCGTGTTGAACATTTACTCGGGTATATGCATCAACTACACACCGGTGACTCTATACTTTTTTGGATCATAAAAATAAACAAACTGCAATGTTTGAATTTATAACAATCAAACTGGACCAGAAGGCGACGCATTTAAAGGAACAGTCCACCGTACTTCCATAATGAAATATGCTCTTACCTGAATTGAGACGAGCTGCTCCGTACCTATCCGAGCTTTGCGCGACCTCCCAGTCAGTCAGACGCAGTCAGACGCGCTGTCACTCCTGTTAGCAATGTAGCTAGGCTCAGTATGGCCAACGGTATTTTTTGGGGCTGTAGTTAGATGCGACCAAACTCTTCCGCGTTTTTCCTGTTTACATAGGTTTATATGACCAGTGATATGAAAAAAGTTCAGTTAAAAAAAATTGAAACATAGCGATTTTCTATGCTATGGAAAGTCCGCACTATAATGACAGGCGTACTAACACCTTCTGCGCGCTTCGACAGCGCTTTGATATCTGAGCTCCGTATCAATGCGCTGCCGAAGCACGCAGAAGGTGTTAGTACGCCTGTCATTATAGTGTGGACTTTCCATAGCATAGAAAATCGCCACGTTTCAATTTGTGTAACTGAACCTGTTTCATGTCACTGGTCATATAAACCTATGTAAACAGGAAAAACGTGGAAGAGTTTGGTCGCATCTAACTACAGCCCCAAAAAATACCGTTGGCCATACTGAGCCTAGCTACATTGCTAACAGGAGTGACAGCGTGTCTGACTGCGTCTGACTGACTGGGACGTCGCGCAAAGCTCGGATGGGTACGGAGCAGCTCGTCTCAATTCAGATAAGAGCATATTTCATTATGGAAGTACGGTGGACTGTTCCTTTAAGGCAGATTTTACTCCAGAAATCTCAAATCTAAAATACTGACTCAGAAATGGAAAAACACCCCCACACACCTTGAACCTTCAGATCTACTTGGAGAGTCCTGGAGCCAGGGATCTGGCAGCTGTAAATTCCTGCATCAGTGTGTTTCACATCACTTAATCTGATGGAGTAATTCCCTTTCGTGAACTCCGATTGAAAAACTTCGACTCTGCCGCTGTACGCTGAATGCTGGTCATGAAAATTCTCTTTACCGTCGATGATGTCGTACACCGTCTTGGTGTTATCGTGACGCCAGAACACGTCCTTTTCATAGCGACCGGCTGAACACAATAAGATCACAGAGCCTCCTATAACAGCTTCAACTGTGGTGATCTGCCCCGACACTTTAATAAAAATCAGAGGAAAAGGATTTACAGTCTCAGGGTAAAGCACAGGAAGTAGATATTTTCACACCTCAGAAAATGCACTTCATGTGGTTTATGAAAGTGAGTCAAGTTCTGACCTTTGTCTATCAGAAATATGAAGAGCAAGCTGAGCCAGGTTCTGCAGAAAAATAAAGTGAAACAAAAATCACACACTTTCACTTCCAGCAACTTTAAAATGTTAGGCTAAAACACAATTGGAACCTGACATGGTCGTGTAGATACCAGGGCTTTCCCCAAAGTGTGGACACGCGGCACTCTGCCATGCTGTGTGACATCAGCGCCGCGCTGTCATTTGCGCACCAAAAAAGTCAATACCATAAGTTGAACAATGCAGAGTACTTTCCGCACCTAAATATCTCCTATTCTTCTCTGAAAATGAGAAGTACTGTAAGTACAGATTTTATTTATATATATATATATATATATATATATATATATATATATATATATATATATATATATATATATGCATGCCTAGACTAGTCTGGCTAACACGACTTCAAAGCTCTACGAGCTATTGGTCTGGCCAAGATATTAAGCCCAACCGTTTCCCAGAGCCCGTGGTTGACCCGCCTCCCTGAAATGCCTCAGTTTGCTACTGGTCGAAGCCAGAAAAGGCTGTGACGAAGCTTAAACCAATCACATCACTCTTTCCTCTGACGTATGTGACGCGACGGGGCTAACTGGTAGATTAAACTCTTACCGAAGCCGGTCGGGAGCAAGGTGAAAACGTCCTTCCTTTCAATAAATACCTCCAGGGCTGCTCTTTGCTCCGTTTTCAATGAGAACTTCCCGTTGAATGCTTTCAATACAGCACCTACCGCTGTGTTAAAGGCTTGCCGCTGCTCCATGTTCGTGATGTGAATGAAGCGCTTCCGGCATTGTTTACAGAATCTATCTTTGGCTTCCGGTCGCAGTTCTACTACGTCAGTGCCTTGAACACGCCTCTACCCAGGGCCGTTGGAGATGCTCAAAGTTGATTGGCTCCCGATTTTTCCGGAGTTTGGAAGAGCTGTAGATAGCCTGCCTGGCCAGACTAAGCTCGCAACAGGCCCTCGTGTTGCGTCACGCTTAGGATGGGCGGGCCCAGGCTATGCCTAGACTATCCTGGTTCTCAACCCAGAAGTGAAAATACAGGGTGTCACTGCATGCACTGACTGCCATTCGCAACCACACAAAGCCACCTTCTAGGCGCTGGTCGCTCGATGGCGCCATTGTATGATTTGACCTCAATTCTTTTCCTTGCATCCTGGAAATGGAAAATGAAGAGGCGTGCAACAAAGTGTCTTCATTTCAAATCTAATTTTGCCCTTTAAATTTTGCCGCTTGCACATCTGTCAAGGTTATTTAAAAAAAAAAAAAAAAGGCAAATTTAATAAATGTTGACTTGTGCCTAAGTCAGCCCTAGATGCCAGCAGAATGCACCATTTGAAGTCTAATTTCAAAATTTTCTCAGGGAGCATGCTCCCAGATCCCCCTAGCAGCCTTTGGGGCCCTCCGGGCCGGGCTAGCTCAGCTGTGATTTTTTTTTTTTTTCTGAGGAAAGCCCTGGTTACGTGTTCCGAGATGCTTTTCTGCTCGCCACGGTTGTAACGAGTGGTTATCTGAGTTACAGTCAGCACAGTTTAAGGGTTTACACACCCTTCTGTATAAACTTTAGAGAATGGCGTGTGTGAAATCACATGTGAGGAACACTCAAACCAGCTTGTGTGGCACCAACAAAACCCTGTATAACCAGTCGCTACATGCCCCAATACACAATCCACCTTGTCTTCTTTCCCAACAAGCTAGGACACGGAAGAGAATAAGAATGAATGAAAATCACAAAGCTGGGGGTTCCCGTGTTAGAAGTCACGCATTTCGTAAACTGCTCCCTCCACAGCCAATCTACCAACCTTATTTTCATCATGAACCAGTAAAGATTATTCGCCCCAACATGCTATTCAATTCAAGTCCATAATATTGATCCAAATGGTCGATTTTTTTCAACTAAGAAGTGAACTTCCAGTCTACTCCGCTGGCACTGCCATTTTGGAAATCACGTGATGCGTTGCTGTGTGCTGATTGGTTGAAAGGTGAGTGACGTTCAATTCCTCTGCAAGAAACCATGCACCCATGTTTTAAATGTGAACTATCAAAATGAGAAACAGAAAAGGGACTAAAGGCTCACAGCACACTGTCACGGTATGGAAGGATTAGAAATTAAATTAAAGCCGCAAGCGGCCTCGACGGGCCCTCGCGCCAGCGGCCAAGGGGGGCGGGGGCATGCGTCCCCGCGAAATACCTTCCACAGCTTCTTCGGCAAGAGACATTACTCCCACAATGGCGACAAAGCACAGAATCGGACACAGAGTACACGGTGTGCTGAGATGTTGTCATGGACAGAAAATTTTATGCCATGGTTTCCCAACCAAATTAATGTATTTACCTCATCAGTCACCAAGCTATAGCTACATAGGATTGTCTTCTGTTAGACATCTATTAGTCTGAATGTAACGCTACAACACTTGCTCCCGACTACCTACCCATTCCCCACAAGTCATGTGTGTTTAAGGCAACCAAAACAACATACAGCTGGTGCCTCATGATTGTAAACACCTCTCCTGCAACTGATACAGCGCAATGAGCGCCCCCAGTGGTGAAAGTTCAACAAATTTGGTATACATGTCAAGGGACCTATGAAGAGTTGTTGTGTCAAGTTTGATCAAGTTTGACCAATCAGAAGCCGAGATATAAAATGTTGCCTGAAAACAGCGCCCCCAGTGGCAAAAGTTTACAAAATTTGGGAGATATGTCAGGTGACCTGTTAAGAGTGTGCGTATCAAGTTTGATCAAGATTGAGTAAATAGAAGATGAGATATTGATTTTTGAAGAAAAAATGTTTTGGTTTTTCCCATGTCAGTAGGTGGCGCTATGCTGTACATGAGCGATTATGAGTTGGAAAAATAAGTGTCTACAGCAGCAACGTACGATCACAAGGTAGTGGTGTGAAGGAAAAGCATTAAGGAATTATTTACCAAAAACCCGTTTTGGAGCAATTGCGTCGGCCAAAAACAGCGCCCCCCATGGACGAAAATTCCCAAAATGTGGTATACATGACATGGGAGGCAGTAAGAGGGTGGCCGTGAAGTTTGACCAAATTTGAGGAAAGATTGGATTTTTTGCCCAAAAATAGCGCCCCCAGTGGCGAAATATCACAGAACTTGGGTAGCATGTCAGAAGCCCAATGAGTGATTTGCGTGTGAAGTATGAGCAGTTTTGAGCAATTCGAAGATTTGTTATGAATTTTTAAGCATGTAAAATTTTGCATTGAAAATTGATTGACGTATAACTTCTGAACGGCTTATCCTACGTGAAACGTATTTAGGAACTTTTGTCAGCCATGGCTGTAGATGATTATCAATTTTGGTGACATTCCTATGAACGGCCTAGGAGGAGTTGCGCCGTCTTCGTGGTCATGCATTTCGCACAAAAGTGAAATTACCTCACTTCCTGTTGGGCGTGGCTAATGCATTGGCATTACATTTTTGTCCGGCTTAGTGAGATACATATGCGTACCAAATGGCATGCCACTACTACAAACTACATGGCAACCAGGCACCTTTATGCGGGAGGCCAAAATCACAACGACTTAGGGGGCGCTAAAGAGGCCCTGAGGCCCGCCTGGAGCTGGGCTTCTGGTTCTCAGTAGCGGTGGCAGTCTAAGAAAAAGGAGCCAAATTTCGTGCGTTGTCGACCATGGCAAGTGCCCCAAAAAGGGTCTTGTAAAGAGTTTGCTTGCCAAGTTTGACAAATCAGAAGCTGCAATATCATTTTTGCCATAACCAGCACCCCCAGGGGCGAAAGTGCACAAAATTTGGCGTATATGTCAGGCGAGCTATGAAGAGTTTGCGTATGAAGTTTGATGACAATTGAGTAAATAGAAGATGAGATATAGATTTTTGAAGAATAAATTTTTTGGTTTTTCCCATGTCAGTAGGTGGCGCTATGCTGTACATGAGCGATTATGAGTTGGGAAAATAAGTGTCTACAGCAGCAACGTACTATCACAAGGTAGTGGTGTGAAGGGAAAGCGTTATGGAATAATTTACCAAAAACCCGTTTTGGAGCAATTGCGTCGGCCAAAAACAGCGCCCCCCATGGACGAAAATTCCCAAAATGTGGTATACATGACATGGGAGGTAGTAAGAGGGTGGCCGTGAAGTTTGACCAAATTTGAGGAAAGATTGGATTTTTTGCCCAAAAATAGCGCCCCCAGTGGCGAAATATCACAGAAATTGGGTAACATGTCAGAAGCGCAATGAGTGATGTGCGTGTGAAGTAAGAGCAGTTTTGAGCAACTAGAAGATTTGTTATGAATTTTTAAGCATGTAAAATTTTGCATCGAAAATTGATTGACGTCTAACTTCTGAACGGTTTATGCTACGTGAAACGTATTTAGTAACTTTTGTCAGCCATGTCTGTAGATGATGTGTATCAATTTTGGTGACATTCCTATGAACGGTCTAGGAGGAGTTGCGCCGTCTTCGTGGACATGCATTTCGCACAAAAGTGAAATTACCTCACTTCCTGTTGGGCGTGGCTAATGCATTGGCATTACATTTTTGTCCGGCTTAGTGAGATACATATGCGTACGAAATGGCATGCCACTACTACAAACTACATGGCAACCAGGCACCTTAATGCGGGAGACCAAAATCACAACGACTTAGGGGGCGCTATAGAGGCCCTGAGCCCCGGCCAAGTTTGGGCTTTTGGTTCTGAGTAGCGGTGGCAATTCTCGGAAGTGGCGCCAAATTTCGTGCGTTTTCGCCCATGGCAAGTGCCCCGAAAATGGCCCAACAGCGGAGAAAAATAAAGAAGAAGAAGAAGAAGAAGACGGAAGAATAATAATAGTGAACTCTTACAAGAACAATAGGGCCTTCGCCCTATAGGGCTCGGGCCCTAACAAGTAGTACACAAAGTCTAAATTTATGATACACTAGGTTATTCTCATGTTTATTTGGGCGCACCGATTGGGGGATACTGATAGGTAAAACAGCACGGCGTGTAAGGTTCACAAACAACGTTCGAGTGTTGGCCAATCAGCGTACAGGAATGCAATCACATGATTTTCAGTCATGGTGATGCTGGCGGAGTAGATTAACTTTTCGGCTCGATTCAGAAAATCGGCAGTAGGGGGCACTGATATTGATTTAAAGTGGCTGAAATGTTGATTTGGGAAACCTTTAAAGTTTTGTGACCAAAGATTATATGTGGAGTGGACCGTTCATGAATGACAGCTTTGAGGATTTTTCCATGTCATAACTCAAATGAAAATAAGACAGAAGGATTGTGTATCGGGGCATGTAGGGACTGTGTCCACAACCCCTCCAACCCCAGAGACCCCCAGCGTCCTTCTGCATGACAGACTGCGTTTATACATTTTACACCAAGTAGACAGAGTTTCCCACATTATATACAAACATACCCATGCACAATAATACTCGAGCAACTTCTTTTCATCTTCTCTTCAGAGGCAGGGGTTCAAATTAATGACCTGTTGAGGAAAAAACAACAACGTTAATAAAACATGCATTAAAAACCCCTCACTACTGATTGTCAGTTTTGTTTGGAGTCTGACCTGCTGATACTCATTCTGCTTTTCTTGGTTTAATAATACTAACAGACTGTACACTTTTTATAATCGTGCTTTAATGGACTCGGGTCCCTGCAATTAAAATAATTAGTCTTTTATAGACTTACTAAAATAAAATAACTTTTACAAATGAAGCCAGCAAAGTTACAGGACCTCGTTTACCTCCTTCAAATGAAAATACATCACCCAAGTTACATTTTGAATAAATTAAAAAAAAAAAAAAAAAAAGCCTTAACTCAGAGATGCTGAGGTTTTAGCTGCTCTGTGGTGCAATTTAAGCTTCATTTTGGATCATTTTCTCAAAAATATATGGAAAGTTCAACAGCAAAATTGTCACCCTATTTTGTCCCCTTTGGTGTCATTTTTTCTACTGTGGCACTGTACGAGAGATGTAAATATATGTAATGAATAAATTGTATTTTGTATTGATTTCAGTTTGTAAAGTTATTGGTCACAAAATTCAATACAAGCAGTTCAAACTGGTCAAAATGTTATTGGGTAAGTATCGTACATTCTCCCTCAAGGAGGCGTTTCACTACAATCATCATCATCCACTTCAACAATTAAGCACAATAATTTAGATTTGTTCTAAAAACTTGCTTCTGAAATCGTTTTTTACGAAAATAAAGAAATCAAATTCTGTAAGGCTATAACAGTGGTGTAGTCTACGTGATACGCAGGTATACGCCGTATGCCCACTGGAAAAGCTCGGCGATTTCCGTATACTCACTGAAGAGCTCAGTGATTTGCGTATGCGCATACGCCTACCGAAAAATATATTCGTTATTTGAACTGGCCAAACCAACGTCAACATTGTCAGATGAATGTTCCACAGTTCCATTCCTAGATGCCTGTGTCCACCAAACGCGCTTTAGCGCTACAAGCGCCTATTCAATTCAAATCCTATGGGCTTCATTTATTAGACGCTGACAGAGCCGACTCAGCACTCAAGGCGTTGCGAGTTGATCCAAGAGCAGAGAATTGACCCTTCCGGGAGCTCCGCCTCCCATAGCAACTGTTGCTATGTCAGTCAAGCCAGCCGTCTGTAGACCCCTTTGCAGTAAACGTCATTCATACGTAAGAGGAAATTGCGCGCGCAGCCTGGACCCAAAAAAGACTCAGCGACGGTAGAGACGAGAAGAAAGATTTGGAAGAAATGCCTAGTTGTTGTGTTGTCGGGTGTCAGAATCGTAGCAGTGATGGGGTTAAAATGTACAGAATTCCAGCAGGATCTCACCCATTCCAAAAAAATCGCCGACGTCTATGGCTACAAGCCATCAAACGTGTAGACTGGGATGAAAGCACCATCAAAAACGCGCGGGTTTGCAGCACCCACTTCATCACAGGTAAGATCAGGCTATTTATTAAATCTTTCTTTTTTATTCTTTCTAGTCTTCGTTTATTGATGTAGCAAAATACTTTGGTAACGTGTGTCTGATTAGCTGGGTCATAGTTACACAATGTAATGAATACTGTTAGCATGTTAACTTAGCTTTGCATACAATTTTGTTTGTAGGAGAGGTCTCGCTTGACTCAAGCAGTCCAGGTTTTGCGCCATCATTATTTGTGTGTGCCGAAAATCACAATTTTAAAGCAAGGATGGAAAGGTAAAATTGTGCGCCCTCACTCTAAATGCCAACTTACGTTGACTGCTCCAACCTAGCTCCCGTCCCGTTCAGTTTCATTTCTGCTCTCTGCCTCTCGCTTTTTACGCAGCTCTGATTTCTCTTAGCTGCACTCTTTACACCATCATTGTGGATATGTTGGATGATGTAGGCACGAAGTTTTTCGTGGGTGTACACTGAAGTCTTGTCAATAAGGTACGAGTATATATCTGGCCATTGTATACCAGGGAACTTACTAACCTTGTCCGTCCACTCTTTAATTAAATACGGGTCCGGTAGGCGATGTCCACTTGTGAGAGTTAACTTATTTATGTAGCATTCTCGATCTTGTAACGACAATTGTTTTGCATAATCTGACAGCTCATAATGCCGGTCTATGGGCAGCGCCGTTGTTTCTGAGTCCAGGCTGCGCGCGCATCCTAGCAACGGTCAGTTTATTTACAAACATGCGAAGGGGTCTAGTTGCTAAACAACAGTGCTTGTTCAGTCATGACAGACCACGCGGCATTATCTAGCATTCAATCAAGCTTGCGAAATCATGAAACGAAAACAAACGACACTATTTCAGTGTTTTCAGAAGTGTCCTCCATCACTCTGCAACACAACCAAGGAGGCAATGCAGACCTCAAATGCCAGAATATAAAAACACCTGGAAAGTCCTGTAGACCTTTTTTGCAGGGCTTGTGGACTAACACACTGAAGGGCATTGCGTATTTGTTAATTAAATTAATTTTTTCTTTTTTGAAGCAAACATTTGTTTTAGCACATCAAGGATGTTTTCTTGTTCATTTAAGCTGATGTGCTGAATAGATAAGAAATAAGAAATGCATTTAATATGTTAAAAATATTATTGTGTGATGTGTTTAATTTACATGTCAATATGTCAAATTTTCTTGATACATGAAAAATAAAAAAAAACAATGATGGAAAAGCCCACTTATCTTAAGTTGAACAGTGAATCAAAATTTTATAAATTTTGTACATTTAAACCACATTTGTTTTGCATACAGTAGATCTGTACACAAAACCAGTTTCAAGATGCATATTACTATGCATTAGGCAGTGATGGTGCTCATGAGGTGTTGCTTTCAGGTTATCGGACAGTTACAAGATGGATGAGTACAAGTATAACAGTATAGCCACAACACACACGTGTGTGTGTGTGTGTGTGTGTGTGTGTATATATATTTTATATACATGTGTGAGAGTATAATTTTTTTCCCGGGGGGGGGGGGGGCGTTGCATGGCAAGCACCACTGGGCTCTAATTGAACCTGACTTTAGTGTTTCTCTCTCATTCCCCACCGCTACTGCACTCTGCACGAGGAAGCACCGCATGTGTACACAGAGCGCATTCACAGGGATTTACGATGCTTCTTCTTCTTCTGATTTATTGGCGGTTAACAATCGATGTGTATTACCGCCATCTACCGGGCTGAGGTGTGATCTCAAGGGATATTAATCGTTGCAAATGCCTGCATGAGAATAAATCAAAACTGAGCCTGTAGTCAGACCTTGAGCAGGTCACGTCCTGATAGACTGTTCAAAAAATATCAATATTATGTCTCGAGCAATGTGTTATCATAACAGTACAGTACACAGTGAGACAAGGTCACAGAAGAATTCTAGCCTTCTTTAACAATATTAAGAGATGTATGCTTGAGTTAATCCTTGCTCTTCTTGACATGTATTGGTGCTCAGAGGGCGGACATGCCCTATCAGCCCTCGTCCCACGATTTACGATGCTAAGCTAATCAGAAGCTAATGTTGTTGCTGCTTCTTCTGCCTCAGCTCGAACTGAAAGTGTATTACTGCCACCTGCTGGACTGACTGACACACTGTTAGACCTTCCCACTGACGTCACCGGAAACCGGAAGTAAACAGACCCTGCGCCATATTGGAAGACCAACAAACTCGTGATCAGGGGGAAATAACGGCAGCGCGCGGAATTTGAACCCACGAGGCACTTGATTCATCATAAACCTACAATGGTAAACTTTTGTGCTGTGTTAGGGTGTTCCAACAAAGCTGATGGGAAAGGTGAAAAGTCGTCGTTCTTCAGAATACCAGCTGTGATTGAGACACAAGGGGAGCAAACTAAGGAGCTTTCTGCCAGGAGACAGACAGGGATGTGATTTGGGGCTGGTGAAATTATCTGAAAATTTTAGCTGGGGGTCTGGGGGCCACAGGCCCCCAGCTGGTCCAGGCCAGTGCCCTGGTGGGGGGACAAGGGAGGGCGAAGCCCCCCGAAGCTCCTGGGTTCTGGGGTTTTCTGACTTAAAAATTGTACTAAAATGGCAAGCGCAAACACAAGAAAAAACTTGTCATGATTAACAAATTCAAGCCAATTTAATGGTCAACATGCAACTCTGAGCCCCTATAGTAAATTCAATGATTCTTAACTGACAAAAAGCCAAAACATGAAACCTAAAAATGTCATTCTAAATTAAATCATCTGCATTAGAATAAATAGAAAATTGTATAAGGAAAAACAAAATTTATACTTTCAATTACTGTAGAAGTTGAACATACCTAAATGTGCCTTTTCAAACAAACATGATGCAACATAAGAATTCATCCACCATTATTTATTAAACTCTATTGCTCCTGATAGTCTCCCGGTTTGCTTCTTATGTATGGCAACTTCTATTATTTGATTAAGTTACTGCACACCCCGTTTAGACAGGGTAACAGGACTGACACAAAAAAATTAGTCATGCATAGACTACTTACCAAAACTGAAATTTTTAAGTAAATATTCTCAGATTCAGTTCATTCTGCCATCCATATAAAAGGTGAGAATATGTAGATCCTTGGCAACAAATAATTTCAATAATAGCTTTTGGGAGCATTTATTTTTGTTATGTGATTAATCACTGCAACAGAACTGACACAAACCTCTGGGACAGGTACAAAAATTAAAAAATCGAAAAATATCTTTTCTTAATGGCATTTTCAATTTGTGACATATGTCCATTGTGGTTTCCACAGTCTTGTCGTTGAACATGAAAAAGTTTCAATTCCACCTTTGTCTAACATTTAAGAATCATGTCTGAAAAAAAAAAAGTCTCTTTTCAGTGGGACAGCCAAAAAATACGTTTTCTGTGAAATTGACTCATATACAGAACTGTACAGTGTTCACTCACTTGAGGATTTTCATATGCAAGAATAAATATCACTTTTTCACTAAACAACATTCACAAAAAATGTGTTTGCAATTAATTGGGATCCACTGTTTTTATCATTTCAACCGCGCATCAGACCCTCGGCCAACTGAAAATGTCTTTCATGCACTTTTCTCCCTCATGAGAATTTTGAAAAGTTGGCAAGTATGTATTATTTGCACTAACATTTTAATATTGAATAAACAAATCAAAATTGTGTATAATTACCTTACATCCACGCTGTGGGAAAAGTTTTGAGCGAAAATTAAAACTAACTTCGCGTGAAAAAGGTGAAATAATCTGTGATGAAGTTGGCAGAGACTCTGAGGTAAAGTGAGAGGAGGGGGGAGGGGTCCAGCATCACTGCCGCCTCACAGACTCACTTTCCCGGGTTAAACTCCCACCCAGGCATGCAAACTGGTCAGGGGTGAAAAAGGTGAGAAGGATGCACGGGGACACGGCACGCGCGCAAAAGTACATTTCGTAGTCTACGTTACAAAAAAAATTGCAACCAGTGACATCTTGAATTTAATACAGTACAAAATAACTTTCCATAAACATGTCTTAATAAGTTACTGTTGAGTGGCCGGTAAATTGTACCATTTATTTGTCAGTGGCCGGTAAAGTTTGATATTTTGTGAAGTTAATTTTCACCCCTGTGTACAACACAGTGGGCTATTTACAAAAAGGTATATATTACTGCCTGTGCTATCTAACAGACCTACCCCAGAGGACACACCTGGCCAATCCCTGTCTGTCAATTTTCTTAAAGACATCACCTATGTGAAATCAGGGGCGGATCTAGAAAAATATTTATGGGGTGGCAAGAGGGGGGCAGGAATTTTTGAGGGGTGGCAACGTATTACAGACATGTGTATATATACTGAATTTAATCACAGTTTGACAACAAATAGTATGTACACACTACAAAAGGGCACAGACTGCCATTTACAAACTCATACAGATAAACTTAATCTCATGCCTTTATTGTTCACGAAGAACACACATTCTCAGATGAGGTCTATACCGTTTCTGGACAGTTTTATACTGTATATGCAAAAGAACAGACACTAAAAAACAACAATAACAACACTGCTTCAAGTTCAGCATGATTTAAACCATTTACACCAGTGTCACATTTTATAGTTTTTTTTCCTCACGCTTTGTAAAGGCTCACCAGTGAGCATAACATGAACTTGTCATGCCTACAACAGCTGAATGCGGCGATTTCCATGTTGCTCAGCAAAACGCTTCACAAATTTATCAAGATCTAATGCAGGGGTCACCAAACTTTTTTCTCTGGGGGCCACATTGTCGTTCCTGACTGTGATGGGGGGCCGGGGTCGGGTCAGCTATATCACATAGAATTGTATGACCCAGACAAATATGACCACCAGCAGGCCTCATTGTGTAGTAGAGATTACTAGCCTGGCACGGCCATCTCCACTACTATATCCCCACTACTATATCCCCACTACTATACCCACACTACTATACCCACACTACTATACCCACACTACTATATCAACACTTGATTCCTGGCACATATTTGTTTATCTTTACTAGTGGTTTGCAAAAGTAGTAATTGAGTCTTCACACTTTGTTTTAATTTGAAATACCACAGATATTCCATTTATTTGTTTTCTAATAAAAATAACATCAAAGCTGTCAAGGTAAGAAACATCTGCCTATTTGAGGTGATTGACACTGGCAAAGATGAGTGGAAAATTATAAATTGTAGGTAAGCCTGTTGATATTATTAATAATATAATAATTGTATGCAGCACTTAATAAAGGTCAAATAAATAGGCCTATAAAATAAATAAATTTTAAAAAACAGTGAAATAATAATAATATGAGCAATAGATCACAGCAGTTGTGCTGTGTCCTGCACGTCATTGCTCTCATCCATGGCCAAAGCAAAAAACTCGAATTCTGACGCTTTCTCATTCAGCTGGTCATACATGTTGTCCCCCAAATCTTCGGTTCGCCTGGTCATAGTAGGTGCGGAGAGACTCACCGCGTTGAGCGCATCCTTCTTGTTGGGACACACCTCCTCGGCCACAGCAAGCATGCATACTTTAACAAAGTCCCCATCAGTAAACGGCTTTCCATGGGTAGCTAGTAGGTGAGCTACCTTATAGCTAGCTCGGACAGCAGCCTGGTTGATCTGGGTTTGGCGAAGGAATCCATTCTGTTGTGCAGCCAGTCCGCATTTCATCCTCCGAATCCTGTCTTCTCTTGTTTGCCCTCGCAAACTAACATACTCTTTGTGGCGGGTTTCGTAGTGATGACGCAGATTATATTCTTTGAAAACCGACACACTTTCTTTACATACAAGACAAACTGCACGGTCCTTACACTCATAGTTCGAATTACGTGGGAGCCAATGGGAGCTGAGCTCCCATTCCCTCAGGCTCCCATGAAAGAAGCAAACTTAATTTTCTGTGGAAGTCTCTCAAATACGTCATATATCACCATAATAAGCTTGAATAGCCTATATCACCATATAAATATAAATAAAACTCATTTCATTTCCGATCACCATGCAGCCATAACTTTGTATTGAACGTGTTATTAAACCGCAACATGTACGGCTGTACTTCACCACCACACCACTATGCGCGCAAACTGAAATTTGCAGCCTGCGAAATCGAATGTGAAGTTAAGTCCGAAGAAGACTTGTCCTCTATCTCACAACGATCTTCCTTTGTTTAACAATATATATAATTATATATATATATATATATATATATATATATATATATATATATATATATATATATAATTTGTTTAACTATATATATATATATATATATATATATATATATATATATATATATATATATATATGCGTGCATGCATGCGCGCGCCTGTGTGTGAAAGCTGTGCACTGCAGTGCGCAAAAGTGCGCTGGTCCAGGAGAGCAAGTATGCATTGCTTTTTTTTTTTAAATAGAGACCCCCATAGGGTCAAATTTATAATTCGAACCCTGCTTACACTGAACGAAAAAATATTCGGTGGTCCACTGTTCTTTAAAAACTCTGCACTCTCTGTCAGCTTTTTGCTGACCGCTCGCCATTTTGCTGTCCTGAACACTGACAGTTCTCTGCGCATGCGCTGCCTGTCACTGCTTGATTGCGAGCATATGACGAAAATTCGGAAAATATGAATAGTTAATTTTATAACTAATTATCAATTTAATTGATAAAATCAACAAAATACAAGATGCAGACATGTTATTATTTGCCAAAAAGCAATTTAAAAAAATAGGCCATGACCACTTTTGGGGATTGCCTCATAGGGCCGGTTCAAGTGATGGGGGGCAGAGGGGCTGGGGGGCCGGTCAAAGGGGGGTGGCGGGCCGGATCTGGCCCGCGGGCCGTAGTTTGGTGACCCCTGATCTAATGCTTTTGTGCGCTTTGATTCAATGCTGAGTACAGCCAAACTTGATAGTCTCTTTTCTGTCATAGTCAACCGCAAATAAGTCTTTATGAGCCTGAGAGATGAAAAACTTCGTTCACAGGATGCACTGCTCACAGGCAAGACAACCGCTATTTTACACAACCTGAACAACTCAAAAAAAACATCATCATCTTGGTATGGGTCCAAAAACAGTGAACTCCATGAGAGTGGTAGGACTCTCCTGTTCCCCCTTTTTTCTGTCTAGTACTCTCCTCGTCTGATGTAACTCATGTTTAAGATCCTCAATATTTGAATCATAAGCTTCAGCCAATAGCAATGTTTTCCTTGACAGACGGTGAATCAATATTAACTTTTGTGGCCGACTTTACACAAAACTAATGTCAGACCTAGCTAACATTAGGCCAAAAAAAAAAAAAGTGTGTTTCAGGTAACATGAAATACTAAAATAAGGTCGGTAGGTAGGAAATTTTTTTTCTTAATTTGTTTTATTTTGTTCGAAAAAATTAACACAAGTAAACATCTTACAAAATAGCATTTTGGCACAGAATCCTTTATACCACACATCATAATAAAATAAGTGTTTTAAATCTTTAAACGAATAAAAAAATATCGCAAGAGTTCGAGTTATGATCTGCGGAAGCGTATTGCTGCCACACTAAAAAAAAAAAAAAAAAATTGGCTTAGACTCATGTAATTACGTGAAAAGATATTAACAGAGTTATCACGTTTTTACAATATATTTATCATGTAATAACATATCACGTAATTTCATGATACGAAATTATCACGTTATTTCATGATATTTTCGTGTGATAATGTGAAAACACCTTATCAAGAAATAACGTGAAAATATGGTTTAACGTCCTAGGCTAGGCTACTTCCATTAAAAGCAGACGGCCTCGCCTAGCCTACTGTAGAACTTGGGTCGAGCAAAAACACGGAGCAAAAACATGGCTGAATCCTGAATGACTCCTATTTGTATAAATAGGGGACTACATAGGCGGCAAAATGTAGTGTTTTTCCCTGACATGGAAGTGCACTTGTATACTGAAGAGGAAGCAATTTGCATTACAGCCAGGAGGGCTGATAGAAGTGGCAAAACATTTTACTTTTTATCGTTTCTTTCACAACTTGAATGCGTTGAAACAAAAAATTATGACAAACTAACGCCACTTACACTAAAATATCGAGGGAAATTTGTAATAAAAACTTTACGGTCGGCAATTTCGACGCGGAAATTCTCGATCGGTCGGGTTACCGGAAACACACTTTTTTTTTGCCTTACATGTATAGTTAGCTAAATAACCTTCTCCAACCTGATCTTTATCCTCTCAAAATCAGCATCGCAACTATGCTAGCACTGTTCATTCATTATAATTTCATTTTTTGATAGATAGTTAATCAGCTTTTACCCCTTTCCTCCCGTGTCTCCTTTCCTCGCGACTCCTGGCTCCCTCGCTTCGCGCCTCTCAATTTTCCAAAACAACCAATCTCTGGCGTTATCTCGTGCTGCATTCGCCACAGTCGGACATTGGAAATTCGCGCACGTAAATGTCAAATTGGCCGTAATTTTTCTTTGAATTCGTCGCTGCCAACTGGGGTAGCAGCAGGGGTGGCAAGGCTTTCTTTTAGAGTGGCATATGCCACCCCGGTAGATCCGCCCATGGTTATTCACCCCCGAGCGCGCTGGAAACTGTTCCATTGGTATTCAGATTCAGTCGCGAGATGAGGTTGCCAGATCTCTCTATAAAAAGGTGACTTTGCGGTCTGAATCTGTGGAATATTCGTAAGCGAGGACTGGCAACCAGCAGTGGGTTGTGCACCAGCTGATCAGAACTCCAATGGAAAAGAAGCGTGTTAGTAACTGTTTATCTTGATTGGCTGTAACCTTGTAAGTGAAATGTTTGGCAACAATAGCGTTGTAGCCTGCCTACCCCCCCCCAAAAAAAAAAAACTCTTCGGATCTACACGATTCACACAAGTGACCTATTTTGGGACCAAAACGGCGAATTTCGCCGAAAGGTGAGGAGTTTGCATGTGTGCTCCCACCACTCCCCCTCTCTCTACACCGCTCCCCCTCTCTCTAGCTTTTGTTTTGTTTTCACTGAGTAACCATTTTGATTTGTAAACTAGAGCCGTGATTTAAACTGCTGTTTCTTCGGACGTAACTAAAACAAACTGAAATAAAAACCGCCCTTTCTTTTCTCCTCAGAAGGTTTAGCCTCCGATGCTAACCTTTTCGCCACAGCTTTCATAGCGTGCGCATGCGCATCCAGGAAGCAACAGATGGCGCGAGGCCCCGTTGCCACAGCAACCTTCGTCACTCCGTCGCACGTGCAGTGACACCATCACCACTCACAGGCTTATGATGGGGAAAGAAATGAGCTGGGTTGTTTCTTCTTCCCCATGTTTATTTACTTTAAAAACACACACCAAACTGATGATCAGGCGCATCTTTACGCTCGATCACGGAGGCTGCCATCTTTCAACTCTTCGTTTGAAGCGAGCTTACGTACAGCTATCTAACAAGCGCGTTCATTGGTTGTTACAGAGCGATGGGCCAATCACGTACCTCGTTTCATCTCAATGATGGAATTACTGAAAGTCGGAACGAATAGGATATGAATGCGGATTTTTGAGCGAAAAATCGGAAATTTTTTTTTTTTTATTTTGAGGTGAAAAAAGCGGAATTCCGCGAATTCGCGGAAAAATCACATCCCTGGACAGAGAATAAGTGCATTACTGAGTGTCTGTGAGCAAAGGAGAGCCTGAACGTTGCAACCTCCCTATTGGCTGTTTGTAAAAATGTATCAATTGTTGCCCTTCATCGCGGGCTCGAGAGACGAGACCTGACGAGTTAGTTCGTTGGTAGCAGAACAAAATGTCTGGACACAAATCGGGTTTTCAGAAAAGGAAAGAAAATAAACGCAGGGTCGAAAATACAAAAAAGGAGGCAGAAAATCCAAAACGAGTTAAGCTAGGACAAATGGTTACTTTTCTGAGGCAGCCCGCCATGGCTGCCTGCAGGCTTATTTATTATAGCCCATTTAGTTAAAATAGTTGATCTAAAATGTTTATAGTTATGTGATGGTTGTCTCAGTGTTCGAACTATGCCGATATTTTCGGGGGGGGGGTCCCTTTTTTTTCCCTGGGGGGTGCTTGCGCTTGTCTCGGAGCGCGGATCTCCAAACACATGAGAAGCCTATCTTACGCACATATCACGCAGACTCCACACCTCCACACACGCATCCCGTCTGAAGTCATAACTCATCAGGGGAAATCGTGTCCGCATTGGCATGTTCAAAAAACAACCTCGCGTCAACAATGATACCACACGCAAGGAAAAAAAACAGTCAGGCTACTCAACAACCAACCTGGCAGCAGCAGTCGTTGTCATATCGGTTTATTTTATCTTTGATGTAAACACGACACTTCGGATATGCAAATGCTTCCCGTTACATACGATTGCTGTGTCAATAAACATCATTTTGCCAATATTTTAGAGACCCCCCCCCCCCCCCCCCCCAACATTTCCCAAATCATGTTTTCAAGGGATCTCATGTCTGTTTCAGGGGATCTCGGATCCCCCGAGTACCCCCGTAGTTCGAACACTGGTTGTCCTGATTTAGACTGGTGTTGTTGTTTTTTTTGGGGGGGGGTTGCGCGATGTTGCACCCGGGTCCAGATTAGGGCAGAACCAGCCCTGGCTACATTTCAGAGGTAGTTTGTTTTATGTATGTATGTACTTGCATAGATGTGTACTTGGTCTTCCAATATGGCGACTACCGAAATCTCGCGGCGCAGTGACGTCATGCGGGATCCCTCTATGGACCCTTTTCACGTGACGTCACGACAAATCCGGCCGCCATTTTGGACGTGTACTACCAGTAGTTTACCACAGCCAACATTGAGGAACGGCAGCAAAGAAAGTTTTTACTTTCAGCAAGACTTCCATCATGCCACTATATTGTTGTGCACCTGGATGTAGTAACCATCAACAAACAAGACAAGGGTTATCATTTTATCGGATCCCGACGGAGAAGATGGATAGCGGCCATTAACAGATTGGCAGCCCTCGGCATACCAGCGCTTGTGTAGTGACCACTTTGTTGGAGGTAAGACGAATAAAATTAGCCAGAAAAGGCATTACATTGCTGTTAACATTCTGTGGCGGCGAGTGTGTAACCAAATAGGCTAAAATAACCCATTGTAACCTCTTTGTTCTTCTGTAGTAGCTATTGTTGACTAGCTAATGTCAACAAGTAGCTGGTATGTTACTGTAGCAATGTTTACGTTCAGTCATTTGGATGACTGTTAAAACCTTTCAGTCTCAAGTTTTTCCTTTACTGTATTTACTAGTTTACTGTAATTATGATCTGGCAGCTATTTACACCGGATCCAGTATAAATAGCTGCCGGAGCCGACGTCCGAGGTTCCGGAGCACGCTCCGGCTTGCTCTCCCTCAAATTAAGCAGCGCGCGCCGGCTTGCTCCTGGAGTGCTCCGGCCGAGGTTCCCCTCAAATTAAGCAGCGCGCGCCGGCTTGCTCCCGGAGTGCTCCAGCCGAGGTTCCAGAGCGCGCTCCGGCCGAGGTTGCCCTCAAATTAAGTGGCTTGCTCCAGAGCAAGCCGGAGCGCGCTCCGTAACCTCGGCCGGAGCACTCCTGGAGCAAGCCGGAGCGCGCTCTGGAACCTCGGCCGGAGCACTCCTGGAGCAAGCCGGAACGCGCTCTGGAACCTCGGACGTTGGCGTGTATGTGTATGGCGATGGGTTTTTAACGACATAGGTATACAGATCATGTGGGCCGAAGTCAGGTAAAGACGAGGGCTTCGTGTACTTCCGTACGTCAGTGAACAATCCTGGTGGAAGCAGGTAAACGTCGTTCTCTAAGCCTGCTAACCTCAATTTTTGCAAATCCCTCTCCCTCTGCTCGCCCTATAAATGCCCTACGTCGCTGGATAGTGAAGGTGTTTTCTGCATCTCGCTCCTTTTTCTTTTATGTTTTTCGTTTGTCGCCTTCCTCGCATTCAAACTGATTCGAGCCGAAGTCCAGTACATGTCCAAAATGGCGGTCGCGTTTACGAAGGTCACGTGACTGAAAAGGGTCTATAGCAGGTGGAAGCATTGTGTTTATACAGAGACGCAGGCGAATAATAGTTTATTATTATTATTATTATTGTTGTGAAATCGGGAAGATTTCCTTGTTGCCCTTAAGGTCGGGAGTTGTACTGATTTTCCGGGAGCCTCGGCATCTGCTTTTCAGCACAAATAACCAACCTTGTACCTTTTACACTGAAAGAAAGAGAGAGATATAAAGCTATGGAGAGGATTTCATGGCACTCTGAAACACAAACTTCTGGGCTGAGAGGGAAAAACTATCAGTTATTATCGATATTATTATTCTACAGAGAGCAGAAAACCGGAGCGCCAGGAAAATTCATTCAGTGTGAGAGATGAAGAGAACTCAGTGTAAAGCAAAATCAGCATTTCATCGTTTTGTGTCTTGTTCAAACACAAAGCAGAAAAATAATGAGAAGGAACTGACATTACACACCATTTAATCGCAACACAAACTTCACCTTTCTCCAACTCTGTGACGTGGACTCGCCCCGCCCACTTTTTTTTGATAGAGCGCTGTGATTGGACAGTTTCAGCGTCTGCTTTTTTTTTAATCGATTTAAAAAAAAAACAGACGCTGAAACTGTCCAATCACAGCGCTCCATCAAAAAAGTGGGCGGGGCGAGTCCACATCACAGAGTCGCAGCATGCTGACTGAAATCCCACCCTGGTCAGCTTTATACAGCTCTAATGTCTCACTGCAACTCGGTAACTCTCTCCAAACGGACCCTTTACCCCCCGAGGGTGGAGATTTATTGATTTATTTGAGGAAATATACAGACAGGACAGGTGTAGAAGTCGGCTATACAAACTAACACTATGAACTAAAAGCCTAATGGTGGCCGCTGCTGCTCCGCTGTAGAGCAAATACACCAACATTCCAGATTAGAAAGGAAATCAATCAGTTTAAAGAAGGAATTAAAAGAGCAAAAGCGTAAATCTCTCGCTCTCGCTGCCACTTGTGTCCCCTGTGAGCTCAGGACTGCAGAGCAAATCATTTTCTTCAGTAAAACCTTTAAATGAGTCTCTGTTTGTGTATTTCAGAGCTGTGCATGTTTATACAGACATCCCCAAGTAGGAACATCTTGTCTTCTCTGGTTCTGGTTTCTTAAAACTCACTGTGCATTGCAGAAGAATAACTGCAGAAAATAACCACTATAAGCAACGAAATCACATGCGGATGAGAAAATTAATATTTTCATGGAAACGCTACATCATATGTTGTCTTAGATCTGATCAACCACATATTCCTGTCCACCCGACAAATAATAAAAACAAAAAAAAGTATAAAAATGCAATGCTGTGTGTTCGTTCCTCATTTGTGCATTAACTCTCAGCTGAATCTGTGCAACACTGAAACTTATACCAGCCTATAATTATGCGGACATCTATACAGTGCATGCAAACAGCTTTTCTGCAATGAATGTAACAAACGTTATGTATATTTGTGACTGTTAGAATAAGAAATATAAAATTTACCTCTTGGTCTGAACCGCCAACTGATTCAAATGATGATTCTTCTTCTTCAGGATATAATGGCGGATTGGACACCATCCGGTGTATTACCGCCACCTACAGGATAATTAAGTCCACTACTAGTCCATCAGTCTTCTGGCGTAAAGGCCAGAGGATTTTAAAAATCTAACTAGACTGGATGTAACTTTAGAATCCTTCAGTTGAAGCAGAACAGGGAGGGAAACAGTAGTAACACCCAAGCTGGACAAGTCGTTAAAAAACGTACGTCTAGACTCACAATATTGCACACACTCTAATAAAACATGAGAAACTGTCTCAGGAACTCTGCACACTTCGCATAATCCGTCTCTGTGTTTATGAATCAGATGTAACGTAGAGTTTAGGGTGCAATGCCCCAAGCTGAGACGGGTCAGCACCACTTGTTGAGACCTAACTCCTGAAAGAGTGCAATGTGCATTTTACTGAAGGCTGGATTGAATATAAGGCCCAATCCCAATTCTAATTTCTACCCCTCCCCCTTCCCCTCCCCCTTCCCCTTGGCCCTTCCCCTTGAAACTGAGCTACAAGGGATAGGGCTTGAAATTCAACCCTTACGTACTGGGATAGCCCTTCAACGATCGCATACGTCATCGCGTACCTCCGTCAGCGTTTATGTTAGCAAAACGCGACCAAATGCGTCATTGGCTGCGACCAGCCGCTACAGTCAGAGCCAGAGATCTCTGCTGGCAGGGTGTGATTTGTTAACTAACACCACTGAATGGGATATCTTTGGCGCTTCGTGCACCACATCCGACAGAATGAGGTGTCAGAACACTCATGTAAACAATAAAAGCGAGAATAACAGAACAAAACGTACGCAGTCAAGCAACCGAAAACAATACTCACTCCCAAAGCTTTTTAGCAGCAGCTTGGATTTCAGAAATCGCTGCTCATTCTCAGCTCGAAAGCGAATCAAGCGGCGTGTTTCTTCTGGATAACAACTTAAAACACGTAAATAATGGAGAAAATACATTTATGACAATCTTTCGCCGCGGGAACCGCCATCTTTCTGAAATCCGCATGAAATCTCGCTGAAATCCGCATGGCATTGTGGGAAATCACTCAAACCCCTTCGTTCGGAGTCAGCTCCAGGAAAATCTCCGTTTGGAGGGGTACAGAAGCCCTACCCCTTCCCCTACCCCTCCGCGTTAACTGGGATTGGGATACCCCTACCCCTTCACGTGAACGCGCAAAATGGAGGGGAAGGGCCAAGGGGTTGGTCCAAGGGGTGAAATGGGATTCGGCCCAAGTGTCTCAATCCTTGTCCCATTGAGCTTGCCATGTCTGGAATACTTTTTCCATAAGCAATGATGATTCTTCTTCTTCTTCTTTCGGTTTTATCAGACCCTCCAGGATTTCGCGATGTTACGATATGCAAATTCAACCAATCCCCGTGAATTCAGGGCGGTGCTGCAATTATATCCAATCACCGCAACTTTCCCGCAAATTTGACCAATCGTTGGCGTCGTCTTGAGGTGACGTCGACAAATTACCTTCCGCCTTACTTCCGTGTATAGAGGGCTACCACGTGACGTCACCGGACCGCGAGATTTTGTTAGGGCGCCATATTGGAAGACCAAGTACATACATACTACATACCCACAATATAAAACAAAGTGAGAGGCACCAAGATGGCGGACTGATAAGTCGTGTTTTGCAGGAGCTCCGGAAAAAAAACCCCGCAAAATTTGTTTGTAAAACGTGTTATCTTCCGCTTGAAATGTAACAATGGACGTACAGAAGCTGATTAAACCGGCAAAACGTCAATTAGCACATTCGAAATCCAACCACAAAATGCAGTCGCAAATAATAGAAGTTGAACACGACTATGTTAATGTGGAGCTAGCTAACGCAGGGCTAAACAAACGGGAGAGGGGAGAAGATTCTGCGCCCCCAACTCCTTCAAAACAACCACCAGAGGAGAAAAGGTCCAAGCCAACGGAGGAAGGAGATGGCATCTCCAACAAAAAATACTCGAAGCTATCTTGGGGCTAGAGAAGAAATGTGAAGCACAGCTGGAGGACATTAAAGAACAAAACAGACAGATCGCCGCCATGATTGCTAGTTTGGCAAAGGCAGTCGAGTTTAACGCTGCAGAAGTGAAGGATTGCAAAAACAAAGTTATCCAACTGGAGAAGAAAAATTAACAAATGCTCAAAGAAAACAGAGCAATTTGAAAGAAAGAGTGAGGCAGCAAGAGCGAGACAGAATGAGATGGTGCCTACGATTGAAAGGTATGAAAGAAACCAAAGACGAGAACATCAGAGAAAATGTTTTACAAATCCTCCAGAAGATTACTCCGGAGCTGAAGTTGGAAGAGGCAGTGGATATCGTCCACCGATTAGGAAAACGAGCAGACAGCAGAAACAGAAATGTTGTTGTTCTCTTCACTCAAAGATGAATCAAAGAGGAAATCTGGAAACGCAGCAAGGATTCATCAGTCTGCAAACGAGAAGGCGTTAGCTTCACAGAGATGTTACCGCAAGAGGACCTGGAAGACCGAAGGTGCCTATGGCCTTTGATTGACGAGGCAAGACGTGCAGGTAAACGGGCCTACTTTCGAGGTCCCCACGGATTCATCGACGGGCGCAAAATTGAAGATAAACAAGTGAACTAAATATACCAAAAACTGAAACAGTGGAAATTAGTGAGCGGTTTGAGGAGCTCAACCTTTATACCGTTTTTTTCCCTTCCTTTTCACACGTGGAGTAAATTTATAATTCTTTATAGTTCATGATAAAGGTTAATATTTTATTTGGTTCTTTAAAATGTTAGGGGCTTGAAAGAAATTGTTAAAAGAAAGGCTTTATTTTTATACTGCAAAGGTCGAAAATCTAACTGTGTTTTTCTACAAGAAACTCATTCTTCAGACAGTGATACAACTTTTTGGACAAACCAATGGGGTGATGAGATCCTGTTCAGCCACGGCTCATCACGATCCGGAGGTGTGGCTATATGTTTCAACAACTTTACTGGAGATATCATGACACACCGCACTGATACGAATGGACACTGGTTGATTGCTGTAATGAAAGTTGAAGGTTTGTTTGTCATTCTAACTAATGTATACGGGTATAACAATGACAATCAGAACAAAATAATGTTGGAAGAAATAACAAATAGTATTTCAGAACTAAAAGGTCGATATCCTACCGAGTACGTTCTGATGGGGGGTGATTGGAATATGACACCGAATGAGTGGCATGACAGGTGGCCCTCAAGAACTAGCAGACCCCAATATAACAACTTAATTTGTGACTTTATGGCAAATAATAATTTAACAGATGTTTGGAGAGCAATGAACCCAGGGCTTCAGTGTTTTTCATGGTTTAAACTAGTGCTGTCAAGCGATTAAAATATTTAATCGCGATTAATGTCGCGACTGTCATAGTTAACTCGCGATTAATCGCAATTTAATCGCACATTTTTGTCACATGAAAAACCATTGTAAATTCTCTTATCAGCATAAAAAAGTGAATGGGCTTGCTCACCGTTCGAACTACGGGGGTACTCGGGGGATCCGAGATCCCCTGAAACAGACATGAGATCCCTTGAAAACATGATTTAAGAAATGTTGAGGGGTCTCTAAAATATTGGCAAAATGATGTTTATTGACATAGCAATCGTGTGTAACGGGAAGCACTTGCATATCTGAAGTGAGCGCGCGATGGAGATCCGCGTTCTGAGACAAGCGCAAGCACCCCCCCAAGGGAAAAAAGGGACCCCCCGAAAATATCGGCATAGTTCGAACACTGGTTGTACCAATGTGTTTTGTTTTTTTTTATTGCAGAGCATAACACGTCTTGTCACAGCCACTGCAAAGTGGGGCTGGAGCCGCCGATGGGAAAACGAAACCTAAGCCGAGCACCGTGGCTCTTCAGGGGAGGGCAGAGGACTCTGGCTGTGCGGGGCGTGGCATCATGTCACAGAGCGTTAATCTCGCGATAAAAAAATTATCGCCGTTAAAATTGAGTCAAGTTAATGCGTTAATAACGCGACATTTTTGACAGCACGTTTAAACCAAATGGGGCATCTAAATCTAGAATTGACTTTTGGTTGGGAAGTGACAGGGTACTTAATCAAACCTCAAAAGCTTTGATTTCAAATGCACCTCTTTCAGATCATTGTTTTATAGAGCTGAATTTAGAACCTGAAATAAGGAAAGCAAATAAGAAGAGTTATTGGAAGTTTAATGCTAAACTTTTACAAAATGAAGACTATTGTAATATAGTTAGAAGGATTATTAAAGATATTTTGGCTAATGTTTCGATTGTAGGGTATATCAATAAATGGGAATTTATAAAATTTAAAATTAGAGAATTTAGTATTCAGTTTAGTCAAGACCAAATTCGAAAACAAAAAGAAGATGAAAGTAAGTTACTGCAAGAAATAAGTGAATGCTGCAGTCAAAGCAATCTGACTATGCAAGAAAAAAGTAGACTTATGGAATTGCAAACTCAATTAGATCAACATTATCTGAATAAAGCACAGGGAGCTTTTGTAAGATCCTGCGATAAATGGATCGAAGCTGGAGAAAAAAATTCCTCATATTTTTCCAACCTGGAGAAAAGTAGACAAAAAAGAAACTTTATATCTAGCCTATTAATTGATGATAAAGAATGTAAAGATCCCAAAGTCTTAGAAAATGAGATTTATACATTCTATTCTAAATTGTACTCTTCTCACTTTTCCCAAATAGATTGTGATGCTTTTTTTGATAAAATTGGTCATTTGATTCCACAGATTGATAGTTCATTTAAAGAATTCTGTGAATCAGACCTTAAAATTGAAGAATTAGATGCAGTTGTCAGAAAAATGACATCAAATAAGTCCCCAGGGTCAGACGGGCTCACAGTTAATTTTTTCAAATTCTTTTGGGAGGATGTGAGAGAAATTTTATTTAAAGCATTATTAGATTGTATGGAAAATAGAGAACTAATGACAAGTATGAAACAAGGGATAATCACCTTAATTACTAAACCAGGAAAAGATAAACGGCAATTAGATAACTTAAGACCCATAACACTATTAAATACAGACTACAAAATCTTCTCTAGCTCACTTGCAGCAAGAATTAAACATGGGGTGTCAGATATAATCAGTGAGACACATTCAGGTTTTTTTAAAAGAAAGGAATATTCATAATAACATTAGACTTGTCTTAGATTTAATTGATTATAGTGATTTAATTGAGAATGACAGTTTTATTCTTTTCTTAGATTTTTGTAAGGCATTTGAGTCTGTAGAGCATCCTTTTATTTTAGAAACTCTCACACGATTTGGAAAAAAATTTAGAAATACAATTAGTATGCTCTATAACGATGTAAATAGCTCAGTGTCTTTAGGCCACGGAACATGCAAAAGATTCAGCATCAAAAGGGGCATTCATCAAGGTTGTGGAAGCTCACCTTTGCTGTTTATAATGGTGGCAGAGATGCTCGCCATTTTAATTAAAAACAGTAATATTGCTGGTATTGAGGTCATGGGTAAATCATTAATAATTAGTCAGTTAGCTGATGACACAGCCCTTTTTTTAAAGGTCCCATGGCATGAAATTTTCACTTTCTGAGGTTTTTTAACGTTAAAATGAGTTCCTCTGACCTTCTTAAGTCACCCCAGTGGCTAGAAATTTCATAATGTGTAAACCAAACTATGCCCAACATTTGAGAATGGCACGTCAAAATGGCGCATTGATAAGCTCTTCCCTTTACTACGTCAGCAAGGGAGATGATCCCCACGCCCCCTCCTCTGGATTCCCACCCACTGTATGGATTGCCCGCCCAGTTGTAGTGAGGAGACCATAGAGGACACAACAACATGGCATCACCTAAGCTAGCGAAACATGGAAATTGCGCTGTACATGGATGTGACAACACAGAAAGGAGTCTGTTTTTACTGCCGACGGAAGAGCCCCTGAAGACGCAGTGGCTTAATTTTATTTACTCCAATAATACGCCGTCGAGTCTACCTAAGACGGTGTATGTTTGTCGGAAGCATTTTCCTGAGGAATGTTTCCACAACTTGGGACAGTACAGGGCAGGTTTTGCACATCAACTGTCACTGAAGCCTGGGTCCGTACCAAGCATCCCTGCCGCATCAGCAACAAACACCGAACAAGTAAGTGTATAACTGTTAAGTCGTTTTGCGGTGTTTTAAAATCGGTGCGTTTGCAATGGCTACATTAGCTGTGCAGCTAACCGCTTCCTGCAGTTAGCCAGGTACTCTGCGCTACCTCTGTTATAATAGCCAATCAAAACAGTTTTTACAAAGACACCCACATTCTTTTTTTTAAGTCACTCGTTCATTTTATTTGTTTGTTTGTTCAGTAAAAACCCAAACATTTGTTGAATTTATTTTATTTCCTCGCGTCGCACCTTAATGACGTCAGCGCGCGGTATTTTTCCCTGATTCTGGGCCAGGGTGTCGTGAGTGGCAGAGCAGCTCCATCGCTGCCATCCATTGAAAGTCAGCCCTAGATCCAATCTTTTGTCGGGAGCCAAGGTCGCGGGGGCGGCCCTCCAGCGGCACCGGCCGCCCGTGGAGGCAGCGGTTCTCCCAGGGGCGAGTTGGGGGGAGGAAACGGCAAAGTCCCCACTCCTCCATGGTAAAACTGCTCAGTTTTACCATGGGCCTCAGGCTGAAAAAAACCCGACAAAGTCCCAGTTTTACCATGGGCTCGAGTTGTACCATTTTTTTAGACAGGGCGGACGGACCAGGGCATTCGCCCGCCTGGCCGTGCCCGACAAGGAGCGCTCTTGGCCGGCTTGGGAGGCAGCCGGTAGCCCCTCCCCCCATGGCACGCCCCCACCCTCTACCCTTCCCCGCCTCCATGCTTCTCATTAGCAAAACGACGCACTGGGAAAAGCGCTGAAATGGGGCTTTCTTCCAGGAGGCTATATCTACGTTCCGAGGGTTCATTTCGAGAAAGGCTGCGGATATAACATCTGGAAGCCTCCATGATCCCGTTTAAAGCATCAACAAACCACCATGCCATGGGTCCTTTAAAGAATAAACATCAAATTCCCTTGGCTCAACAAATTATTGTTAAATTTTCTAAAGCCTCAGGCCTGCAACTAAACTTGAATAAATGTGAACTATTTGCTTTAAAAGACCATCCCTTGCAATCGTTGTACAATATAAAGGTGAAGAAAGAGGTGAAATACTTAGGTATAGTCATTACAAAAGATAGTAATATTCGGGACAAAGCAAATCTATCTGATAATGTTGACAAATGTAAACTAATCTTAAATAAATGGTTAAAGCGAGATGTCACTGTCTTTGGCAGGATATTACTGACCAAAATGGAGAGTCTCTCTAGATTAATTTATCCTGCGTATTCCCTCCCTATTTCAAAAAGAATGATAAAAACATTTAATAGATTAAACATTAACTTCATTTGGAAGAACAAATGTCATTATATAGGTAAAGATGATCTAATCAAACCCTATGGTGAGGGAGGGGGAAATGCAATAGATTTTGACATCATGAACGGTGTACTGAAACTTAAATGGTTAAACTCTTTTCTAAATAATAGTCACTCTATCTGGTATTACATACCCAACCTCATTTTCAATAAGCTCGGTGGAATCGACTTCCTATTAAAATGTGATTTTGAGTTAAATAAACTTCCTCAGACACTTTCTGACTTTCATCAACAGGTCCTCCTTTATTGGAAAATAATATTTAAGCATAATTTTACCCCTCATAATAGCCCAGTGTGGAATAATAGGTATATATTGGTTAATAGAAAATCTATTTTTATTGAGGAATGGTTTTCCAAAGGTGTGTGGGCTATTGCTCACTTTATGAATGATGGACAAATTTTACAACACGGTCATTTCTGTCAGAAATTTCAGATTCAATGTACAAAAAGAAAATACAACCAAATCGTAAAGGCTATTCCTGTACCAATCCGAACTATGGTGGAACAGGATATGGTGTACTCTGACATCTCTCCTGGACTGAGACAACTTTGGATTGAAGGTGTCGAATTTTGTAATAAAAAATGCAATAACAAATTTTTAAGACGTTCCTTACAAAATAATTGCTTTCCTAATTCTGTCAAAAGAGATTACATATTAAAAGATTTTGAAACAGTAGAAATTAAAAAGATTAGAACTAAATATCTCTCCTTTCTAATTCCCTTCAAAGCGAAAGAAATACAGTTCAAAATTTTGAATAGAATTTACCCAACCAAAGAATTTCTTAAGAAGAAATTTAAATTTGAAACTGGTAAATGTGTGTTTTGTGAAACAGAGGAGGAGGATTTGGAACATCTTTTCTTTCTATGTGATTTAATACAAAGATTTTGGATTGATTTTCAGGCTTGGCTACAGTCTAGGGGGATTTAGTTTGCCCCTTTATCCATTAAAGAAATTAAATTTGGAGTGTTTTTAAATAATAAAATTGAATATGGTATTAATAATTTACTACTTTTAGGTAAACACTTTATTCACAAATGTCGTTTTTTTTTTAACTAAACCTTATGTTACACACTGGAAGAATGACCTCAAGCGTTTTGCCAAATCTTTAAAGTTAGTTGAAAATAAGGATGTTGGTTATTTTATATCCTTTTTGGATGACTTTGATTTACTCGATTAACATATGTAAAGATAGTTAAGTAGCCCCTTTCTTGTCATATTTTTTACTTTATTGCTATGTGTGTGTTTTACTACTTTGATGTTTTTGGATCTGTATATATATATGGTGCTCTGTTTGTTTGAATGTTTTGGGAAATTAAAAAAAAAACAATATAAAACAAAGTACGAGCGAGAGTGAAGTGACACGATGGCTGATAATTCTGGTTATGTGAGTACATTACCAGCTGCAGAAAGGGCACGGTATGTGGAGAAACTGGCTGTGATTGATGGGTTTGACCCATATGATAAGACTCGGGGCAAGGGAGAATGGAAACATAAGGAGGACCGGACACCAATTCTGCCATCTGTTTGCTACCCAGACATTGTAAACTATTTGTTGTTTACACCCAGTGCCTACACTGCTGATGACTTGAAGGCCTACAAAGGGCTACAGGCTTACAATTATGTTGTTAGTGGCTTGGTTCATGATATTACAGCTGTTGTTAAGAATAACCTACACATAGTTATGGCCAAGGTAATCTTGTTGATATCTTTTAATAATATATCTTTTCAGTTGAAAAATTAATACTTGTGACTATTAAGGTATCCATAATTTAGGTTAATTTATCCAAATTATACATATGTATTTATGATATATGCCTACAAAACAACTATGCTTTATTTATATAATAGGAGGGAGAGCAAGCCTCAAACCATCCTAAATTATTATTATTATTATTATTATTATTATTATTAAATTGTAGAAGTCTGGGAGGCTTGCTCCTCGTACAGTTATCAACTTGGGGCCAATTTAGCATGTTTTAAATCTGAATTTCTTGCATTTGCTTACCTCAAAGTATCCGCAGATCATGCACAGACTTATCCATTATATCCACAGTTTTTTGCCAAGTCTCACACAGGTTTCTTTCAAGTCTACTGTTGGGCCAATAAATCAAATAAAACAGCTCAGATTTGTTTAAGTCGTTTGCCACTCCACTTTATTCTCGTGGGTTCACATACCGCTGCCGTTATTTCCCCCTAATCACGAGTTTGTTGGTCTTCCAATATGGTGCAGGGTTTGTTTACTTCCGGTTAGAGCCCTGCAGTCCTGCGGGAGTCCCGCGGGACCTGCCGCAAAGCAATGCGGCGCGGGACAAATTTTGAAAGCTCATTGCGGGCGCAGGCGAGAGTGGGAGTGCACAATGCGGGCGCGGGCGGGAGCGGTGATAAGCTGCAGTCCCACTAACTAAAAACGTGTTTAAAATAAAATTTATAAATTATTAATTTATGTCTATCATATATAATTTGTGCTGGATATTTTATTTGGCATTAATAAAAACATTTTAAGATGCCTAAATTTGCAGAGAGAGTCAGATTGCCATTGATCACCCTAACGGGCAATCCTTTGATCACTCTAATGACTCGCCGTTCACACCCAGCCTCCAGTGACCCACACTAACATGATGCCTCAATGACACCTTAGATGAGCTGGTCATCAGAATTCTGATTCTGATCCAGGAGAGGATAAATATCTCTCGTACGTTTCCGATTCCTTTCCTCTTCCGTGTTTGAGATCTCCGATCATGGCAGAAGAGCAGAGCTCCTCTACTGAAGCTCACAGTGCTTCAAAAGTAAGTGCTGCTTTAAAAAGAGGTACATTTACCGTTAAAAAGTCAAGAGTCCTGAAATCGGACATTTGGAAATCATTCTCACTCGTGTACGACGCGAAGGGAAATCAGCTGCCCTTTGCTTGCTGTGATAAGTGCCAAAAGGTTCTGACATACTAGGATATTGTAGTTAGAAATGCTTTACAAATGTAAACTTGGTTAACCTAATGTTTTGTATGGCTGAACAATAAATATACCAAATTTCCACTTGGAATTACGTGCTCGCCTGTCTTTTTTTTATTGTTTATTATTATTATTATTATTATTATTATTATTATTGGGCGGCACGGTGGTGTAGTGGTTAGCGCTGTCGCCTCACAGCAAGAAGGTCCGGGTTCGAGCCCTGTGGCCGGCGAGGGCCTTTCTGTGCGGAGTTTGCATGTTCTCCCCGTGTCCGCGTGGGTTTCCTCCGGGTGCTCCGGTTTCCCCCACAGTCCAAAGACATGCAGGTTAGGTTAACTGGTGACTCTAAATTGACCGTAGATGTGAGTGTGAATGGTTGTCTGTGTCTATGTGTCAGCCCTGTGATGACCTGGCGACTTGTCCAGGGTGTACCCTGCCTTTCGCCCGTAGTCAGCTGGGATAGGCTCCAGCTTGCCCGCGACCCTGTAGAACAGGATAAAGCGGCTACAGATCATGAGATGAGATTATTATTATTATTATTATAATAGACACTGACGAAGGCAACAGCCGAAACGTTTGTCTCGTTCTGCTGCTAAAAACAACTGAAGAGAAATGTAACTAAAAGAATAAGTTCAAGAGTGCGATCCATCTCTCCTTTCACACTAATTATTCATAGGAGATGCACCACGGGAGAGCGCATACTTAAATGATTAGCCTACTTAAATAATTATTATTATTAGGTCTACATGTTGCCATTTCAACATTCTGAATTCAGAAACAAGGTAAATAATAACGAACGTGAGCTGTAGATATTTATGCTCAAATCCACTCAAAGTAGGGGGCGGGGCACCATCACGCTGTGTCAAGACAAGAACTTTCCTGAGAAATAACGCGAACGTCTGCATCACTGAAAATCATAATTCTTTGCGGGAGTGGGCGGGAGCGGGACTGAAAAATCCGACCCGCGCAGACCTCTACTTCCGGTTTCGGGTGACGTCAGTGAAATCCCTCTATACGTTCAAGAGAAGCAGCATGTGCCGCACAGTGTTGCCAGATTGGGCGGTTTCCCGCCTAACTGAGCGGTTTCAAGTGCATTTTGGTGCGTCACGCTTAGGATGGGCGGGCCCAGGCTAGCATTTTGGCGGGTTTTGAACATATTTTGGGCTGGAAAACGTCAGCAGTATCTGGCAACATTGCACGATGTGCGAGTCAGTGTTTATATAGGCTTAAATTCTGTTACTGAAAGTGTGTTATGTTTACAGTGAAGGACCATGTGCACTTTACATTATTTTTTTACTTAATACGAGAAATTAATGGATGCCAACATTTTTGCCAAAATGGTATTTTATTTTCCATTGTTTAGGCAGCTTCAGCATCATACTGTGAGATTCTGTTCAAATAGTTTATTTTTCCTTCTATGAAGTCTGAGCCATTAATTTTATTAGTTTATAATTGTTTAATTTAGTCTTCAGGAGAGACTGCCTGCACACAGTACTAGTATTAATAGTTTTTTTTCTTACATGAAAGCTGAGGCATTTATATTATATTTGAAGGTAACTTCATGTTGTGCTGTGAGGTTCTCTGCACTTTAACTTTTGAACCAACAGGTGCATTTGGATAAGTAAAGCCTATTTTTCTGCATTTTTGTAGTCCTGTTAATCTTTTATATTGGTAAAGTTGTTTATAGGACCATTTCTCAGTGTCTTTTTGTTTTTTAATCAATTTTTTCAGTAATAACTTAATATTTAACATATCACTCAATTTTAATCACAAAAAGAGAAAATTGCAACAATTTCTCACAACTTTCACTTCCTCCCACAATGTAATCGCAACAAAAACCTAAAAAAACACCGCAACTTTCATCGCAATTTTTTTGAAAAACCCCGCAACATCAGACATTTTAGCCCACAACAATCACAAAAAAGGCCCACGGAATCCTGGGGGGACTGACTATAACAGCTTCAACTGTAATTATCTGCCCTTACACTTCAAACACACACACAATTATGGATATGAACAGAAAGTAAAAGACGCCTTTTCATCGTGTTAAATTGTGAAATGTAAGTGTTTACCTTTATGTATCACAAGCACTTGATCTTGCTCTGGGTGGAGCCAGGTTACTAAAAGGGATGGGTCCTGCTGTCCTCCTAGTGTTTTTCTAGATTATGGTACGAATGATATTGTTCTTTCCTAACAGGACAAGAAAAAGAGCCGTGAAAAGGACTCTCAGCCCTTCTCTACTGAGGACATTCACAAACTTGACCTTGAACATGCTTTTATGTGGTAATAAAATGTTGTTTTTCAATAAAACGTCTAACATGTAGAGTGAACCTGAATGCCTGCCTCATCATGACATTACCTGAAATCAGAATATCAGAAATATTTATCAGAAATAAAATCTTTCAGTGTCATGGACAATGCAGTTTATATGGTGACCGTGTTCGTACTTTTAGCTATGTGAGAAATTGAGCTTAAAAAGTTAAATATTGTCTTATTTAATATGAAATTGTTTCTTATAAATAACATGACTTTTCATGTGTCATCAAAACAGGAAGCTGACAGCAAAAATCATGAGGGAGGAAAAATGACATGCTTTAGCAATTTTTTTTTCTCCCAGTAATTTTATAAAATTGGCATGAATAATAATTCCACATATGGTTCTAATCAGGGCCGTTGACAGCTTTGGCTGGGCCCGGGACAAAATAATCTGAGTGCCCCCCCACACACACACACACATACGCGTGCACGCACATCGCCACACAGCAACCACTCACACCCAACCCCTCTTTTCACAGTCTCCATTCACTCCAACCCTTAAATAACAGGTATTCCAAGCCCATTATAACAGTCAACCATTTTATTTCAACATTTCAACATATTTACAGTTTGAACATTTCCTTAGTCTGCAACTATTCAGGTGCGAAATGCAATGCGCCGGACTTTTGCTGTGGCATGCTACCCCTACTTTATAATTATGAATGGCGCGTCGCGCGTGCTGGGGTTACATTACGGGGCTGGAAAAAAGTTATCTGTGTCTTACCTGGCTCAGCTGCCCCACTGCCTTCACCACCTGCTGCATCATCTGAATCTTTTCTAAAATATCTATGCAGTGAGCCCCTGAGGCTCTTGGCTTCTTCATCTCTTTTTCTCTTTTCTTTGCTCCTGACTTGTGCATGTTGGCAAACGGGCGCGCATGCTTATTGTCGAAGCATTATGATGGAATAGTGCCGTGTTATTTGGCGTCTTAATCAAAGACCAGACCATTTCTGCATTAGGGGTGGTAGGTGGGTTCTTGAATCTATTTTCAAAGACAATAAAGGCAAAAGAACCAGAAATCATTCATTGAATGCAAATATAGCACATTTTTCTCCCCCAAATCAACACATTTTGAAATGAAACAGAATGATTAATGGCATCTTCATGAGGGACCAGTTCTGGGCCCCCCCTCATGCCTGGGCCCGGGACAAAATACCCGGTTGTCCCCCCCTGTCGACGGCCCTGGTTCTAATCCTCCCCCCAAGATGTCCCAAATTACCAGACATGGTTTGGCAATGCTTTTTTATCAAGAAGTTAAAAAATAAATTAATAAAAATTTAATTGATGCTATTACATGCCTTAACTATAATACATTTCTTACAAAAATGGAACCTCATTATTTAATTCTTCAATGGATAAATAATTTCAAAAACAACCTCCAGATTATTTGGGCTTTTTTAAAACCTTAAAAATTACTTTTTCCAAATCACTTATTTAAAAAACAACATACATATACAGTGGTGCTTGAAAGTTCATGAACCCTTTAGAATTTAATATATTTCTGCATAATTATGACCTAAAACATCATCAGATTTTCACACAAGTCCTAAAAGTAGATAAAGAGAACCCAGTTAAACAAATGAGACAAAAATATTATACTTGGCTATTTATTTATTGAGGAAAATTATCCAATATTACATATCTGTGACTGGCAAAAGTATGTGAACCTTTGCTTTCAGTGTCTGGTGTGACCCCCTTGTGCAGCAATAACTGCAACTAAACGTTTCCGGTAACTGTTGATCAGTCCTGCACACCAGCTTGGAGGAATTTTAGCCCGTTCCTCCGTACAGAAGAGCTTCAACTCTGGGATGTTGGTGGGTTTCCTCACATGAACTGCTCGCTTCAGGTCCTTCCACAACATTTCCATTGGAATAAGGTCAGGACTTTGACTTGGCCATTCAAAACATTAACTTTATTCTTCTTTAACCATTCTTTGGTAGAACGACTTCTGTGCTTAGGGTCGTTGTCTTGCTGCATGACCCACCTTCTCTTGAGATTCAGTTTATGGACAGATGTCCTGACATTTTCCTTTAGAATTCGCTGGTATAATTCAGAATTCATTGTTCCATCAATGATGGCAAGCTGTCCTGGTCCAGATGCAGCAAAACAGGCCCAAACCATGATAGTACCACCACCATGTTTCACAGATGGGATAAGGTTCTTATGCTGGAATGCAGTGTTTTCCTTTCTCCAAACATAACACTTCTCATTGAAACCAAAAAGTTCTATTTTGGTCTCATCCGTCCACAAAACATTTTTCCAATAGCCTTCTGGCTTGTCCACGTGATCTTTCGCAAACTGCAAATGAGCAGCAATGTTCTTTTTGGAGAGCAGTGGCTTTCTCCTTGCAACCCTGCCATGCACACCACTGTTGTTCAGTGTTCTCCTGATGGTGGACTCATGAACATTAGCCAATGTGAGAGAGGCTTTTAGTTGCTTAGAAGTTACCCTGGGGTCCTTTGTGGCCTCACCGACTATTACATGCCTTGCTCTTGGAGTGATCTTTGTTGGTCGACCACTCCTGGGGAGGGTAACAATGGTCTTGAATTTCCTCCATTTGTACACAATCTGTCTGACTGTGAATTGGTGGAGTCCAAACTCTTTAGAGATGGTTTTGTAACCTTTTCCAGCCTGATGAGCATCAACAATGCTTTTTCTGAGGTCCTCAGAAATCTCCTTTGTTTGTGCCATGATACACTTCCACAAACATGTGTTGTGAAGATCAGACTTTGATAGATCCCTGTTCTTTAAATAAAACAGGATGCCCACTCACACCTGATTGTCATCCCATTGATTGAAAACACCTGACTCTAATTTTACCTTCAAATTAACTGCTAATCCTAGAGGTTCACATACTTTTGCCACTCACAGATATGTAATATTGGATCATTTTCCTCAATAAATAAATGACCAAGTATAATATTTTTGTCTCATTTGTTTAACTGGGTTCTCTTTATCTACTTTTAGGACTTGTGTGAAAATCTGATGATGCTTTAGGTCATATTTATGCAAGAATATAGAAAATTCTAAAGGGTTCACAACTTTTCAAGCACCACTGTGTGTATATATATATATATATATATATACACACACACACACACACACACACACACACACACACACACATATCCCTTTCCAGCATTTTCAGAAGCACCAAGTTGACTTAACTCAGATGCCGAGGTTTTACCTCTGAGGTTTTAGATGCTCTGTGGTGCAATTTAAGCTTTATTTTGGATCATTTTCCATATATTTTTGGGAAAAAGTTCAACAAAATTTTCACCCTATTTTGCCATCCTTTGGTATCATTTTCTTATGTACAATGCTACAGTAGAAATGTAAATTTATGTCTCATCTCATCTCATTATCTGTAGCCGCTTTATCCTGTTCTACAGGGTCGCAGGCAAGCTGGAGCCTATCCCAGCTGACTACGGGCGAAAGGCGGGGTACACCCTGGACAAGTCGCCAGGTCATCACAGGGCTGACACATAGACACAGACAACCATTCACACTCACATTCACACCTACGGTCAATTTAGAGTCACCAGTTAACCTAACCTGCATGTCTTTGGACTGTGGGGGAAACCGGAGCACCCGGAGGAAACCCACGTGGACACGGGGAGAACATGCAAACTCCGCACAGAAAGGCCCTCGCCGGCCACGGGGCTCGAACCCGGACCTTCTTGCTGTGAGGCGACAGCGCTAACCACTACACCACCGTGCCACCCTGTAAATTTATGGAATGAATAAATTTAATTTTGTATTGATTTCAGTTTGTAAAGTTATTGGTCACAAAATTCAATACAAGCAGTTCAAACTTGTCAAAAAGTTATTGGGTAAGTATCGTACATTCTCACTCAAGCAGGTGTTTCACTACAATCATCATCATCCATGCAGTTTTCCTTCAACAATTAAGCACAACAATTCAGATTTGTTCTAAAAACTCGTTTCTTAAATCATTTTTTATGAAAATAAAGGAAGCAAATTCTGTAAGGCTATAACTGAACCTTACTTCACTGTAGCATTGGTTTCTCTCTCATTTTCCACCTCTACTATACTCTGCATGTGGAAGCATTGTATGTGTACAGAGAGAGCATACAGAGGGATTTACGATGCTAAGCTAATCAGAAGCTAATGTTGTTGCTCCTTCTGCTCATGAAAACAAAATTGCTGTCTTAGAGCATTTTGTCTAAGGGTCCAAGTGCTGGAAACACAAATGAGACAGAATCTATTATTTATTACAAAAAAACGTGTTATGTAAAAATATGTTTAATTTTACACTTCCTTTAAGTTATGCTTGTATTGTTGGAAGACCATGGCCTTTGCGTTCCCCCACAGGTAAAAGTCAATCTGGGAATCTCGGAGGCCACTCCACAGGGCCACAGCCAGGGCTCGAAATTAACTTTTTTTCTTTGTGTCCCCCAGTGGTCCCGAATTCTGTGTTGTATTGTCCCGAATGGAAGCAAGAGTGTCCCCATTTTTTTCTCTCTGAAATAACCAGTGGTTAATATTATCATATGAAGTTACTATTATATTTGTAACTATGCGATTTTGAACCCTTTATATCACTTTTACAATAAGTCATAAGACACAAGCGACACATGTCCTATACATCTACTTCAAAATGACAGTTATTGCATTTTCAGTTTATTAAACTTTGGTGATCTCACTGTATGAATAGATACCCGTTTATTTAAAGGGGCCAACTAGCTCATTCAGAAAATGTTTCAACTCCCTACATCTGCAGTACACTTTAGTTGAAAATAAGACCCCTTTTATGTTCATTTCATCTACTTATACCTTGAATATCTGTTGGCACTTATAAGGCCAACTTGTAATTTTCGCCATTACCGTTATCCATTTTTATGAACTTTCCGTTATCCATTTTTATGAACTTTCCGTTATCCATTTTTATGAACTTTCGCTGCCGAAACGTGGGTGCAAATGTTAGCAACATCAGCATAGTGCCAGGTCCGAGCCTAGTTGTGCTGCTGACTGACTAAACTTTCTGAACTAGAAAGACACCAAGAAAACTCACTTATTCTGTTGAACGGTATCTTCCGTCAATATCATCCACATCATTCCTGTTGTATTTTATAACGTGTCTAACAGTGTTCATTCAGTTCATTCAGTTGCTAGCGTTGCCTGCAGACCAGGCGATGACACTTTGGATCCTGAAGGTCCCGGAGACGTTATGTCTGGGCTTTCAGTTTCTTCCCCGCGGTCGGTCCGCTTCAACCACTTCAGCATTTTTGTTCTGGCAAGAGTCGGCGCAGCGTGTGCGGTAGCAATTCCATTCCAAGTCCATATAATGCGGACTCCGGCCGAAGATTCTAGAACAGAATGCGCTGCTCTGTAGCCTACGGATGCAGGTGCATCGAAAGTGTAGCTACTATGTATTTTTCGCTGTTAACGTTTTAAAATTAAAATTGACAAATTAGGTGAATGTCTACGTATGTGTTACGGCTTTGTAAATAATATTAATGTAGAACTTTTTTTCTAGATCTATTTTTTTCCATTGTCCCGGGATTGTCCCAGATATGATAATTTTGTGTCCCGATGACATTTTTTATGGTCCCCGGGACATCGGGACACCGTTAGTTTCGAGCGCTGGCCACAGCGATCAATCTAAGGAGCTGGAAACTGTTGCTCCGGCCATCCACAACGTATGGAGCCTTTGGGGACACCAGGTAGGACATAAAGATACTTTTTGTTAGTATTTAGGACCTACACCTCACGCTTCAGGGCGGCATGGTGGTGTAGTGGTTAGCACTGTTGCCTCACAGCAAGAAGGTCCGGGTTCGAGCCCCGTGGCCGGTGAGGGCCTTTCTGTGCGGAGTTTGTATGTTCTCCCCGTGTCCGCATGGGTTTCCTCCGGGTGCTCCGGTTTCCCCCACAGTCCAAAGACATGCAGGTTAGGTTAAGGCCGAATCCCATTTCACCCCTTGGACATACCCCTTGGCCCTTCCCCTCCATTTTGCGCGTTCACGTGAAGGGGTAGGGGTATCCCAATCCCAGTTAACGCGGAGGGGTAGGGGAAGGGGTAGGGCTTCTGTACCCCTCCAAACGGAGATTTTCCTGGCGCTGACTCCGAACGAAGGGGTTTGAGTGATTTCCCACAATGCCATGCGGATTTCAGAAAGATGGCGGTTCCCGCGGCGAAAGATTGTCATAAATGTATTTTCTCCATTATTTACGTGTTTTAAGTTGTTATCCAGAGGAAACACGCCGCTTGATTCGCTTTCGAGCTGAGAATGAGCAGCGATTTCTGAAATCCAAGCTGCTGCTAAAAAGCTTTGGGAGTGAGTATTGTTTTCGGTTGCTTGACTGCGTACGTTTTGTTCTGTTATTCTCGCTTTTATTGTTTACATGAGTGTTCTGACACCTCATTCTGTCGGATGTGGTGCACGAAGCGCCAAAGATATCCCATTCAGTGGTGTTAGTTAACAAATCACACCCTGCCAGCAGAGATCTCTGGCTCTGACTGTAGCGGCTGGTCGCAGCCAGTGACGCATTTGGTCGCGTTTTGCTAACGTAAACGCTGACGGAGGTACGCGATGACGTATGCGATCGTTGAAGGGCTATCCCAATACGGAGGGGTTGAATTTCAAGCCCTATCCCTTGTAGCTCAGTTTCAAGGGGAAGGGGGAGGGGTTAACTGGTGACTTTAAATTGAGCGTGAGTGTGAATGGTTGTCTGTGTCTATGTGTCAGCCCTGTGATGACCTGGCGACTTGTCCAGGGTGTACCCCGCCTTTCGCCCGTAGTCAGCTGGGATAGGCTCCAGCTCGCCTGCGACCCTGTAGAACAGGATAAAGCGGATAAAGATAATGGGTGGGCCTCACACTTCCGGTCGGTAGGTGGCGGTAATGTACCCAGGTGACTGGATGATGCAGAAGAAGAAGAAGAAGAATTTAAGTCACCTGGCGGTTCAAGTAAGTTCTACACTCCTTGTTATTACAGTCGCAAATATATATATATTTGTTGTCGTTTTTAAAATTGTTTGCATGTACTGTATAAATATAAGTATAAATATAGGCTGTTATGAGTTTCAGTGGATCATTCATTAGCATTGCATTTTTATTATTTGTAGGGTGGACAGGAATATGTGGTTGATCAGATCTAAGACAACATATGATGTAGAGATTCCAGGAAAATATAAATTTTCTCATCCGCATGTGATTTCGTTGCTTATAGTGGTTATTTTCTGCAGTTATTCTTCTGCAATGCACAGTGAGTTTTAAGAAACCAGAACCAGAGAAGACAAGATGTTCCTACTTGGGGATGTCTGTATAAACATGCACAGCTCTGAAATACACAAACAGAGACTCATTTAAAGGTTTTACTGAAGAAAATGATTTGCTCTGCAGTCCTGAGCTCACAGGGGACACAAGTGGCAGCGAGAGCGAGAGATTTACGCTTTTGCTCTTTTAATTCCTTCTTTAAACTGATTGATTTCCTTTCTAATCTGGAATGTTGGTGTATTTGCTCTACAGCGGAGCAGCAGCGGCCACCATTAGGCTTTTAGTTCATAGTGTTAGTTTGTATAGCCGACTTCTACACCTGTCCTGTCTGTATATTTCCTCAAATAAATCAATAAATCTCCACCCTCGGGGGGTAAAGGGTCCGTTTGGAGAGAGTTACCGAGTTGCAGTGAGACATTAGAGCTGTATAAAGCAACAGGGTGGGATTTCAGTCAGCATGCTGCGGCTCTGTGATGTGGACTCGCCCCGCCCACTTTTTTGATGGAGCGCTGTGATTGGACAGTTTCAGCGTCTGCTTTTTTTTTTAATCGATTTAAAAAAAAAGCAGACGCTGAAACTGTCCAATCACAGCGCTTCATCAAAAAAGTGGGCGGGGCGAGCACGTCACAGAGCTGGAGAAAGGTGAAGTGTGTGTGTGGCGCGATTAAATGGTGTGTAATGTCAGTTCCTTCTCATTATTTTTCTGCTTTGTGTTTGAACAAGAGACGAAACGATGAAATGCTGATTTTGCTTTACACTGAGTTCTCTTCATCTCACACTGAATGAATGAATTTTCCTGGCGCTCCGGTTTTCTGCTCTCTGTAGAATAATAATATCGATAATAACTGATAGTTTTTCCCTCTCAGCCCAGAAGTTTGTGTTTCAGAGTGCCATGAAATCCTCTCCATAGCTTTATATCTCTCTCTTTCTTTCAGTGTAAAAGGTACAAGGTTGGTTATTTGTGCTGAAGTTTAAAGTCAAGTTCTGAAAATGCTGGAAAGGGAGATCAGACCCAGACTTTAATTTTATTTACATTTGCTTTTATAAGATTCCAGTTTTTATCCATATGGTCTTTTAACCTCATGCATTTTTTTTAATTTGCACACATGCAAACTCCTCACCTTTCGGCGAAATTCGCCGTTTTGGTCCCAAAATAGGTCACTTGTGTGAATCGTGTAGATCCGAAGAGTTTTTTTTTTTTTGGGGGGGGGGGGGTAGGCAGGCAGGCAGGCTACAACGCTATTGTTGCCAAACATTTCACTTACTAGGTTACAGCCAATCAAGATAAACAGTTACTAACACGCTTCTTTTCCATTGGAGTTCTGATCAGCTGGTGCACAACCCACTGCTGGTTGCCAGTCCTCGCTTACGAATATTCCACAGATTCAGACCGCAAAGTCACCTTTTTATAGAGAGATCTGGCAACCTCATCTCGCGACTGAATCTGAATACCAATGGAACAGTTTCCAGCGCGCTCGGGGGTGAATAACCATGGGCGGATCTACCGGGGTGGCATATGCCACTCTAAAAGAAAGCCTTGCCACCCCTGCTGCTACCCCAGTTGGCAGCGACGAATTCAAAGAAAAATTACGGCCAATTTGACATTTACGTGTGCGAATTTCCAATGTCCGACTGTGGCGAATGCAGCACGAGATAACGCCAGAGATTGGTTGTTTTGGAAAATTGAGAGGCGCGAAGCGAGGGAGGCAGGAGTCGCGAGGAAAGGAGACACGGGAGGAAAGGGGTAAAAGCTGATTAACTATCTATCAAAAAATGAAATTATAATGAATGAACAGTGCTAGTATAGTTGCGATGCTGATTTTGAGAGGATAAAAATCAGGTTGGAGAACGTTATTTAGCTAACTATACATGTAAGGCCAAAAAAAGTGTGTTTCCGGTAACCCGACCGATCAAGAATTTCCGCGTCGAAATTGCCGACCGTAAAGTTTTTATTACAAATTTCCCTCGATATTTTAGTGTAAGTGGCGTTAGTTTGTCATAATTTTTTTGTTTCAACGCATTCAAGTTGTGAAAGAAACGATAAAAAGTAAAATGTTTTGCCACTTCTATCAGCCCTCCTGGCTGTAATGCAAATTGCTTCCTCTTCAGTATACAAGTGCACTTCCATGGCAGGGAAAAACACTACATTTTGCCGCCTATGTAGTCCCCTATTTATACAAATAGGAGTCATTCAGGATTCAGCCATGTTTTTGCTCCGTGTTTTTGCTCGACCCCCAGTTCTACAGTAGGCTCGGCGAGGCTGTCTGCTTTTAATGGAAGTAGCCTAGCCTCGGACGTTAAACCATATTTTCCACGTTATTTCTTGATAAGGTGTTTTCACATTATCACATGAAAATATCATGAAATTACGTGATTGTTATTACATGATAAATATATTGTAAAAACGTGATAACTCTGTTAACAATATCTTTTCACGTAATTGCTTGAGTCTAAGCCAATTTTTTTTTTGAGTGTGGCAGCAATACGCTTCCGCAGATCATAACTCGAACTCTTGCGATATTTTTTTTATTCGTTTAAAGATTTAAAACACTTATTTTATTATGATGTGTGGTATAAAGGATTCTGTGCCAAAATACTATTTTGTAAGATGTTTACTTGTTAATTTTTTCGAACAAAATAAAACAAATTAAGAAAAAAATTTCCTACCTACCGACCTTATTTTAGTATTTCATGTTACCTGAAACACTTTTTTTTTTTTTTTTTTTGGCCTAATGTTAGCTAGGTCTGACATTAGTTTTGTGTAAAGTCGGCCACAAAAGTTAATATTGATTCACCGTCTGTCAAGGAAAACATTGCTATTGGCTGAAGCTTATGATTCAAATATTGAGGATCTTAAACATGAGTTACATCAGACGAGGAGAGTACTAGACAGAAAAAAGGGGGAACAGGAGAGTCCTACCACTCTCATGGAGTTCACTGTTTTTGGACCCATACCAAGATGATGATGTTGGGTTTTTTTTGAGTTGTTCAGGTTGTGTAAAATAGCGGTTGTCTTGCCTGTGAGCATCCTGTGAACGAAGTTTTTCATCTCTCAGGCTCATAAAGACTTATTTGCGGTCGACTATGACAGAAAAGAGACTATCAAGTTTGGCTGTACTCAGCATTGAATCAAAGCGCACAAAAGCATTAGATCTTGATAAATTTGTGAAGCGTTTTGCTGAGCAACATGGAAATCGCCGCATTCAGCTGTTGTAGGCATGACAAGTTCATGTTCTGCTCACTGGTGAGCCTTTACAAAGCGTGAGGAAAAAAAACTATAAAATGTGACACTGGTGTAAATGGTTTAAATCATGCTGAACTTGAAGCAGTGTTGTTATTGTTGTTTTTTAGTGTCTGTTCTTTTGCATATACAGTATAAAACTGTCCAGAAACGGTATAGACCTCATCTGAGAATGTGTGTTCTTTGTGAACAATAAAGGCATGAGATTAAGTTTATCTGTATGAGTTTGTAAATGGCAGTCTGTGCCCTTTTGTAGTGTGTACATACTATTTGTCGTCAAACTGTGATTAAATTCAGTATATATACATGTCTGTAATACGTTGCCACCCCTCAAAAATTCCTGCCCCCCTCTTGCCACCCCATAAATATTTTTCGAGATCCGCCCCTGATTTCACATAGGTGATGTCTTTAAGAAAATTGACAGACAGGGATTGGCCAGGTGTGTCCTCTGGGGTAGGTCTGTTAGATAGCACAGGCAGTAATATATGACGCGGTGGTCCGGACTACCGTTGTGGTCCGGACCACGCCGTTTTCAGGTGTGGTCCGGACCACCAAGTTCAGAAGACAAATAAAAAGTCTTACTGTGAAGTTGGTAAAATTATTTTTCACTTCCCTCGTGGCAGCTCCCGCTTTTTTACATGCGTTAGAACTGGTATCTTTTATTGCGCGTGTGTTTTACGCATGCATTTCTCTTCCGGTTTGAGAAAAAATAACAAATGATGTACGACTTTGTAAAAAAACTCGTATTAAATGACAAACACAGTATGATTTTGGTAAGTTTTTATTTATATCGTAATATAATACAGCATACGGTGAACCGGACCACAATCCAGGAAAAATAATTAATTAATGCCCTCGTTTTGTATGGAAAATACGGTGATCCGGACCACCGCGTACCGCGTCATATACCTTTTTGTAAATAGCCCACTGTGTTGTACACAGGGGTGAAAATTAACTTCACAAAATATCAAACTTTACCGGCCACTGACAAATAAATGGTACAATTTACTGGCCACTCAACAGTAACTTATTAAGACATGTTTATGGAAAGTTATTTTGTACTGTATTAAATTCAAGATGTCACTGGTTGCAATTTTTTTTGTAACGTAGACTACGAAATGTACTTTTGCGCGCGTGCCGTGTCCCCGTGCATCCTTCTCACCTTTTTCACCCCTGACCAGTTTGCATGCCTGATTTGACATGTAAATAAGTAACGTATTTTTTTTACTTGAAGGTGGTCAAATAAGGTTTTGTAACTTTGCTGGTTTGATGAGTAAAAGTTTTTTTTAGTAAAAAAAAATAGGTGATTTTACAAGGTCTTTTTTTTTTTAATTACAGGAACCCGAGTCCATTAAGGTATGATTATAAGAATGTAGTCTGTTCGTATTCTTAAACCAAGGAAAGCAGAATGGGTATCAGCAGGTCAGACTCCAAACACAACTGATGATCAGTATTGAGGGGTTTTTAAATGCATGTTTGATTCATGATGTTTTTTCCTCAACAGGTCATTAATTTGAACTCTCGTTTCTGAAGAGAAGATGAAAAGAAGTTGCTCGAGCGTTATTGTGTACCATGGGTATGTATGTGTATAATGCAGAAAACTGTCTACTTGGTGTAAAATCTATAAACACAGTCTGTCATGCAGAAGGACGCCGAGGGTCTCTGGGCTGGACGGGTTGTGGGGGGGAATGGAGGGCAAAAACCCTATATACTGTATGTATAAAGCACAGTGAACATACAAACATGGACCCATCTGCAGTAAATGGTAATAAAAATAAGAATCCAGGACGTATCTGTAGCGCACTTCAGTCAGATAAGTGGAATAGAAGTAGTTAACGTGATACAAGTTTTTATTTGCTGATGCCACAAAGGCTGGTTTGAGTGTTTCACACTTCTGATCTCGCATGTGATTTCACACACACACACACACACACCATTCTCTAAAGTTTTTATACAGAAGGGTGTGTAAACCCTTAAACTGTGCTGAATGTAAATCGGATAATCACTCGTTACAACTGTGGCGAGCAGAAAAGCATCTCAGAACACGCAACTACACAAGACCATGTCAGGTTCTGCTTGTGTTTTAGCAGTCCTCAAAAAAAATCTCCCAGCCTTACTTGCCCAATGGGTGAGCAGCACCCCAAACATACTTGCCCGAAAAACAATTCCACTTGCCCAGAGCTTTATTTTATTTTGGAGAGAACAGAATGCGCTTGCTTTTTTTTTTTTTTCAATAATGGATGAAGAAGCATAATTATGATAAATCCACACCACGAATATATGCAGACACTTTCCGAAAGAAAGCAGTTCTAATAGCAGAGGAATGAATCATTTAGGGTATATTACGCTGTGGAGAGTTTTGAATGAGTATAATAATAATAATGCTGGAGCTTTGTTTCTGTTATCAGAGGAACACAGTCCTGTACAAAATGTCACCATGGAACCAGAGTGTAGAAATGAACCTACAGTTTAATAGAGTTCTACACAAACACACTGAACTTTCCAACAGCTGCGCGCATGTGAAATGGAAATAAATCGACTAAGGTAGGAAAAACTATTTTGGATAAAATTGTTATTGTCCGTTACACACTGATCAACCTGTGTGACTCAGCTGTGCCTTTGAATAGAGAATAAATGAAGAGGGAACTGAACATTAACCGTTTATTGAAATTATTACAACTGGAATGTGCTGATTCTGTTAGTAATTATTGTACCCTCCACTATGAGATAAAATCTTCCAATATTGTTTGAAAGTCTAGAGCAATATTTTATTTTACAAATAATTTCAGATACTGTTTTAACAGTAATAGAGTGCAGATAGCTGTGCAACTACATGTCCTTGGGGTTGTTGAACATGGAGGGGTGGGGAGACCATCCAGCCCACAGTTTAGGTCAGAGCCCTTAGAGAGTAAATGCTTTGGCTTTTTTTTTTTTTTAAATTACTGTTGGGACTTTTCGGGAAAAAGAAGGTATATTCCAACATGTAGCTAATGCTAACGCTAGGCCACAAATCTGCACTGTCACTTCGAGGAATTTTGTATGGATCATAACCGCTAATAGTCTAATTTCCGTGTATATCTGTCCTTCGCTTTTTTCCGACCAAGACTGTCCAAGTAATCTGGTAGTAGAGCTTTTTTTTTTTTAAGCTGTAGATCTCTTTGGGCAACAGCAACAGTCACCGGACATCTCCGCTTGGCTTCAGTATGTGAACAGCCAATCAGCAGGGCCCTTCTTCTTTTGGGTAAGATTGGCAGGTGGAAACCCAATCATAGGCTCCCATGCCACAATGAGAGTATATTGATAAATATTTAGAAAATACAAATATCATTACGCAATCTGAAAACATCAAAAGTAATATATACTGGGTCAGAGGTAAGGAACATTATTCAGTGATGTCGTTTATTATTAACTCCAATCGTGATCTAAAAGTTCCAAGTTCGACACCTGCCCGCTTCAACCGTGCTGCTGGAAGATGATGTCCTTGATCCTCGTCGCCCTTAGCCAATTGGTATAATTGCGTCGTTACGTGGACCCCTCTGAGCCGAGCTTTTCCAGTACACTCGAACACGCGCATGCTTGGATGAATTATAACCAAAAACAAGGAAATTTGAATGGTTTCCTCAAAATATTTTTGTACTTTTATATATTGTCATGTTGATGAATAAAACTTTTGAATGCATTTCCCGTGAAATGAGACGAGCTACTTTAGACTGGTTCCCTGCTCTCTTGGCGCAGAGTGAGCATACAGTCAGTGTCTCTGACGCTTGGTAGGATTAAGTTTATATGGGAACCAGTCCAGGAAAACAAGATTTTCGATAGACACAGGTGAACTTTGTTTTGATAAGGAGTCAGATGTCACGATGCGTGATTTCACTTTGCAGAAAAATAATAATAATCGAAATGTGCTACTGCCAGACTGATACTTCAAACCCGCATGATGGAGTGGTTGCCTGTGTTGCTTAGGTTGTCAGCACTAACTTTTGTCGTCCGATCGGACGATTACCATTCAAGTTTTACTCATCCTTGCACAAGCTTTAGTCGTCTCGGACGATCGGACATGCGGTTTTTTGAGCATTGTTTAGCCCAACGTTTTAAAGTTGCCAGAAGTGAAAGTGTGAGATTATTAATTTTTTTAATTTATTTTTCTGCAGAACCTGGCTCAGCTTGCTCTTCACATTTCTGATAGACAAAGGTAAGAACTTGACTCACTTTCATAAACCACATGAAGTGCATTTTCTGAGGTGTGAAAATATCTACTTCCTGTGCTTTACCCTCAGACTGTAAATCCTTTTCCTCTGATTTTTATTAAAGTGTCGGGGCAGATCACCACAGTTGAAGCTGTTCTAGGAGGCTCTGTGATCTTATCGTGTTCAGCCAGTCGCTATGAAAAGGTCGTGTTCTGGCGTCACAATAACACCAAGACGGTGTATGACATCATCGACGGTAAAGAGGATTTTCATGACCAGGATTCAGCGTACAGCGGCAGAGTCGAAGGTTTTCAATCGGAGTTCACAAAAGGGAATTACTCCATCAGATTAAGTGATGTGAAACACACTGATGCAGGAATTTACAGCTGCCACATCCCTGGCTCCAGGACTCTCCAAGTAGAACTGAAGGTTCAAGGTGTGTGTGGGTGTTTTTCCATTTCTGATTCAGTATTTGTTCGATTTGAGATTTCTGGAGCCTTAAATGCATCGCCTTCTGGTCCAGTTTGTTATAAATTCAAACATTGCACTTTGTTCCTTTTTATAATCCAAATAAGTATACAGTATAGTATCACCGGTGTGCAGATTATGCATATAGCCGAGTAAATGTTCAAGACAGATGAATCACAGAATTTGTTCTTTTTCCCCCCCCAGCAGAGTCTTCAGACAGAGCTCCACAGCCCACAATTGCAGAAACGAGCCGAGGAGCGAGAAGACGGTGTGACACTCGTTTGCTTTTCTCTGCAGCTCTGTTGGGACTGAGTGTATGGTTTTTGTTTGAGGATTTGAGTTTTGATAATTTGGTAGAAGACCTACACCTTTCTTTCTGATAAATGTGTTTATAATGTACATAGAGATGTACATTATAAACACATCGAAAAACTCTATGGGCGCTGTGTGAGACGGCTGCCTCTCCAGTAGCTCTGTAGTTTTTAGCACTTTAAGCCTTTTTTTTTTTTTTTCCACCTTTTTTTACTTTACGTCTTCGTAAGAAGAGCAGAAGTGTGTTTTACTTGTTTTCTCGCTTTTAGTCGCTTTTTCTCACTTTTTAGTTTTCTCACTTATTCGAGAGAGGAACTGCTGGTCCTGAAAACAATGGGACGAGCCGGCATACGACACCCCATCCTTGCGGAGCTGAGGAGGAAACCCAGGGGCTGCAAAGCTGGGGCTAAGCTAAAGGCTAGGCTAGCGGACAACCGGCGGCGCTAAAAACCATCCATTCCTTCCGTTATCATGGGGAATGTGAACTCGCTGCTGAATAAAGTCGACGAGCTTTCCGCTCTGAACAACCAGCGGATTTACCGGGAGAGCAGCTTATTTATCTTCACGGAGACATGGCTAACACACCTTGTACCGGATGCTAGCGTGGACCTGCGGGGATTCACTGCTCTGAGAGCCGACAGAGACGCTAAAGCATGCAGGAAAGGCAAAGGTGGGGGACTCATCATTTATGTTAACAACCGCTGGTGTAACCCGGGACGTATCTCCGTAAAGACAGTTTTATGTTGCCTGGACTTGGAGCTGCTAGTCGTTAGCCTGCAGCCATATTATCTGCCGAGGGAGTTCAGTCACGTGATCACCATCTGCGTTTACATCCGTCCAAGGGCAGACGCTGTGCGCTGTGCTCCCAACCCCTAAAAATTGGGCGCACCAACAAAAATCTAGGCGCGCCACTATAAAAGGTTGGGAGCACAAGCAAACGTCTTTGCCATACCAAGTATTACTCCTATTAATCAGTGTTAACAACCTTCCATTAAGTATTTGTATAGATTATAAAAGAAAGCCCACACTGATAGGTGCAAAAGAATTGGCGATGTGTGGTATTTTAGGTGGTTCTTGGGGAAGAAGGACAAATCACACCATTTGTTACAACCAACTGCTTTATTCCAGACTTGAACCGGCAGTCATGTCCAGGTATAGCACTGATGTCAAGTCAAATACACAGCCAGGCATACTGACCTGACAGAACATCCTATAGTACGGGTGGGTGTATCGATTTGAGTATCGATGGTATCGAGACCAAGGTGAGTATCGGAATCGGATCGATACTTTCGTCGCAGTTACTCTTCAAGACGTCCAGTAAATTACACGAATTTACTCAGAGCTCATGTGAGCATAGTTTCTCTCCAAGTCTGTCTGTGTAAACGGTGCACCCCTCTCTCTCTCTCTCTCTCTCTCTCTCTCTCTCTCTCTCTCTCTGCTGCGCACACCTTGCCTCCCCCCGCTTTGTCAGAGAGCTAGAGCATGGACAGAGTTCTCAGAAAAGGGAAGAATGTAAACATGTTACTGTTCCTGAACAAAAACCTTTAAATCTGTTACCAACATGGGAACAAATCCAAAAGGGCACCTCAAGGGATCCTTCCTTGGAGGGCTTTGTGAGCAACGAGACGAAGGTTATGAGCCACTTGTTGTTTACACCTGATTTGCACTATTTACTTTATTTTGTGCATATATTTGCATGCAATGGAAGGTTTTTTTTTTTTTTTTGGCGACATAGTCGAGGGAAAAAATCACCCAAAATTTCCCATTCATTTCTATGGAATTAATTGAAAAACAACGCACTTTTTCAATGTTTTTCAAACCTCCGCTGCTCTGGCATGCTTTCACCTAGAGACATGATTCAAACTTTAAAACGTAGAGAAACTTCTCCTCTGTGGATCCTTCCCAAAGGGATCAATAAAGCTTTATCTAATCAATTAATGCTGTATTTTTCTAAAGATTAAATATTTTGTCCTGATTGATGTGATTCAAAACAGATTGGGACCATTTAATTTTTTACATGTGTACAATCCTGTACGTGTACAAAGCCAAGAACACCTGCACTTTTCTTTATGATAATTTTTTTGTACTGTACATTACTGAATGCTGCATTTTTTTTCTAAAGATTAAATCTTTAACCCTGAATGTTGACTGATTTTTTTAAAAGAAGAATTAATTATTTTTTTACATGTGTAAATAAATGTGATTGAGAGAGAAACTTTCGGCACCCTTCTACATTACGGACTGTGTTTTATACATTTTACACCAAGTAGACAGAGTTTTCCACATTATACACATACGCACCCATGGGACACAATAATGCTCGAGCAACTTCTTTTCATCTTCTCTTCAGAGGCAGGGGTTCAAATGAATGACCTGTTGAGGGGAAAAAATAAAAACATCAATAAAACATGCATTTTAAAAAAAAAAACCCTCGACACTGTCAGTTTTGTTTGGAGTCTGACCTGCTGATGCCCGTTCTGCTTTTCTTGGGTTAATAATACTAACAGACTACATTTTTATAATCGTGCTTTAATAGACTCATGTTCCTGCGATTAAAATAAAGACATTGTCAAATAATAGCCTTTTATTTACTAAAATGAAGTAACTTTTACGAATCAAGCCAGCAAAGTTACAGGACCTTATTTGACCTTCAAATAAAAATACATCACCTTAGTTACAATTTGAATTAAAAAAAATAAAGGATTAAAGCTGCAAATTTTCATCCATCCATTATCTGTAGCTGCTTATCCTGTGCAGGGTCGCAGGCAAGCTGGAGCCTGTCCCAGCTGACTGTGGGTGAGAGGTGGGGTTCACCCTGTACAAGTCGCCAGATCATTGCAGGGCTGACACATTGACCGTAGGTGTGAATGGTTGTGTCTGTCTATTTAGACTAGAGCCACCAATTATCCTAACCTGCATGTCTTTGGACTGTGGGGGGAAACCCACGCAGACACGGGGAGAACATGCAAACTCCACACAGAAAGACCCCTGTCGGCCACTGCGCTCGAACCCACAACCTTCTTGCTGTGAGGCGACAGTGCTAAGCACTACACCACTGTGCTGCAAACTCATAAAATCAAATGTAAATAAAAATAAACATCTGATCTCCCTTTCCAGCATTTTCAGAAGCATCGACTTGACCTGACTCAGATTCTGAGGTTTTAGCTGCTCTGTGGTGCAATTTAAACTTTAATTTGGATCATTTTTTCAAAAATACATGGAAAAAGTTCAACAGCAAAATTTTCACACTATTTTGCCACTTTTTGGTGTCATTTTTTTTCTACGTGAGATGTACAGTCGTGTTCAAAATAATAGTAGTGTGTTTAAAAACGTGAGTAAAGCTCAAAATCCTTATAATAGTTTTTATTTCCATGCATTGGGAATGCTGCACATTATAGTCTACATCAAAACATGAAGAAAAATGTATCAATATTTTAATTACTTTACAGAAAATGAAGAAAAATGAATTTTAGGCTGTTCAAAAAAATAGCAGTGTCTGCATTTTTCATTACAAACTCAATTATTGACTGTATAAACTGAAAAAATCTTTAGGATTTAGCATTCCTGTGAATCACTAAACTAATATTTAGTTGTATAACCACGGTTTCTGAGAACTGCTTCACATCTGTGTTGCATGGAGTCGACCAACTTCTGGCACCTGTGAACAGGTATTCCAGCCCAGGATGATTTGACAACATTCCACAATTCCTCTGCATTTCTTGGTTTTGCCTCAGAAACAGCATTTTTGATGTCACCCCACAAGTTTTCTATCGGATTAAGGTCCGGGGATTGGGCTGGCCACTCCATGACTTTCATTTTGTTGGTCTGGAACCCTGATGCTGCTCGCTTACTGGTGTGTTTGGGGTCGTTGTCTTGTTGAAACACCCATTTCAAGGGCATTTCCTCTTCAGCATAAGGCAACATGACCTCCTCAAGTATTTTGATATATGCAAACTGATCCATGATCCCTGGTATGCGATAAATAGGCCCAACACCACAGTAAGAGAAACATCCCCATATCATGATGCTTGCACCACCATGCTTCACTGTCTTCAGAGTGTACTGTGTTTGGGGGTCGTCTGACAAACTGTCTGCGGCCCTTGGACCCAGAAAGAACAATCTTACTTTCATCAGTCCACAAAATGTTTCTCCATTTCTCTTTAGGTCAGTCGATGTGTTCTTTGGCAAATTGTATCCTCTTCATCACGTTTTTTTTTTTCACAGTGGAACTTTGCAGGGGCTTCTTGCCGATATATTAGCTTCACACAGGCGTCTTCTAATTGTCACAGTACTCACAGGTAACTTCAGACCGTCTTTCATCACCCTGGAGCTGATCATTGGCTGAGTCTTTGCCGTTCTGGCTATTCTTCGATCCATTCGAATGGTAGTCTTCCATTTTCTTCCACGTCTCTCTGGTTTTGCTGTCCATTTTAAAGCACTGGAGATCATTTTAGCCCAGCAGCCTATCATTTTCTGCACTTCTTTATGCGTTTTCCCCTCTCCAATCAACGTTTTAATCAAAGCACGCTGTTCTTCTGAACAATGTCTGGAACGACCCATGTTTCTCAGGTTTTCAGAGAGAAATGGATGTACAACATGTGCTGGCTTCATCCTTAAATTAGTGCCACCTGATTGACACCTGTTTTTTCACAGACTGAATGACCTCACTAATTGAACTCCACACTGCTATTATTTTGAACACGCCCCTTTCACTTAATTATTCAATTACACAGACTAGGGAACATGCATATCATGAATGTTGGGTCGGTTGGTTTTCTACGACTTTACTACACCTACTGGTAAATTATTTGCCATGTACTAATATAATTTCTACCAAAAGCCGTGATTGATCTGGTTAGTCATATTGGACTGCTATTATTTTGAACACAACTGTAAATATATGTAATAAAAAAAAAAATCCTCGACACTCAGTATAGTTTGGAGTCTGACCTGCTGATACCCATTCTGCTTTTCTTGGTTTAATAATACTAACAGACTGTACATTTTTATAATCGTGCTTTAATGGACTCGGGTCCCTGCAATTAAAATAAAATATCTTTTGTAAAATAATTGCCTTTTATAGACTTACTAAAATAAAATAACTTTTACAAATGAAGCCAGCAAAGTTACAGGACTTCGTTTACCTCCTTCAAATGAAAATACATCACCTAAGTTACATTTTGAATTAAAAAAAAGAGATTAAAAGCTGCAAACTTCATCTTATTATCTCTAGCCGCTTTATCCTGTTCTACAGGGTCGCAGGCGAGCTGGAGCCTATCCCAGCTGACTACGGGCAAAAGGCAGGGTACACCCTGGACAAGTCGCCAGGTCATCACAGCGCTGACACATAGACACAGACAACCATTCACACTCACATTCACACCTACGCTCAATTTAGAGTCACCAGTTAACCTAACCTGCATGTCTTTGGACTGTGGGGGAAACCGGAGCACCCGGAGGAAACCCACGCGGACACGGGGAGAACATGCAAACTCCACACAGAAAGGCCCTCGCCGGCCACGGGGCTCAAACCCGGACCTTCTTGCTGTGAGGCGACAGCGCTAACCACTACACCACCGTGCTGCCCCAGCTGCAAACTTATAAAACCAAAAGTAAATAGATCTCTGATCTCCCTATCCCTGTCTCTGAATCGTACTGTCATGAAAACTAAATTGTGAGGCTGCGCCATGATGTCGATACTACATGTCACGAGTGTAGTATCCCTTGGCGGGAGGCCCTGTTGATCGATGACACAGTATAGCTGAGATGGCCGTAGGATCATCCCGTTGCTTGGTGCCGGAACTGATGCCGAGTTGACTTATCAGAACTGCCATTGTGCATGATGGCCATTGGCTCAAGCAGAGCTCATCCGCCCTTTGACAGTTCTTGTTTTTCGTCCTGCTGGGTGTCATGCCACCCTCCTTACTGGTGTGGAACCAGTGGGGGAGCCGGTTTAGACACCGACCACCTGTCCATGCGGAAGGTTGTACTGGGTTACAATGTTACCAGTAGCAGGCTGTGAACCTGACCTTTTATATATATATATATATATATATATATATATATATATATATATATATATATATATATATATATATATATATATTTATTTATTTATTTATATCCCTTTCCAGCATTTTCAGAAGCACCAAGTTGACTTAACTCAGATGCTGAGGTTTTACCTCTGAGGTTTTAGATGCTCTGTGGTACAATTTAAGCTTTATTTTGGATCATTTTCCATATATTTTTGGGAAAAAGTTCAACAACAAAATTTTCACCCCATTTTGCACCCTTTGGTATCATTTTCTTATCTACAATTCTACAGTAGAAATGTAAATTTATGTAATGAATAAATTTAATTTTGTATTGATTTCAGTTTGTAAAGTTATTGGTCACAAAATTCAATACAAGCAGTTCAAACTTGTCAAAAAGTTATTGGGTAAGTATCGTACATTCTCCTTCAAGGAGGCATTTCACTACAATCATCATCATCCATGCACTTCTCCTTCAACAATTAAGCACAACAATTCAGATTTGTTCTAAAAACTTATTTCTTCAATCATTTTTTCCGAAAATAAAGGAAGCAAATTCTGTAAGGCTATAACTGAACCTTACTTCACTGTAGCATTGGTTTCTCTCTCATTTTCCACCTCTACTATACTCCACATGTGGAAGCATTGTATGCGTACAGAGAGAGCATACAGAGGGATTTACGATGCTAAGCTAATCAGAAGCTAATGTTGTTGCTCCTTCTGCTCATGAAAACAAAATTGCTGTCTTAGAGCATTTTGTCTAAGGGTCCAAGTGCTGGAAACACAAATGAGATGTAAAAATATGTTTAATTTTAAGTTATGCTTGTATTGTTGGAACACCATGGCCTTTGCGTTCCCCCACAGGTAAAAGTCAATCTGGGAATCTCGGAGGCCACTCCACAGGGCCACAGCGACCAATCCAAGGACCTGGAAACTGTTGCTCTGGCCATCCACAATGTATGGAGCCTTTGGGGACACCAGGTAGGACATAAAGATACTTTTTGTTAGTATTTAGGACCTACACCTCACACTTCAGGGTGGCACGGTGGTGTAGTGGTTAGCACTGTTGCCTCACAGCAAGAAGGTCCAGGTTTGAGCCCCGTGGCCGGCGAGGGCCTTTCTGTGCGGAGTTTGCATGTTCTCCCCGTGTCCGCGTGGGTTTCCTCCGGGTGCTCCGGTTTCCCCCACAGTCCAAAGACATGCAGGTTAGGTTAACTGGTGACTCTAAATTGACCGTAGGTGTGAATGTGGGTGGTTGTCTGTGTCTATGTGTCAGCTACGACATGGTGTTTTTTTTACCTGGATTCCACGCCGATGAGGAACTCGAAGTAGCACCTGAGTATTACTGGCATAGCGAGATGTGAAGGTACGGACTGGAGTTACAATTGTTAAACACAACACAATAATATGCATAATGCAATATTGATGTTCCCTGGTCTATGAACAGAATGATAAAAACAACATTTATCATCCATATCGAGATACTTGTACAGCTCTGCACAAAAGTGCTACGGTGCTAGACCACCATGTGTTAGTCAATTTTATTTAATGTAACATAGCGTTTACGTTTGCTTATCATTCACAAATCCAAACCCTGGTCATTGTCTGGGTCATCATAATAATTAGCAAATTAATCAAAACAGACACTGAAACGTACATGCATGAAGCAAACAATTAAACAAATGACTATCAAAAGAACACTACCAAAATATAACAAATATAACAAAAAATATAAACTAATGTAAAATCATAATAATACACACACTATTATTACACAGTACACAATAACACATTAATTAACAATTACCATTGTTCAAAATGAATAGCTCCAACATTACAAATGCAGTAGTAGGTCTTGTTTAGTTAAAATATAACGTAAATATTTGTGTCAGTGGTTGTAAATGTGTAGATATCATAGTTTATTGGGTCAGCTTCTGTTAAAACATTACATAAGTCTAGTCTTGTCTAGTCTAGTCTTCGTGTCTAGTTAAGTCTAGTCTAAATGCGGAATAAACGTGGAAACACTCGTTCAAGCCAGGTGCCTCTGTCAGCTCTGGGGGCTAAGCACCCCCAAAGATCAGATGCTAGAATCGCCCCTGGTCAGCCCTGTGATGACCTGGCGACTTGTCCAGGGTGTACCCCGCCTTTCACCCGTAGTCAGCTGGGATAGGCTCCAGCTTGCCTGCGACCCTGTAGAACAGGATAAAGCGGATAAAGATAATGGGTGGGCCTCACACTTCTGGTCGGTAGGTGGCGGTAATGTACCCAGGTGACTGGATGATGAAGAAGAATTTAAATCACCTGGCGGTTCAAGTAAACAGGCAAGTTCTACACTCCTTGTTATTACAGTCGCAAATATATATATTTGTTGTTTTTAAAATTGTTTGCAGGTACTGTATAAATCTAAGTTTAAATATAGGCTGTTATGAGTTTCAGTGGATCATTCATTAGCATTGCATTTTTATTATTTGTCGGGTGGACAGGAATATGTGGTTGATCAGATCTAAGACAACATATGATGTAGAGTTTCCATGAAAATATAAATTTTCTCATCCGCATGTGATTTCGTTGCTTATAGTGGTTATTTTCTGCAGTTATTCTTCTGCAATGCACAGTGAGTTTTTAGAAACCAGAACCAGAGAAGACAAGATGTTCCTACTTGGGGATGTCTGTATAAACATGCACAGCTCTGAAATACACAAACAGAGACTCATTTAAAGGTTTTACTGAAGAAAATGATTTGCTCTGCAGTCCTGAGCTCACAGGGGACACAAGTGGCAGCGAGAGCGAGAGATTTACGCTTTTGCTCTTTTAATTCCTTCTTTAAACTGATTGATTTCCTTTCTAATCTGGAATGTTGGTGTATTTGCTCTACAGCGGAGCAGCAGCGGCCACCATTAGGCTTTTAGTTCATAGTGTTAGTTTGTATAGCCGACTTCTACACCTGTCCTGTCTGTATATTTCCTCAAATAAATCAATAAATCTCCACCCTCGGGGGGTAAAGGGTCCGTTTGGAGAGAGTTACCGAGTTGCAGTGAGACATTAGAGCTGTATAAAGCTGACCAGGGTGGGATTGAAGATGGCGGCGGCCCCTCTCTGTCCCGATAATGTGGTGTTTACATGTTTGTCTTCGTCGGTGTGCTCGAGTGATGGTATGTTTTTGTCGCGTTTGTCCGTCCCGAGGCGCACATACAGCCCTGGGACTCTTTTTGACATTGGTAACACTTTTTTTTTTTTCTGTAAGTTAAACCCGGCACACGCTAAGGAGCTACTGTATATGTTCTCGGCCTACTCCGGCGGCCCGCTTTGACATCGACCTCCATTACTGCTGCACACCTGCAGAGGAAGCCCCGTAGGCGGTGCGAGAGGAGGCAGAAGCGGGGGTATCCGAGCCAGGCTAATGGCTAATCCACACAAGCCGGCTATTGAGGTATTTCACCTGACGTCACAGGGTCACGTGACTCCCCGGTGTCCACCATTTTGGACGGCAAGCTAGCTAATGTCAACAACATAGTAGCTGGTATGTTACTGTAGCAATATTTACGTTCAGTCATTTGGATGACTGTTAAAACCTTTCAGTCTCAAGTTTTTCCTTTACTGGATTTACTAGTTTACTGAGCTAGCGCGCGATGGCTCCGGGCTCGGCCGGAGAGCGCGCGATGGCTCCGGGCTCGGCCGGAGAGCGCGCGATGGCTCCGGGCTCGGCCGGAGAGCGCGCGATGGCTCAGTAAACTAGTAAATCCAGTAAAGGAAAAACTTGAGACTGAAAGGTTTTAAGTCATCCAAATGACTGAACGTAAACATTGCTACAGTAACATACCAGCTACTATGTTGTTGACATTAGCTAGTGCTAACAGCTAGCTGCTAGTACACTGCTACAACACAGACACCGACCCTAATAATACAGTTCTTGGTCATTGCCTGGTAACAGCAAATTTATAACGGGCCATGTCTCAACAGACTAAGAAGTTATTTCAATGACATTTAATAACATTTTGTTTATCCTGAGGACCGAAAGTAAATGAAAATGTGAACAAACCTTAGCTGTAATAAGATGGCGACCACCGGCTCCAGGGACGACCCACTGATGTAGGCATGTTACCCAGCCTGACACAAAATATTTGTAGGCATCCAAACTCTTATACGCTTTCAGATCAATACCTGTGTATGGCGATGGGTTTTTAACGACATAGGTATACGGATCATGTGGGCCGAAGTCAGGTAAAGACGAGGGCTTCGTGTACTTCCGTACGTCAGTGAACAATCCTGGTGGAAGCAGGTAAACGTCGTTCTCTAAGCCTGCTAACCTCAATTTTTGCAAATACCTCTCCCTCTGCTCGCCCTGTAAATGCCCTACGTCGCTGGATAGTGAAGGTGTTTTCTGCATCTCGCTCCTTTTTCTTTTGTTTTTTGTTTGTCGCCTTCCTCGCATTCAAACTGATTCGAGCCGTGCCGTCCAAAATGGCAGCGTCACATGACTTGGTCACGTGAGTGAAATACCTCAATAGAGATCTTGCAGTCACGTGACCGGAAAGTACACAACCGCCATCTTGTCGGTCAAAAACACCGCTGAATACTGCTGCACTCGTGTACAGAATGGATCAATTTCAACCGACAGACTACACGGCTCATTTTTCTAATGAACAGATAACTAGATATATGTCTAAAATAAACGATCTACAGATTTGTGACCCTTATGGCTTTCCGGACGGAGTTTTCACGACCGGATTTTGAACTGCCAGCGGAATACCCAGACGTGTATAATTACCTCATCAACTTTCCCTTGCTGTTCAGTGGTGAAGCACTGCGTGCTTATAAATCTCTGGACAGTTTTCTTTACAGAAATTCAGGATTTGTCAGCGACTCAGATGTGGCATCTTGTAAACAAGAAAATCCTCATTGGATGGGTAAGTAAGTATTGAGTATAGCACTGACCAGCCGATTATAGAATAGAATAAGGTAATTCCAAATCGTCCGTCTTGTTTACATGGATCTGGCGTTGGAGAGGTAGAGGCTTGGCAGTGGAGATTTGAGTAGCTGTTTTCTGAGTTTAGTCAACAGGCCGGCTCTGCCTGTAGCCTCGCTTTTGCTCCCGGCGCCGCCTCCTTCGCTTTGCTTCCGATAACAATCCACGGAGACCCCGCTGGTCTCGTCCGGAATGTTTTTTTTTTGTTTGTTTTTTGTTTTTTTTCTCGTCCGGAATGTTGTGCATGCGATGGAAATCGCTACAAACCGTCATTTTCTGCTGGAAACCAATGTCCAGTAAGTCCATACGGTTGTAGTGGATATTGAAGTCCGGTACAGACGAACAACACGCAAAAATACACACAAAAAACATAAACCTGCACAGGTAGGGAGAGCTTGTAGCCACAGCCGTTGTAGTAGAATTGTATATAGTAGGGTTTTCCAGAAGAAAAGGTAAAAGTAAAAGCAGTTTGACCGACACGATGGCGTCTGTCACAATCTGGATCGGCTGTGACGTCACATGCAAGATCTCTATACCGTCCATCGTACTCGCCAATGTCCGCTCCTTGGATAATAAACTGGACTATGTTCACCTATTGAGAGCGACCCGGCAGGCTGTGAGAGAGTGCTGTGTGTTTGTGTTCACGGACACTGAAAATTCTGCTCATACTGCCATATTTATTTATATTTATACTGATAATTCTGTTTATATCGTGCTATATTGCCCTACTATACTGTCCGACTGCTGTTCCTGTTCACATTGTTCATTCTGTTTATATCGTCATTCGTCACATTTAAATTTATGCCGTTAATTCTGTTCACACTGCCACATTTGCACTTTCTGGATTGCCACTGTCTTTTCTTAGATAGCTTTAGCTTGTGTGTGTAAATATAATAAATATAATATAATAATTTTTTTGGTGTCAAGATAATTAGTGAAATGTGTGAACCGTGAGTGTTGTTGTTGAGGACATGTGACTATGAATGTTTTGTAATGTATGTAGGCTGTGCTTATTGGTAAACGTGTTATTATGGTGATGTGAATTGTGAAGGTGTAGGAATTGTTTGTACACAGACTTCTTTATTACTGGACTAGTCTTCTTCTTTGTGAAAGATGTATATTTTGTTATTAAATTTTAGTTTCACGGTGCTGAAGGAACGATGAAATAAAAGTGAATGCACCCGTTTCGAGACTCCATCTGCCTTTTCTTCCGAGGGCTGCTACACTCTGGAGAAAGGTGAAGTGTGTGTGTGTTGTGATTAAATGGTGTGTAATGTCAGTTCCTTCTCATTGTTTTCCTGCTTTGTGTTTGAACAAGACACAAAACGATGAAATGCTGATTTTGCTTTACACTGAGTTCTCTTCATCTCACACTGAATGAATGAATGAAAATTTTCCTGGCGCTCCGGTTTTCTGCTCTCTGTAGAATAATAATATCGATAATAACTGATAGTTTTTCCCTCTCAGCCCAGAAGTTTGTGTTTCAGAGTGCCATGAAATCCTCTCCATAGCTTTATATCTCTCTCTTTCTTTCAGTGTAAAAGGTACAAGGTTGGTTATTTGTGCTGAAGTTTAAAGTCAAGGTCTGAAAATGCTGGAAAGGGAGATCAGACCCAGACTTTAATTTTATTTACATTTGCTTTTATAAGATTCCAGTTTTTATCCATATGGTCTTTTAACCTCATGCATTTTTTTTTTATTTGAAATGTAAATAAGTAACGTATTTTTTATTTGAAGGTGGTCAAATAAGGTTTTGTAACTTTGCTGGTTTGATGAGTAAAAGTTTTTTTTAGTAAAAAAAAAAATAGGCGATTTTACAAGGTCGGGTTTTTTTTTTTTTTCTAATTACAGGAACCTGAGTTCATTAAGGTATGATTATAAGAATGTAGTCTGTTCGTATTCTTAAACCAAGGAAAGCAGAATGGGTATCAGCAGGTCAGACTCCAAACACAACTGACGATCAGTATTGAGGGGTTTTTAAATGCATGTTTGATTCATGATGTTTTTTCCTCAACAGGTCATTAATTTGAACTCTCGTCTCTGAAGAGAAGATGAAAAGAAGTTGCTCGAGCGTTATTGTGTACCATGGGTATGTATGTGTATAATGCAGAAAACTGTCTACTTGGTGTAAAATGTATAAACACAGTCTGTCATGCGGAAGGATGCCGAGGGGGGAAAAACCCTATATACTGTATGTACAACCCCGATTCCAAAAAAGTTGGGACAAAGTACAAATTGTAAATAAAAATGGAATGCAGTAATTTACAAATCTCAAAAACTGATATTGTATTCATAATAGAACACAGACAACATATCAAATGTTGAAAGTGAGACCTTTTGAAATTTCATGCCAAATATTGGCTCATTTGAAATTTCATGACAGCACCACATCTCAAAAAAGTTGGGACAGGGGCAATAAGAGGCTGGAAAAGTTAAAGGTACAAAAAAGGAACAGCTGGAGGACCAAATTGCAACTCATTAGGTCAATTGGCAATAGGTCATTAACATGACTGGGTATAAAAAGAGCATCTTGGAGTGGCAGCGGCTGTCAGAAGTAAAGATGGGAAGAGGATCACCAATCCCCCTAATTCTGCGCCGACAAATAGTGGAGCAATATCAGAAAGGAGTTCGACAGTGTAAAATTGCAAAGAGTTTGAACATATCATCATCTACAGTGCATAATATCATCAAAAGATTCAGAGAATCTGGAAGAATCTCTGTGCGTAAGGGTCGAGGCCGGAAAACCATACTGGGTGCCCGTGATCTTCGGGCCCTTAGACGGCACTGCATCACATACAGGCATGCTTCTGTATTGGAAATCACAAAATGGGCTCAGGAATATTTCCAGAGAACATTATCTGTGAACACAATTCACCGTGCCATCCACCGTTGCCAGCTAAAACTGTATATTTCAAAGAAGAAGCCGTATCTAAACACGATCCAGAAGCGCAGACGTCTTCTCTGGGCCAAGGCTCATTTAAAATGGACTGTGGCAAAGTGGAAAACTGTTCTGTGGTCAGACGAATCAAAATTTGAAGTTCTTTATGGAAATCAGGGACGCCGTGTCATTCGGACTAAAGAGGAGAAGGACGACCCAAGTTATCAGCGCTCAGTTCAGAAGCCTGCATCTCTGATGGTATGGGGTTGCATTAGTGCGTGTGGCATGGGCAGCTTACACATCTGGAAAGACACCATCAATGCTGAAAGGTATATCCAGGTTCTAGAGCAACATATGATCCCATCCAGACGACGTCTCTTTCAGGGAAGACCTTGCATTTTCCAACATGACAATGCCAAACCACATACTGCATCAATTACAGCATCATGGCTGCGTAGAAGAAGGGTCCGGGTACTGAACTGGCCAGTCTGCAGTCCAGATCTTTCACCCATAGAAAACATTTGGCGCATCATAAAACGGAAGATACGACAAAAAAGACCTAAGACAGTTGAGCAACTAGAATCCTACATTAGACAAGAATGGGTTAACATTCCTATCCCTAAACTTGAGCAACTTGTCTCCTCAGTCCCCAGACGTTTACAGACTGTTGTAAAGAAAAAAGGGGATGTCTCACAGTGGTAAACATGGCCTTGTCCCAACTTTTTTGAGGTGTTTTTGTCATGAAATTTAAAATCACCTAATTTTTCTCTTTAAATGATACATTTTCTCAGTTTAAACATTTGATATGTCATCTATGTTCTATTCTGAATAAAATATGGAATTTTGAAACTTCCATATTATTGCATTCCGTTTTTATTTACAATTTGTACTTTGTCCCAACTTTTTTGGAATCGGGGTTGTATAAAGCACAGTCAGTGAAGATACAAACGTGGACCCATCTGCAGTAAATGGTAATAAAAATAAGAATCCAGGATGTACCTGTAGCGCACTTCAGTCAGATAAGTGGAATAGAAGTAGTTAACGTGATACAAGTTTTTATTTGTTGATGCCACAAAGGCTGGTTTGAGTGTTTCACACTTCTGATCTCGCATGTGATTTCACACACACTCCATTCTCTAAAGTTTATACAGAAGGGTGTGTAAACCCTTAAACTGTGCTGAGTGTAAATCGGATAAATCTCTCGTTACAACTGTGGCGAGCAGAAAAGCATCTCAGAACACGCAACTACACAAGACCATGTCAGGTTCTGCTTGTGTTTTAGCAGTCCTCAAAAAAAATCTCCCAGCCTTACTTGCCCAATGGGTGAGCAGCACCCCAAACATACTTGCCCGAAAAACAATTCCACTTGCTCAGAGCTTTATTTTATTTTGGAGAGAACAGAATGCGCTTGCTTTTTTTTTCAATAATGGGTGAAGAAGCATAATTATGATAAATCCACACCACGAATATATGCAGACACTTTCAGAAAGAAAGCAGTTCTAATAGCAGAGGAATGAATCAGTTAGGGTATATTAAGCTGTGGAGAGTTTTGAATGAGTATAATAATGCTGGAGCTTTGTTTCTGTTATCAGAGGAACACAGTCCTGTACGAAATGTCACCGTGGAACCAGAGTGTAGAAATGAACCTACAGTTTAATAGAGTTCTACACAAACACACTGAACTTTACAACAGCTGCGCGCATGCGAAATGGAAATAAATCGACTAGGGCAGGAAAAACTATTTTGGATAAAATTATTGTTCATTACACACTGATCAACCTGTGTGACTCAGCTGTGCCTTTGAATAGAGAATAAATGAAGAGGGAACTGAACATTAACAGTTTATTGAAATTATTACACCTGGAATGTGCTGATTCTGTTAGTAATTATTGTACCCTCCACTATGAGAAAATCTTCCAATATTGTTTGAAAGTCTAGAGCAATATTTTATTTTACAAATAATTTCAGATATTGTTTTAACAGTAATAGAGTGCAGATAGCTGTGTAACTACATGTCCTTGGGGTTGTTGAACATGGAGGGGTGGGGAGACCATCCAGCCCACAGTTTAGGTCAGAGCCCTTCGAGAGTAAATGCTTTGGCTTTTTTTTTTTTAATTACTGTCGGGACTTTTCGGGAAAAAGAAGGTATATTCCAACATGTAGCTAATGCTAACGCTAGGCCACAAATCTGCACCGTCACTTCGAGGAATTTTGTACGGATCATAACCGCTAATAGTCTAATTTCCGTGTATATCTGTCCTTCACTTTTTTCCAACCAAGACTGTCCAAGTAATCTGGTAGTAGAGCTTTTTTTTTTTTTTTTTTTTTTTTTTTTTATAAGCTGTAGATCTCTTTGGACAACAGCAACAGACACCGGACATCTCCGCTTGGCTTCAGTATGTGAACAGCCAATCAGCGGGGCCCTTCTTCTTTTGGGGAAGATTGGCAGGTGGAAACCCAATCATAGGCTCCCATGCCACAATGAGAGTATGTTGATAAATATTTAAAAAATACAAATATCATTACGCAATCTGAAACCATCAAAAGTAATATATACTGGGTCAGAGGTAAGGAACATTTATTCAGTGATATCGTTTATTATTAACTCCAATCGTGATCTAAAAGTTCCAAGTTCGACACCTGCCCGCTTCAACCGTGCTGCTGGAAGATGATGTCCTTGATCCTCGTCGCCCTTAGCCAATTGGTATAACTGCGTCGTTACGTGGACCCCTCTGAGCCGAGCTTTTCCAGTACACTCGAACACGCACACGCTTGGATGAATTATAACCAAAAACAAGGAAATTTGAATGGTTTCCTCAAAATATTTTTGTACTTTTTTTTTTTTTTTAATATATATTGTCATGTTGATGAATAAAACTTTTGAATGCATTTCCCGTGAAATGAGACGAGCTACTTTAGACTGGTTCCCTGCTCTCTTGGTGCAGAGTGAGCATACAGTCAATGTCTCTGACGCTTGGTAGGATTAAGTTTATATGGGAACCAGTCCAGGAAAACAAGATTTTCGATAGACACAGGTGAACTTTGTTTTGATAAGGAGTCAGATGTCACGATGCGTGATTTCACTTTGCAGAATAATAATAATAATCGAAATGTGCTACTGCCAGACTGACACTTCAAACCCGCATGATGGAGTGGTTGCCTGTGTTGCTTAGGTTGCCAGCACTAACTTTTGTCGTCCGATCTGACGATTACCATTAAAGTTTTACTCATCCTTGCACATGCTTTAGTCGTCTCGGACGATCGGACATACAGTTTTTTGAGCATTGTTTAGCCCAATGTTTTAAAGTTGCCAGAAGTGAAAGTGTGAGATTATTAATTTTTTTTCAATTTGTTTTTCTGCAGAACCTGGCTCAGTTTGCTCTTCATATTTCTGATAGACAAAGGTAAGAACTTGACTCACTTTCATAAACCACATGAAGTGCATTTTCTGAGGTGTGAAAATATCTACTTCCTGTGCTTTACCCTGAGACTGTAAATCCTTTTCCTCTGATTTTTATTAAAGTGTCGGGGCAGATCACCACAGTTGAAGCTGTTATAGGAGGCTCTGTGATCTTATTGTGTTCAGCCAGTCGCTATGAAAAGGACATGCTCTGGCGATATGATAACACCAAGACAGTGTACGACATCCTCGGCGGTAAAGAGAATTTTCATGACCAGGATTCAGCGTACAGCGGCAGAGTCGAAGGTTTTCAATCGGTGTTCACAAAAGGGAATTACTCCATCAGATTAAGTGATGTGAAACACACTGATGCAGGAATTTACAGTTGCCACATCCCTGGCTCCAGGACTCTCCAAGTAGAACTGAAGGTTCAAGGTGTGTGTGGGTGTTTTTCCATTTCTGATTCAGTATTTGTTCGATTTGAGATTTCTGGAGCCTTAAATGCATCGCCTTCTGGTCCAGTTTGTTATAAATTCAAACATTGCACTTTGTTCCTTTTTATAATCCAAATAAGTATACACAGGCCCGTAGCCAGCATTGTGGAGGGGGGGGGTCTTTTTTTCCCCAAAAGTGGACTTCATCTGGCCCCCTACTCCCGTACCCCCCAAATACACAAGCACACTTCAAATCTTCTAATTTAGACATTTTTTTATTCGTTATAAGTTCTCTGTTGTCTAACTTTATTATTGTTATCTTCCTACAACTGTGCTGTGACTTCATTGTCTGTCTCTGTTGCTCACCTCAGTTGTCTGTTGTTGCTCTCTTTCATTGTGTGTCTCTGTTGTTGCTCTCCTTCATTGTCTCTCTGTTGTTGCTCTCCTTCATTGTCTGTCTGTTGTTGCTCTCCCCTCCTCTGTCTGTCTCTGTTGTTGCTCTCCTTCATTGTCTCTCTGTTGTTGCTCTCCTTCATTGTCTGTCTGTTGTTGCTCTCCCCTCCTCTGTCTGTCTCTGTTGTTGCTCTCCTTCATTGTCTCTGTTGCTCACTTCAGTTGTTGTTTATGGCATCAGAACACTCCTGATCTGCCCGTGCTTTAGCATAAAAAAACAACAATAATTTCTAATTGAGATAAATGTTTCAAGTAATCCTGAGATTGAAATAATATCGCACAGCCCTATAAGGACAACCGATTTAAAAATGCCCAAATGCAGCAACAGTGGGTGTTTTCATACACACTGGTCTGAACATTTTTCATTTTTCAGCTAGTGCACACGTTTCTTTTCACTCTGATCCAAATGCCAAACCACTGACAGGGCGTCATGTTACCATGATGCCATGTTACCATGACGACTGAAACACGTGCTCTTAAAGTCTCGCATTTTACTGTCTTCACACCACACCACAGCTCCGATTTCCCAAGCTGAAAAAAAATAAAAGCAGCCCCAGGTCCGACGCTACTAGTACCTAGCCATCGAGCCACCTAACTCATCTCTGTGTGTGCGTGCCACTGACACACACAGACTGACGGACGGGCTGATGCTACCCCCACTGATCACTCTGACAGATCGATCTACCACTACTGTTGTAAACAAAAGAAAAACAAAGTCCTGCACTCAGCACCTTACCCATTTTGGCCCTTTTTTGGAACATGGCGCCAATATTTTGGGACAAAGTAGCAGCAGATTTCTTGCGTTTTCTGTCTTTATCTTCTTTTATAGAGGACTACTGCGTGACGTCACCGTACCGCGAGATTGTGCTAGGGCGCCATATTGGAAGACCAAGTACATGCATGCATACATACATACAATATAAAACAAAGTACGAGCGAGAGTAAAGTGACATGATGGCTGATAATTCTGGTTATGTGAGTACATTACCAGCTGCAGAAAGGGCACGGTATGTGGAGAAACTGGCTGTGATTTGATGGGTTTGACCCATATGATAAGACTCGGGGCAAGGGAGAGTGGATTTTTTTATTTCATAATTTATTTTTAATTTACTACTTATGTGTTTTTATTTATATATATATTTGAATTATTTGGACATGGGGAAAAACTATATTTAAAATCCAAAGAGGGATGGAGGGAGGAAAATTAAAACAAAAGAAAGAAATGAAGTATAGAGTAGAGAATATTTGATAAAATTAAGGATGTTTTTATTCAGTAAACATTTAAAAAAATGTTCTACAACACTCTAGCCTAGTGACTTACCAGTAACAAAATAGACTTGAAGTATTCAGATCCGCTCTGCATAAAGCAGCTAAATCCTCTCTCTGTCTCCTGGCAGAAAGCTCCTTGGTTTGCTCCCCTTGTGTCTCAATCACAGCTGGTATTCTGTAGAAAGACTTCTTTTCACCTTTCCCATCAGCTTTGTTAGAACCCTAACACAGCACAAAAGTTTACCATTGTAGGTTTATGATGAACCAAGTGCCTCGTGGGTTTACATACTGCGCGCTGCCGTTATTTCCCCCTAATCACGAGTTTGTTGGTCTTCCAATATGGCGCAGGGTTTGTTTACTTCCGGTTTCGGGTGACGTCAGTGAAAGGGGTCTAATGGGGGCATTACCGCCACCCACTGGATTGGGGTGTAAAGCAGTCTGAACAAAACGTGTAAACATAAACATAGGAAATGAACCCGTTTTTCTAACTCGTCCTCACTTACGCTACGTTCACACTGCAAGGCTTAATGCTCAATTCCGATTTTTTTGTGAAATCCGATTTTTTTGTGAGGTCGTTCACATTAACAAATATATGTGACTTGTATGTGATCCTCAGTATGAACGAAAAGCGACCTAAAAGTGTTCTGCATGCGCACTGCAGGATACGACGATGTCACACGCAGTGAGCATGGCCAGTGTTTACGGAAGTAAAACCGCCCGGTTGCGGTATGACCCATCCAATCTAGCTTGAATAGCTGCATCCCCCCAAATGGAAATCAGCTCCCTAACCTCTGCGTCCTTCCATTGAGAAGATTCAGAACCTTCACAGCCCGAAGCGTCCCTCGCATTGATGTCATGCGCAGGGGCGCAGATACGTTTTTTGAACTGGGAGGGACAAAAAACTGGGGGGGGGGGACAAAGATGCCAGCAAACCAACCCCAATATGCCTGTCAAACTTGTTGTTAGTAACCATAGCAACCGAGCTCGAGCTCGCAACCTGTGCAGTCTGCGCAGCTCAACCAACCGAATATCAGTCTTTGTTTTATGTGAGTTGTTGCAACTATGTATACACTGCCGTGCACCTCAATAAACCGAATGGTAATTAGTCTTTTGATTTTTCCGTGAGGTTTGCCTTATGCAAAGAAAGACAGCATAGACGCTTTTTCCTCCCTATAAGTGGGGGGGACCGAACGAGGTGAATTTAAATCTGGGTGGGATGAGTCCCCCCCCTCTATCTGCGCCCGTGATTATGCGCCATGTTGTTGTAACTTTTTTTTGAGAGACCCGCCGCCTACTTCAGCGCAGAATAGTGACGTTTGTGGCTTGTTGATGACGTGTAAGTCGGATGAATGCGACCTGGCGGTTCAGACTGAAGTCGCATATGAAAAGAGCGGATAGGAATCGGAATTAGGACCACATATCCAAACGGCCTGGGTCGGATTTGAAAAAATCGGATCTGTGTCGTTCATATTGTCAATAAAAGATCGGATACAGGTCACATATGGGCGAAAAGATCGGATTTGAGTCACTTCAGCCTGCAGTGTGAACGTAGTCTTAGTCTACTTTTCTTTTTTGATTAGTCTGGATTTGATATTGTAAATTTAAATGTGAATCAATGTATATTCATCGGACATGAACAAATGAATAAATCTTGAGTAATCTTGAGGGGCGTGTGTGTCGGGGGGGGCGGTGTCGCGGGGGGGATCGAACGAACCCTCCGATCCCCCCTGGCTACGGGCCAGATACAGTATAGTATCACCGGTTGCAGATTATGCATATAGCCGAGTAAATGTTCAAGACAGATGAATCACAGCATTTCTGTTCTTTTTTCCCCCCCAGCAGAGTCTTCAGACAGAGCTCCACAGCCCACAATTGCAGAAACGAGCCGAGGAGCGAGAAGACGGTGTGACACTCGTTTGCTTTTCTCTGCAGCTCTGTTGGGACTGAGTGTATGGTTTTTGTTTGAGCATTTGAGTTTTGATCATTTGGTAGAACACCTACACCTTTCTTTCTGATAAATGTTTATCTCTATGTACATTATAAACACATCGAAAAACTCTATGGGCGCTGTGTGCGACGGCTGCCTCTCCAGTAGCTCTGTAGTTTTTAGCACTTTAAGTAGGGGTGGGCGGTTTGCACGGTATGATACCGTATGCGGTATTTTTTGACCAACGGTAGAGAGTTTGTGTCGTAGCGTGTACCGCGATAGCTCATTGCCACCTCTAGTTGGCAGTAATGCATAGTTTGAACGCCCGCCTGGCTGCTTCGAAGAAGAACAACAACAATGGCGGCGAGTAGTGAAGAGACGGCAGCAGAGGAAGAGCTCGTGAAAAAAGTCGGCGCAACATCAGTAATCTGGACATGGTTTGGATTTAAAGTGACAGATATTAAACAAGAAAATGTTATCTGCAAGATATGCCGGGCGACAGTGATCGCAAGACACGGTAACACAAGCAATCTGTTCAACCACCTCAAGACTAACCACTATGGTTCACTTTATACTTGCCTTGAAGTGTGCTACTAATTGGCACTAAAGCTGTTTAAAAGCTTGGTTCTGCATCTCAGTTGATTATTTTTGCACTCAGAAAAGTACTTTACAATTTTGTGTCTATGAGGAATTCGAGGAGTTTATTTGAGGAACTTTACCTATTCTTAGTTTTTTAAAATATAAATATTCTTTTTTATATGTCCTGTGTTTTCTGTTTTGCACAATAAATTTCAATATTTCTGAAAACGTCCTGATTGAAAGCTTTTACTTTTTCCTATGGTAACCACTAAGAAACTGTTCTGTTGTAATTTATATACAAAACTACAATACCGTGATATATACCATCAGTGGCTCAAATTATACCGTGATATACATTTTTGGCCATACCGCCCACCCCTAACTTTAAGCCTCTTTTTTTCCACCTTTTTTTTTTTTTTTTTTTACTTTTCTGCTCTTCTTACGAAGACGTAGTGTGTTTTACTTGTTTTCTCGCTTTTAGTCGCTTTTTCTCACTTTTTAGTTTTCTCACTTATTCGAGAGAGGAACTGCTGGTCCTGAAAACAGTGGGACGAGCCGGCATACGACACCCCATCCTGGCGGAGCTGAGGAGGAAACCCAGGGGCTGCAAAGCCGGGGCTAAGCTAAAGGCTAGGCTAGCGGACAACCGGCGGCGCTAAAAACCATCCATTCCCTCCGTTATCATGGGGAATGTGAACTCGCTGCTGAATAAAGTCGACGAGCTTTCCGCTCTGAACAACCAGCGGATTTACCGGGAGAGCAGCTTATTTATCTTTACGGAGACATGGCTAACACCTTGTACCGGATGCTAACGTGGACCTGCGGGGATTCACTGCTCTGAGAGCCGACAGAGACGCTAAAGCATGCAGGAAAGGCAAAGGTGGGGGACTCATCATTTATGTTAACAACCGCTGGTGTAACCCCGGGACGTATCTCCGTAAAGACAGTTTTATGTTGCCCGGACTTGGAGCTGCTAGTCGTTAGCCTGCAGCCATATTATCTGCCGAGGGAGTTCAGTCACGTGATCACCATCTGTGTTTACATCCGTCCAAGGGCAGACGCAGCCGCTGCATGTGAGAGGATTCACTCTGTCACAGCAAGGCTGCAGACACAGAACTCTGAGGCATTTATCATCATTTCTGGCGACTTTAATCACGCTACTTTCAGGGCTCCAGACTAACTTTTTGACCTAGGAGCGCTGTGCTCCCAACCCTTAAAAATTGGGCGCACCAGCAAAAATCTAGGCGCGCCACTATAAGAGGTTGGGAGCACAAGCAAACGTCTTTGCCATACCAAGTATTACTCCTATTAATCAGTGTTAACAACCTCATCTCATCTCATTATCTCTAGCCGCTTTATCCTTCTACAGGGTCGCAGGCAAGCTGGAGCCTATCCCAGCTGACTACGGGCGAAAGGCGGGGTACACCCTGGACAAGTCGCCAGGTCATCACAGGGCTGACACATAGACACAGACAACCATTCACACTCACGGTCAATTTCGAGTCACCAGTTAACCTAACCTGCATGTCTTTGGACTGTGGGGGAAACCGGAGCACCCGGAGGAAACCCACGCGGACACGGGGAGAACATGCAAACTCCGCACAGAAAGGCCCTCGCCGGCCCTGGGGCTCGAACCCAGGACCTTCTTGCTGTGAGGCGACAGCGCTAACCACTACACCACCGTGCCGCCGTGTTAACAACCTTCCATTAAGTATTTGTATAGATTATAAAAGAGAGCCCACACTGATAGGTGCAAAAGAATTGGCGATGTGTGGTATTTTAGGTGGTTCTTGGGGAAGAAGGACAAATCACACCATTTGTTACAACCAACTGCTTTATTCCAGACTTGAACCGGCAGTCATGTCCAGGCATAACACTGATGTCAAGTCAAATACACAGCCAGGCATACTGACCTGATAGAACATCCTATAGTACGGGTGGGCGTATCGATTTGAGTATTGATGGTATCAAGACCAAGGTGAGTATCGGAATCAGATCGATACTTTCGTCGCAGTTACTCTTCAAGACATCCAGTAAATTACACGAATTTACTCAGAGCTCATGTGAGCATAGTTTCTCTAAGCCCATGTTTACATTAGACCGTATCAGCAGATCATCAGATTAACGTTTTTAAAACGATTAGTGTGCACACAGCAACGCCAATACACGATTCGCGTGCACACAACAACACCAATACACGGATACGCTCGGCTCCGCAGGCATCCTGCGCTCCAAATCACTCCGCCCTGAACAGCGAGTGCCCTCTGGAGGGTGCGCACTCCGGCCCTGCGCAGCTCACACAGCGCGCGAGTGAAGCGCACGAGCAGTGATTCGGGACTGAGCCGCTGTGTGTGTGATCCCAGCGCATATCACTTACTACTTGCAAGTGGAAGGATGGCAAGCCTAAAGACAATCATAACTACACAATGGGCAGTATTTGCATCAGTATTTGCAGTATTTTCATACTTTTATACTCTTTAATGAAAGGTGATACAAGGCGGAAGTCCGCGCCGTTTTTCAGCAGTCACGTCACATGACCAACGCCAGCGAATCAGGAAGGTGGATGTCACAGTGACGTTGTCCAATGAGACGCCAGCTAGAGCTCAGCACAGCGTATCCGCGTATTCTGAATGTTTACACAGCACCGGAGCTGACACGATCTGGATTGAATACGTGGACGCTGGCGGATTCCCGTTTCCAGGCGGTTTAATGTAAACGGACAGTGCATCCGCGAAGAAAACGAGACAGATACGGTCTAATGTAAACATAGCCTATGTCTGTCTGTGTAAACGGTGCACCTCTCTCTCTCTCTGCCGTGCACACCTTGCCTCCCCCCGCTTTGCCGGAGAGCTAGAGCATGGACAGAGTTCTCAGAAAAGGGAAGAATGTAAACATGTTACTGTTCCTGAACAAAAACCTTTAAATCTGTTACCAACATGGGAACAAATCCAAAAGGGCACCTCAAGGGATCCTTCCTTGGAGGGCTTTGTGAGCAACGAGATGAAGGTTATGAGCCACTTGTTGTTTACACCTGATTTGCACCATTTACTTTATTTTGTGCATATATTTGCATGCAATGGAAGGTTTTTTTTTTGTGGTGTTTATATTGTTAACACTGCTTTTGTTTACTTATTTTGCACAACTGACTAATTTTTCACACAAATTTTTTTGTGGTGTTGTTGACACTGCTGCTTTTTTGTTATTTTGCACTGGTGACTTTTTTTTCTTAAACAATTTTGTGTAGCAGAAGGTGATAAGGGAATAATTAGTGATGCAGTGCCTAGGCACGCATAACTATTGTTCTTCTGTGTGTTTCTTATTATTAGAGGAGGAGTACCTAGGAATTTTTCATCTTCCGTACAAATTTTGATTCGTAATAACCCAATAACTGTACATCGCACACAGACAAGCAATATATCAAAATGTGCGGCTCGATCGGACTCCGTGCGCTATTGCCTTGTTCATCAAAATGTGATTTTTTTTTTTTTGCGACATAGTCGAGGAAAAAAATCACCCAAAATTTCCCATTCATTTCTATGGAATTAATTGAAAAACAACGCACTTTTTCAATGTTTTTCAAACCTCCGCTGCTCTGGCATGCTTTCACCTAGAGACATGATTCAAACTTTAAAACGTAGAGAAACTTCTCCTCTGTGGATCCTTCCCAAAGAGATCAATTAATGCTGTATTTTTCTAAAGATTAAATATTTTGTCCTGATTGATGTGATTCAAAACAGATTGGGACCATTTAATTTTTTACACGTGTACAATCCTGTACGTGTACAAAGCCAAGAAAACCTGCACTTTTTTTATGAAAATTTTTTTGTACTGTACATTACTGAATGCTGCATTTTTTTTCTAAAGATTAAATCTTTAACCCTGAATGTTGACTGATTTTTAAAACATAAGAATTATTTTTACACGTGTAAATAAATGTGATTGAGAGAAACTTTCGGCACCCTTCTACATTACGGACTGTGTTTTATACATTTTACACCAAGTAGGCAGAGTTTTCCACATTATACACATACGTACCCAGGGGACACAATAATGCTCGAGCAACTTCTTTTCATCTTCTCTTCAGAGGCAGGGGTTCAAATGAGTGACCTGTTGAGGGGAAAAAATAAAAACATCAATAAAACATGCATTTAAAAAAAAAAACCCTCGACACTGTCAGTTTTGTTTGGAGTCTGACCTGCTGATCCCTGTTCTGCTTTTCTTGGTTTAATAATACTAACAGACTACATTTTTATAATCGTGCTTTAATAGACTCATGTTCCTGCGATTAAAATAAGACATTGTCAAATAATAGCCTTTTATTTACTAAAATGAAGTAACTATTACGAATCAAGCCAGCAAAGTTACAGGACCTTATTTGACCTTCAAATAAAAATACATCACCTTTAGTTACAATTTGAATTAAAAAAAAAAAAAGGATTAAAGCTGCAAATTTTCATCCATCCATTATCTGTAGCTGCTTATCCTGTGCAGGGTCGCAGGCAAGCTGGAGCCTGTCCCAGCTGACTGTGGGTGAGAGGTGGGGTTCACCCTGTACAAGTCGCCAGGTCATTGCAGGGCTGACACATTGACCGTAGGTGTGAATGGTTGTGTCTGTCTATTTAGAGCCACCAATTATCCTAACCTGCATGTCTTTGGACTGTGGGGGGAAACCCACGCAGACACGGGGAGAACATGCAAACTCCACACAGAAAGACCCCTGTCGGCCACTGCGCTCGAACCCACAACCTTCTTGCTGTGAGGCGACAGTGCTAAGCACTACACCACTGTGCTGCAAACTCATAAAATCAAATGTAAATAAAAATAAACATCTGATCTCCCTTTCCAGCATTTTCAGAAGCATCGACTTGACCTGACTCAGATTCTGAGGTTTTAGCTGCTCTGTGGTGCAATTTAAACTTTACTTTGGATCATTTTTTCAAAAATACATGGAAAAAGTTCAACAGCAAAATTTTCACACTATTTTGCCACGTTTTGGTGCCATTTTTTTCTACGTGAGATGTACAGTCGTGTTCAAAATAATAGCAGTGTGTTTAAAAACGTGAGTAAAGCTCAAAATCCTTATAATAGTTTTTATTTCCATGCATTGGGAATGCTGCACATTATATTCTACATCAAAACATGAAGAAAAATGTATCGATATTTTAATTACTTTACAGAAAATGAAGAAAAATGAATTTTGGGCTGTTCAAAAAAATAGCAGTGTCTGCATTTTTCATTACAAACTCAATTATTGACTGTATAAACTGAAAAAATCTTTAGGATTTAGCATTCCTGTGAATCACTAAACTAATATTTAGTTGTATAACCACGGTTTCTGAGAACTGCTTCACATCTGTGTTGCATGGAGTCGACCAACTTCTGGCACCTGTGAACAGGTATTCCAGCCCAGGATGATTTGACAACATTCCACAATTCCTCTGCATTTCTTGGTTTTGCCTCAGAAACAGCATTTTTGATGTCACCTCACAAGTTTTCTATCGGATTAAGGTCCGGGGATTGGGCTGGCCACTCCATGACATTAATTTTGTTGGTCTGGAACCCTGATGCTGCTCGCTTACTGGTGTGTTTGGGGTCGTTGTCTTGTTGAAACACCCATTTCAAGGGCATTTCCTCTTCAGCACAAGGCAACATGACCTCTTCAAGTATTTTGATATTTGCAAACTGATCCATGATCCCTGGTATGCGATAAATAGGCCCGACACCACAGTAAGAGAAACATCCCCATATCATGATGCTTGCACCACCATGCTTCACTGTCTTCAGAGTGGACTGTGGCTTGAATTCAGTGTTTGGGGGTCGTCTGACAAACTGTCTGCGGCTCTTGGACCCAAGAAGAACAATCTTACTTTCATCAGTCCACAAAATGTTTCTCCATTTCTCTTTAGGCCAGTCAATGTGTTCTTTGGCAAATTGTATCCTCTTCAGCACGTCTTTTTTTTAACAGTCGGACTTTGCGGGGGCTTCTTGCCGATAGATTAGCTTCACACAGGCGTCTTCTAATTGTCACAGTACTCACAGGTAACTTCAGACCGTCTTTCATCACCCTGGAGCTGATCATTGGCTGAGTCTTTGCCATTCTGGCTATTCTTCGATCCATTCGAATGGTAGTCTTCCATTTTCTTCCACGTCTCTCTGGTTTTGCTGTCCATTTTAAAGCACTGGAGATCATTTTAGCCCAGCAGCCCATCATTTTCTGCACTTCTTTATGCGTTTTCCCCTCTCCAATCAACGTTTTAATCAAAGCACGCTGTTCTTCTGAACAATGTCCGGAACGACCCATTTTTCTCAGGTTTTCAGAGATAAATGCATGTACAACATGTGCTGGCTTCATCCTTAAATTAGTGCCACCCGACTGACACCTGTTTTTTCACAGACTGAATGACCTCCCTAATTGAACTCCACACTGCTATTATTTTGAACACGCCCCTTTCACTTAATTATTCAATTACACAGACTAGGGAACATGCATATCATGAATGTTGGGTCGGTTGGTTTTCTACGACTTTACTACACCTACTGGTAATTATTTGCCATGTACTAATATAATTTCTACCAAAAGCCGTGATTGATCTGGTTAGTCATATTGGACTGCTATTATTTTGAACACAACTGTAAATATATGTAATAAAAAAAAAATCCTCGACACTCAGTTGTGTTTGGAGTCTGACCTGCTGATACCCATTCCGCTTTTCTTGGTTTAATAATACTAACAGACTGTACATTTTTATAATCGTGCTTTAATGGACTCGGGTCCCTGCAATTAAAATAAAATGTCTTTTGTAAAATAATTGCCTTTTATAGACTTACTAAAATAAAATAACTTTTACAAATGAAGCCAGCAAAGTTACAGGACTTCGTTTACCTCCTTCAAATGAAAATACATCACCTAAGTTACATTTTGAATTAAAAAAAAGAGGTTAAAAGCTGCAAACTTCATCTCCATTCACACCTACGGTCAATTTAGAGTCACCAGTTAACCTAACCTGCATGTCTTTGGACTGTGGGGGAAGCTGGAGCACCCGGAGGAAACCCACGCGAACAACATTCAAACTCCGCACAGAAAGGCCCTTGCCGGCCACGGGGCTCGAACCCGGACCTTCTTGCTGTGAGGCGACAGCGCTAACCACTACACCACCGTGCTGCCCCAGCTGCAACCTTATAAAACCAAAAGTAAATAGATCTCTGATCTCCCTATCCCTGTCTCTGAATCGTACTGTCATGAAAACTAAATTGTGAGGCTGCGCCATGATGTCGATACTACATGGCACGAGTGTAGTATCCCTTGGCGGGAGGCCCTGTTGATCGACGACACAGTATAGCTGAGATGGCCGTAGGAACATCCCGTTGCTTGGTGCTGGAACTGATGCCGAGTTGACTTATCAGAACTGCCATTGTGCATGATGGCTATTGGCTCAAGTAGAGCTCATCCGCCCTTTGACAGTTCTTGTTTTTTGTCCTGCTGGGTGTCATGCCACCCTCCTTACTGGTGTGGAACCAGTGGGGGAGCCGGTTTAGACACCCGATCACCTGTCCATGCGGAAGGTTGTACTGGGTTACAATGTTACCAGTAGCAGGCTGTGAACCTGACCTTATTTATTTATTTATTTATTTATTTATTTATATCCCTTTCCAGCATTTTCAGAAGCACCAAGTTGACTTAACTCAGATGCCGAGGTTTTAGATGCTCTGTGGTACAATTTAAGCTTTATTTTGGATCATTTTCCATATATTTTTGGGAAAAAGTTCAACAACAAAATTTTCACCCCATTTCGCCACCCTTTGGTATCATTTTCTTATCTACAATACTACAGTAGAAATGTAAATTTATGTAATAAATAAATTTAATTTTGTATTGATTTCAGTTTGTAAAGTTATTGGTCACAAAATTCAATACAAGCAGTTCAAACTCGTCAAAAAGTTATTGGGTAAGTATCGTACATTCTCCCTCAAGGAGGCGTTTCACTACAATCATCATCATCCATGCACTTCTCCTTCAACAGTTAAGCACAACAATTCAGATTTGTTCTAAAAACTTATTTCTTAAATCATTTTTTCCGAAAATAAAGGAAGCAAATTCTGTAAGGCTATAACTGAACCTTACTTCACTGTAGCATTGGTTTCTCTCTCATTTTCCACCTCTACTATACTCCACATGTGGAAGCATTGTATGTGTATAGAGAGAGCATACAGAGGGATTTACGATGCTAAGCTAATCAGAAGCTAATGTTGTTGCTCCTTCTGCTCATGAAAACAAAATTGCTGTCTTAGAGCATTTTGTCTAAGGGTCCAAGTGCTGGAAACACAAATGAGACAGAATCTATTATTTATTACAAAAAAACTTGTTACGTTATGTAAAAATATGTTTAATTTTACACTTCCTTTAAGTTATGCTTGTATTGTTGGAACACCATGGCCTTTGCGTTCCCCCACAGGTAAAAGTCAATCTGGGAATCTTGGAGGCCACTCCACAGGGCCACAGCGATCAATCCAAGGACCTGGAAACTGTTGCTCCGGCCATCCACAACGTATGGAGCCTTTGGGGACACCAGGTAGGACATAAAGATACTTTTTGTTAGTATTTAGGACCTACACCTCACACTTCAGGGCGGCATGGTGGTGTAGTGGTTAGCACTGTTGCCTCACAGCAAGAAGGTCCGGGTTCGAGCCCCGTGGCCGGTGAGGGCCTTTCTGTGCGGAGTTTGCATGTTCTCCCCGTGTCCGCGTGGGTTTCCTCCGGGTGCTCCAGTTTCCCCCACAGTCCAAAGACATGCAGGTTAGGTTAACTGGTGACTCTAAATTGAGCGTAGGTGTGAATGTGAGTGTGAATGGTTGTCTGTGTCTATGTGTCAGCCCTGTGATGACCTGGCGACTTGTCCAGGGTGTACCCCACCTTTCGCCCGTAGTCAGCTGGGATAGGCTCCAGCTCGCCTGCAACCCTGTAGAACAGGATAAAGATAATGGGTGGGCCTCACACTTCCGGTCGGTAGGTGGCGGTAATGTACCCAGGTGACTGGATGATGCAGAATTTAAATCACCTGGCGGTTGAAGTAAACAGGTAAGTTCTACACTCCTTGTTATTACAGTCGCAAATGTATATATTTGTTGTAGTTTTTAAAATTGTTTGCATGTACTGTATAAATATAAGTATAAATATAGGCTGTTATGAGTTTCAGTGGATCATTCATTAGCATTGCATTTTTATTATTTGTAGGGTGGACAGGAATATGTGGCTGATCAGATCTAAGACAACATATGATGTAGAGATTCCATGAAAATATAAATTTCCTCATCCGCATGTGATTTCGTTGCTTATAGTGGTTATTTTCTGCAGTTATTCTTCTGCAATGCACAGTGAGTTTTTAGCATAGTTCGAATTACGTGGGAGCCAATGGGAGCTGAGCTCCCATTCCCTCAGGCTCCCATGAAAGAAGCAAACTTAATTTTCTGTAGAAGTCTCTCAAATACGTCATATCACCATAATAAGCTTGAATAGCCTATATCACCATAGAAATATAAATAAAACTCGTTTCATTTCCGATCACCATGCAGCCATAACTTCGTATTGAACGTGTTATTAAACCGCAACATGTGCGGCTGTACGTCTTCACCACCACACCACTATGCTCGCAAACTGACATTTGCAGCCTGCGAAATCGAATGTGAAGTTAAGTCCGAAGAAGACTTGTCCTCTACCTCACAACGATCTTCCTTTGTTTAACAATATATATAATTATATATATATACACTAGTGGTGGGACGCGATTAAAAATTTATCTAATTAATTAGAGCCTTTGAAATTAATTAATCGAAATTAATCGCATAGAAATATCTGACTTGAGAACAGGTAGAAAGACATATTTTTTCCACATAGATTTTGAATGACAATACATAAGCTTAAATCAAGAAAATATTGTTGGGTTAGCTTGCGCGCCATCTGCCAAGCTTGCTGCTACATGTTTGGCATTGAGGTGGTGTTTCAGGCTTGATGCGCTGCGGTGATACGCGAACTCCTTGTTGCACAATTTACACACGACCACGCTCTTATCAACTCTCCCATCCTGTATTTTATAACAGAATTTCCCCTGCATGGGGCCAACTAAAACGTTCTCATCCGCTTCTTGTACTTCTTCCATCTCTCCTTCCAAAAACCAGCGTCCTTTGAAAACCGGCGTTCTTCTCCTCCTGTTCTTTTTCTGTTTCCGTCCGGCTGTATTCCGTCCCGCATTAGTGCTGCCCCCACAGATAAAATCCCAAACGACTTCTTCTGAGTTTCCAGAAGGCTGTGTACACCATCAGACGTAATGCCACACACTCCACTGCTCTAATGCAGAAGGACGTGTCTGTTATAGTGTGCGATTAAAATGCGTTATTTTTTTAACGCGTTGATATTTGTGATTAATTAATCGAAATTAACGCGCTAATGTCCCAGCCCTAATATATACAATATATAATTTGTTTAACAATATATATGCGCAACACTGTGTGCGTGCGTGCATGCGCGCGCCTGTGTGTGAAAGCTGTGCACTGCAGTGCGCAAAAGTGCGCTGGTCCAGGAGAGCGAGTATGCATTGCTTTTTTTTTTTTTAAATAGAGACCCCCATAGGGTCAAATTTATAATTCGAACCCTGGTTTTTAGAAACCAGAACCAGAGAAGGCAAGATGTTCCTACTTGGGGATGTCTGTGTAAACATGCACAGCTCTGAAATACACAAACAGAGACTCATTTAAAGGTTTTACTGAAGAAAATGATTTGCTCTGCAGTCCTGAGCTCACAGGGGACACAAGTGGCAGCGAGAGCGAGAGATTTACGCTTTTGTTCTTTTAATTCCTTCTTTAAACTGATTGATTTCCTTTCTAATCTGGAATGTTGGTGTATTTGCTCTACAGCGGAGCAGCAGCGGCCACCATTAGGCTTTTAGTTCATAGTGTTAGTTTGTATAGCCGACTTCTACACCTGTCCTGTCTGTATATTTCCTCAAATAAATCAATAAATCTCCACCCTCGGGGGGTAAAGGGTCCGTTTGGAGAGATTTTCCGAGTTGCAGTGAGACCAGGGTAGGATTTAAGTCAGGACTCGCCCCGCCCACTTTTTTGATGGAGCGCTGTGATTGGACAGTTGTTTCAGTGTGCGCGTTTAAAAAAAAAAAATCTGATCCTGCTGATCCTCTGGAGAAAGGTGGAGAGTGTGTGTGTGTGTGTGTTGCGATTAAATGGTGTGTAATGCCAGTTCCTTTTTAAAGTTTCTCTTGTACCTATATTTTATATTTCATGTTTACTGTTTGCACTGCGGATAAGAGGGGAACGCAATTTCAGTTCTCTGTATGTCCTGCACATGGCATTACTGACAAAGTTAACTTGAACTTGATTTCAGTCAGCATGCTGGGGCTCTGTGACGTGGACTCGCCCCACCCACTTTTTTTTTGATGGAGCGCTGTGATTGGACAGTTGTTTCAGCGCGTGCTTTTTTTTTTTAAATCTGATCTTGCTGATCCTTTCTGTATGTCCCTTGGTGATGATGCAGATAACAGCTGATGATGCAGATAACAGCTCCAGTATGGTAGACATCTTATAAAAGTAGATTGGCGTTTTTGGTCTGACTTTGAACATACAGCACACAGCATATACACATGGCGTGAATCCACCTTTGTCTAAGTTTTATAAGTATTTTTTATTATGTCTCGACAAAGTTAGAATTCTGAGTTGAAGTGTTTACAAGTGGCAACATGGAGTGTTGATTGCCGAATGGACTGCTAGTTTGCACCCTTGGAAAGTGGAGCGAGGTATGCAATGTCTGTTTTTTTTTTTTTGTTGTCAAGATAATTAGTGAAATGTGTGAACCGTGAGTGTTGTTGAGGACATGTGACTATGAATGTTTTGTAATGTATGTAGGCTGTGCTTATTGGTAAACGTGTAATTATGGTGATGTGAATTGTGAAGGTGTAGGAATTGTTTGTACACAGACTTTTTTTTTATCTTTATTACTGGACTAGTCTTCTTCTTTGTGAAAGATGTATATTTTGTTATTAAATTTTAGTTTCACGGTGCTGAAGGAACGACGAAATAAAAGTGAATGCACCCGTTTCGAGACTCCATCTGCCTTTTCTTCCGAGTCCTGCTACACTCTGGAGAAAGGTGAAGTGTGTGTGTGTGTGTGTGTGTGGCGCGATTAAATGGTGTGTAATGTCAGTTCCTTCTCATTGTTTTCCTGCTTTGTGTTTGAACAAGACACGAAACGATGAAATGCTGATTTTGCTTCACACTGAGTTCTCTTCATCTCACACTGAATGAATGAATTTTCCTGGCGCTCCGGTTTTCTGCTCTCTGTAGAATAATAATATCGATAATAACTGATAGTTTTTCCCTCTCAGCCCAGAAGTTTGTGTTTCAGAGTGCCATGAAATCCTCTCCATAGCTTTATATCTCTCTCTTTCTTTCAGTGTAAAAGGTACAAGGTTGGTTATTTGTGCTGAAGTTTAAAGTCAAGTTCTGAAAATGCTGGAAAGGGAGATCAGACCCAGACTTTAATTTTATTTACATTTGCTTTTATAAGATTCCAGTTTTTTATCCATATGGTCTTTTAACCTCATGCATTTTTTTTTTAAATTTGAAATGTAAATAAGTAACGTATTTTTTATTTGAAGGTGGTCAAATAAGGTTTTGTAACTTTGCTGGTTTGATGAGTAAGAGGTGTTGTTTTTTTTTTTAAATTGCAGGAACCCGAGTCCATTAAGGTATGATTATAAAAATGTAGTCTGTTGTTATTAAACCAAGGAAAGCAGAATGGGTATCAGCAGGTCAGACTCCAAACACAACTGACGATCAGTATTGAGGGGTTTTTAATGCATGTTTGATTCATGATGTTTTTTCCTCAACAGGTCATTAATTTGAACTCTCGTCTCTGAAGAGAAGATGAAAAGAAGTTGCTCGAGCGTTATTGTGTACCATGGGTATGTATGTGTATAATGCAGAAAACTGTCTACTTGGTGTAAAATCTATAAACACAGTCTGTCATGCAGAAGGACGCCGAGGGTCTCTGGGCTGGACGGGTTGTGGGGAGAAGAGAGGGAAAAAAAAACCCTATATACTGTATGTATAAAGCACAGTCAGTGAACATACAAACATGGACCCATCTGCAGTAAATGGTAATAAAAATAAGAATCCAGGACGTAACTGTAGCGCACTTCAGTCAGATAAGTGGAATAGAAGTAGTTAACGTGATACAAGTTTTTATTTGTTGATGCCACAAAGGCTGGTTTGAGTGTTTCACACTTCTGATCTCGCATGTGATTTCACACACACTCCATTCTCTAAAGTTTATACAGAAGGGTGTGTAAACCCTTACTTAAACTGTGCTGAGTGTAAATCGGATAATCACTCGTTACAACTGTGGCGAGCAGAAAAGCATCTCAGAACACGCAACTACACAAGACCATGTCAGGTTCTGCTTGTGTTTTAGCAGTCCTCAAAAAAAATCTCCCAGCCTTACTTGCCCAATGGGCGAGCAGCACCCCAAACATACTTGCCCGAAAAACAATTCCACTTGCCCAGAGCTTTATTTTATTTTGGAGAGAACAGAATGCGCTTGCTTTTTTTTCAATAATGGGTGAAGAAGCATAATTATGATAAATCCACACCACGAATATATGCAGACACTTTCAGAAAGAAGGCAGTTCTAATAGCAGAGGAATGAGTCATTTAGGGTATATTACGCTGTGGAGAGTTTTGAATGAGTATAATAATAATAATGCTGGAGCTTTGTTTCTGTTATCAGAGGAACACAGTCCTGTACAAAATGTCACCATGGAACCAGAGTGTAGAAATGAACCTACAGTTTAATAGAGTTCTACACAAACACACTGAACTTTACAACAGCTGCACGCATGTGAAATGGAAATAAATCAACTAGGGCAGGAAAAACTATTTTGGATAAAATTGTTATTGTCCATTACACACTGATCAACCTGTGTGACTCAGCTGTGCCTTTGAGTTGAGAATAAATGAAGAGGGAACTGAACATTAACAGTTTATTGAAATTATTACACCTGGAATGTGCTGATTCTGTTAGTAATTATTGTACCCTCCACTATGAGAGAAAATTAAAATAAAATCTTCCAAAATTGTTTGAAAGTCTAGAGCAATATTTTATTTTACAAATAATTTCAGATATTGTTTTAACAGTAATAGAGTGCAGATAGCTGTGTAACTACATGTCCTTGGGGTTGTTGAACATGGAGGGGTGGGGAGACCATCCAGCCCACAGTTTAGGTCAGAGCCCTTCGAGAGTAAATGCTTTGGCTTTTTTTTTTTTTAAAATTACTGTCGGGACTTTTCAGGAAAAAGAAGGTATATTCCAACATGTAGCTAATGCTAACGCTAGGCCACAAATCTGCACCGTCACTTCGAGGAATTTTGTACGGATCATAACCGCTAATAAAGTCTAATTTCCGTGTATATCTGTCCTTCACTTTTTTCCGACCAAGACTGTCCAAGTAATCTGGTAGTAGAGCTTTTTTTTTTTTTTTTATAAGCTGTAGATCTCTTTGGACAACAGCAACAGACACCGGACATCTCCGCTTGGCTTCAGTATGTGAACAGCCAATCAGCGGGGCCCTTCTTTTGGGGAAGATTGGCAGGTGGAAACCCAATCATAGGCTCCCATGCCACAATGAGAGTATGTTGATAAATATTTAGAAAATACAAATATCATTACGCAATCTGAAAACATCAAAAGTTATTTTTATATATATATATATATATATATATATATATATATATATATATATACTGGGTCAGAGGTAAGGAACATTATTCAGTGATATCGTTTATTATTAACTCCAATCGTGATCTAAAAGTTCCAAGTTCGACACCTGCCCGGTTCAACCGTGCTGCTGGAAGATGATGTCCTTGACCCTCGTCGCCCTTAGCCAATTGGTATAATTGCGTCGTTACGTGGCCCCCTCTGAGCCGAGCTTTTCCAGTACACTCGAACACGCACATGCTTCGATGAATTATAACCAAAAACAAGGAAATTTGAATGGTTTCCTCAAAATATTTTTGTACTTTTATATATTGTCATGTTGATGAATAAAACTTTTGAATGCATTTCCCGTGAAATGAGACGAGCTACTTTAGACTGGTTCCCTGCTCTCTTGGCGCATAGTGAGCATACAGTCAGTGTCTCTGACGCTTGGTAGGATTAAGTTTATATGGGAACCAGTCCAGGAAAACAAGATTTTCGATAGACACAGGTGAACTTTGTTTTGATAAGGAGTCAGATGTCACGATGCGTGATTTCACTTTGCAGAAGAATAATAATAATCGAAATGTGCTACTGCCAGACTGATACTTCAAACCCGCATGATGGAGTGGTTGCCTGTGTTGCTTAGGTTGCCAGCACTAACTTTTGTCGGACGATTACCATTAAAGTTTTACTCGTCCTTGCACAAGCTTTAGTCGTCTCGGACGATCGGACATGCAGTTTTTTGAGCATTGTTTAGCCCAACGTTTTAAAGTTGCCAGAAGTGAAAGTGTGCGATTATTAATTTTTTTTCAATTTGTTTTTCTGCAGAACCTGGCTCAGTTTGCTCTTCATATTTCTGATAGACAAAGGTAAGAACTTGACTCACTTTCATAAACCACATGAAGTGCATTTTCTGAGGTGTGAAAATATCTACTTCCTGTGCTTTACCCTCAGACTGTAAATCCTTTTCCTCTGATTTTTATTAAAGTGTCGGGGCAGATCACCACAGTTGAAGCTGTTCTAGGAGACTCTGTGATCTTATCGTGTTCAGCCAGTCGCTATGAAAAGGACGTGCTCTGGCGTCACGATAACACCAAGACAGTGTACGACATCCTCGACGGTAAAGAGAATTTTCATGACCAGGATTCAGCGTACGGCGGCAGAGTCAAAGGTTTTCAATCGGAGTTCACAAAAGGGAATTACTCCATCAGATTAAGTGATGTGAAACACACTGATGCAGGAATTTACAGCTGCCACATCCCTGGCTCCAGGACTCTCCAAGTAGATCTGAAGGTTCAAGGTGTGTGTGGGTGTTTTTCCATTTCTGATTCAGTATTTGTTAGATTTGAGATTTCTGGAGCCTTAAATGCATCGCCTTCTGGTCCAGTTTGTTATAAATTCAAACATTGCACTTTGTTCCTTTTTATAATCCAAATAAGTATACAGTATAGTATCACTGGTGTGCAGATTATGCATATAGCCGAGTAAATGTTCAAGACAGATGAATCACAGAATTTATTCTTTTTTTTCCCCCCCAGCAGAGTCTTCAGACAGAGCTCCACAGCCCACAATTGCAGAAACGAGCCGAGGAGCGAGAAGACGGTGTGACACTCGTTTGCTTTTCTCTGCAGCTCTGTTGGGACTGAGTGTATGGTTTTTGTTTGAGCATTTGAGTTTTGTTAATTTGGTAGAAGACCTACACCTTTCTTTCTGATAAATGTTTATAATGTACATAGAGATGTACATTATAAACACATCGAAAAACTCTATGGGCGCTGTGTGAGACGGCTGCCTCTCCAGTAGCTCTGTAGTTTTTAGCACTTTAAGCCTCTTTTTTCCACCTTTTTTTACTTTACGTCTTCGTAAGAAGAGCAGAAGTGTGTTTTACTTGTTTTCTCGCTTTTAGTCGCTTTTTCTCACTTTTTAGTTTTCTCACTTATTTGAGAGAGGAACTGCTGGTCCTGAAAACAATGGGACGAGCCGGCATACGACACCCCATCCTGGCGGAGCTGAGGAGGAAACCCAGGGGCTGCAAAGCCGGGGCTAAGCTAAAGGCTAGGCTAGCGGACAACCGGCGGCGCTAAAAACCATCCATTCCCTCCGTTATCATGGGGAATGTGAACTCGCTGCTGAATAAAGTCGACGAGCTTTCCGCTCTGAACAACCAGCGGATTTACCGGGAGAGCAGCTTATTTATCTTTACGGAGACATGGCTAACACACCTTGTACCGGATGCTAGCGTGGACCTGCAGGGATTCACTGCTCTGAGAGCCGACAGAGACGCTAAAGCATGCAGGAAAGGCAAAGGTGGGGGACTCATCATTTATGTTAACAACCGCTGGTGTAACCCGGGACGTATCTCCGTAAAGACAGTTTTATGTTGCCTGGACTTGGAGCTGCTAGTCGTTAGCCTGCAGCCATATTATCTGCCGAGGGAGTTCAGTCACGTGATCACCATCTGCGTTTACATCCGTCCAAGGGCAGACGCTGTGCGCTGTGCTCCCAACCCCTAAAAATTGGGCGCACCAGCAAAAATCTAGGCGCGCCACTATAAAAGGTTGGGAGCACAAGCAAACGTCTTTGCCATACCAAGTATTACTCCTATTAATCAGTGTTAACAACCTTCCATTAAGTATTTGTATAGATTATAAAAGAAAGCCCACACTGATAGGTGCAAAAGAATTGGCGATGTGTGGTATTTTAGGTGGTTCTTGGGGAAGAAGGACAAATCACACCATTTGTTACAACCAACTGCTTTATTCCAGACTTGAACCGGCAGTCATGTCCAGGCATAACACTGATGATGTCAAGTCAAATACACAGCCAGGCATACTGACCTGACAGAACATCCTACAAGGTGGTACACAGGCATACTGACCTGACAGAACATCCTATAGTACGGGTGGGAGTATCGATTTGAGTATAGAGACCAAGGTGAGTATCGGAATCGGATCGATACTTTCGTCGCAGTTACTCTTCAAGACGTCCAGTAAATTACACGAATTTACTCAGAGCTCATGTGAGCATAGTTTCTCTCCAAGTCTGTCTGTGTAAACGGTGCACCCCTCTCTCTCTCTCTCTCTCTCTCTGCTGCGCACACCTTGCCTCCCCCCGCTTTGCCGGAGAGCTAGAGCATGGACAGAGTTCTCAGAAAAGGGAAGAATGTAAACATGTTACTGTTCCTGAACAAAAACCTTTTAATCTGTTACCAACATGGGAACAGATCCAAAAGGGCACCTCAAGGGATCCTTCCTTGGAGGGCCTTGTGAGCAACGAGACGAAGGTTATGAGCCACTTGTTGTTTACACCTGATTTGCACTATTTACTTTATTTTGTGCATATATTTGCATGCAATGGAAGGTTTTTTTTTTTTTTGGCGACATAGTCGAGGGAAAAAATCACCCAAAATTTCCCATTCATTTCTATGGAATTAATTGAAAAACAACGCACTTTTTCACAATGTTTTTCAAACCTCCGCTGCTCTGGCATGCTTTCACCTAGAGACATGATTCAAACTTTAAAACGTAGAGAAACTTCTCCTCTGTGGATCCTTCCCAAAGGGATCAATAAAGCTTTATCTAATCAATTAATGCTGTATTTTTCTAAAGATTAAATATTTTGTCCTGATTGATGTGATTCAAAACAGATTGGGACCATTTAATTTTTTACACGTGTACAATCCTGTATGTGTACAAAGCCAAGAACACCTGCACTTTTCTTTATGAAAATTTTTTTGTACTGTACATTACTGAATGCTGCATTTTTTTTCTAAAGATTAAATCTTTAACCCTGAATGTTGACTGATTTTTAAAACATAAGAATTAATTATTTTTTTACATGTGTAAATAAATGTGATTGAGAGAGAAACTTTCGGCACCCTTCTACATGACGGACTGTGTTTTATACATTTTACACCAAGTAGACAGAGTTTTCCACATTATACACATACGTACCCATGGGACACAATAATGCTCGAGCAACTTCTTTTCATCTTCTCTTCAGAGGCAGGGGTTCAAATGAATGACCTGTTGAGGGGAAAAAATAAAAACATCAATAAAACATGCATTTAAAAAAAAAAACCCTCGATACTGTCAGTTTTGTTTGGAGTCTGACCTGCTGATGCCCGTTCTGCTTTTCTTGGTTTAATAATACTAACAGACTACATTTTTATAATCGTGCTTTAATAGACTCATGTTCCTGCGATTAAAATAAAGACATTGTCAAATAATAGCCTTTTATTTACTAAAATGAAGTAACTTTTACGAATCAAGCCAGCAAAGTTACCGGACCTTATTTGACCTTCAAATAAAAATACATCACCTTAGTTACAATTTGAATTTTAAAAAAAAAGGATTAAAGCTGCAAATTTTCATCCATCCATTATCTGTAGCTGCTTATCCTGTGCAGGGTCGCAGGCAAGCTAGAGCCTGTCCCAGCTGACTGTGGGTGAGAGGTGGGGTTCACCCTGTACAAGTCGCCAGATCATTGCAGGGCTGACACATTGACCGTAGGTGTGAATGGTTGTGTCTGTCTATTTAGAGCCACCAATTATCCTAACCTGCATGTCTTTGGACTGTGGGGGGAAACCCACGCAGACACGGGGAGAACATGCAAACTCCACACAGAAAGACCCCTGTCGGCCACTGCGCTCGAACCCACAACCTTCTTGCTGTGAGGCGACAGTGCTAAGCACTACACCACTGTGCTGCAAACTCATAAAATCAAATGTAAATAAAAATAAACATCTGATCTCCCTTTCCAGCATTTTCAGAAGCATCGACTTGACCTGACTCAGATTCTGAGGTTTTAGCTGCTCTGTGGTGCAATTTAAACTTTACTTTGGATCATTTTTTCAAAAATACATGGAAAAAGTTCAACAGCAAAATTTTCACACTATTTTGCCACTTTTTGGTGTCATTTTTTTTCTACGTGAGATGTACAGTCGTGTTCAAAATAATAGCAGTGTGTTTAAAAACGTGAGTAAAGCTCAAAATCCTTATAATAGTTTTTATTTCCATGCATTGGGAACGCTGCACATTATATTCTACATCAAAACATGAAGAAAAATGTATCAATATTTTAATTACTTTACAGAAAATGAAGAAAAATGAATTTTGGGCTGTTCAAAAAAAATAGCAGTGTCTGCATTTTTCATTACAAACTCCAAATATTGACTGTATAAACTGAAAAAATCTTTAGGATTTAGCATTCCTGTGAATCACTAAACTAATATTTAGTTGTATAACCACGGTTTCTGAGAACTGCTTCACATCTGTGTTGCATGGAGTCGACCAACTTCTGGCACCTGTGAACAGGTATTCCAGCCCAGGATGATTTGACAACATTCCACAATTCCTCTGCATTTCTTGGCTTTGCCTCAGAAACAGCATTTTTGATGTCACCCCACAAGTTTTCTATCGGATTAAGGTCCGGGGATTGGGCTGGCCACTCCATGACTTTCATTTTGTTGGTCTGGAACCCTGATGCTGCTCGCTTACTGGTGTGTTTGGGGTCGTTGTCTTGTTGAAACACCCATTTCAAGGGCATTTCCTCTTCAGCATAAGGCAACATGACCTCCTCAAGTATTTTGATATATGCAAACTGATCCATGATCCCTGGTATGCGATAAATGGGCCCGACACCACAGTAAGAGAAACATTCCCATATCATGATGCTTGCACCACCGTGCTTCACTGTCTTCAGAGTGGACTGTGGCTTGAATTCAGTGTTTGGGGGTCGTCTGACAAACTGTCTGCGGCTCTTGGACCCAGAAAGAACAATCTTACTTTCATCAGTCCACAAAATGTTTCTCCGTTTCTCTTTAGGCCAGTCGATGTGTTCTTTGGCAAATTGTATCCTCTTCAGCACGTCTTTTTTTGAACGGTCGGACTTTGCGGGGGCTTCTTGCCGATAGATTAGCTTCACACAGGCGTCTTCTAATTGTCACAGTACTCACAGGTAACTTCAGACCGTCTTTGATCACCCTGGAGCTGATCATTGGCTGAGTCTTTGCCGTTCTGGCTATTCTTCGATCCATTCGAATGGTAGTCTTCCATTTTCTTCCACGTCTCTCTGGTTTTGCTGTCCATTTTAAAGCACTGGAGATCATTTTAGCCCAGCAGCCCATCATTTTCTGCACTTCTTTATGCGTTTTCCCCTCTCCAATCAACGTTTTAATCAAAGCACGCTGTTCTTCTGAACAATGTCTGGAACGACCCATGTTTCTCAGGTTTTCAGAGAGAAATGCATGTACAACATGTGCTGGCTTCATCCTTAAATTAGTGCCACCCGATTGACACCTGTTTTTTCACAGACTGAATGACCTCACTAATTGAACTCCACACTGCTATTATTTTGAACACGCCCCTTTCACTTAATTATTCAATTACACAGATTAGGGAACGTGCATATCATGAATGTTGGGTCTGTTGGTTTTCTACGACTTTACTACACCTACTGGTAAATTATTTGCCATGTAGTAATATAATTTCTACCAAAAGCCGTGATTGATCTGGTTAGTCATATTGGACTGCTATTATTTTGAACACAACTGTAAATATATGTAATAAAAAAAAAATCCTCGACACTCAGTTTTGTTTGGAGTCTGACCTGCTGATACCCATTCCGCTTTTCTTGGTTTAATAATAATAACAGACTGTACATTTTTATAATCGTGCTTTAATGGACTCGGGTCCCTGCAATTAAAATAAAATATCTTTTGTAAAATAATTGCCTTTTATAGACTTACTAAAATAAAATAACTTTTACAAATGAAGCCAGCAAAGTTACAGGACTTCGTTTACCTCCTTCAAATGAAAATACATCACCTAAGTTACATTTTGAATTAAAAAAAAGAGGTTAAAAGCTGCAAACTTCATCTCATTATCTCTAGCCGCTTTATCCTGTTCTACAGGGTCGCAGGCAAGCTGGAGTCTATCCCAGCTGACTACGGGCGAAAGGCGGGGTACACCCTGGACAAGTCGCCAGGTCATCACAGGGCTGACACATAGACACAGACAACCATTCACACTCACATTCACACCTACGCTCATTTTAGAGTCACCAGTTAACCTAACCTGCATGTCTTTGGACTGTGGGGGAAACCGGAGCACCCGGAGGAAACCCACGCGGACACGGGGAGAACATGCAAACTCCACACAGAAAGGCCCTCGCCGGCCACGGGGATCGAACCCGAACCTTCTTGCTGTGAGGCGACAGCGCTAACCACTACACCACCGTGCTGCCCCAGCTGCAAACTTATAAAACCAAAAGTAAATAGATCTCTGATCTCCCTATCCCTGTCTCTGAATCGTACTGTCATGAAAACTAAATTGTGAGGCTGCGCCATGATGTCGATAGTACATGTCACGAGTGTAGTATCCCTTGGCGGGAGGCCCTGTTGATCGACGACACAGTATAGCTGAGATGGCCGTAGGAACATCCCGTTGCTTGGTGCTGGAACTGATGCCGAGTTGACTTATCAGAACTGCCATTGTGCATGATGGCTATTGGCTCAAGTAGAGCTCATCCGCCCTTTGACAGTTCTTGTTTTTCGTCCTGCTGGGTGTCATGCCACCCTCCTTACTGGTGTGGAACCAGTGGGGGAGCCGGTTTAGACACCCGACCACCTGTCCATGCGGAAGGTTGCACTGGGTTACAATGTTACCAGTAGCAGGCTGTGAACCTGACCTTATATTTATTTATATCCCTTTCCAGCATTTTCAGAAGCACCAAGTTGACTTAACTCAGATGCCGAGGTTTTACCTCTGAGGTTTTAGATGCTCTGTGGTACAATTTAAGCTTTATTTTGGATCATTTTCCATATATTTTTGGGAAAAAGTTCAACAACAAAATTTTCACCCCATTTCGCCACCCTTTGGTATCATTTTCTTATCTACAATACTACAGTAGAAATGTAAATTTATGTAATGAATAAATTTAATATTGTATTGATTTCAGTTTGTAAAGTTATTGGTCACAAAATTCAATACAAGCAGTTCAAACTCGTCAAAAAGTTATTGGGTAAGTATCATACATTCTCCTTCAAGCAGGCGTTTCACTACAATCATCATCATCCATGCACTTCTCCTTCAACAATTAAGCACAATTCAGATTTGTTCTTAAAACTTATTTCTTAAATAATTTTTTCCAAAAATAAAGGAAGCAAATTCTGTAAGGCTATAACTGAACCTTACTTCACTGTAGCATTGGTTTCTCTCTCATTTTCCACCTCTACTATACTCCACATGTGGAAGCATTGTATGTGTACAGAGAGAGCATACAGAGGGATTTACGATGCTAAGCTAATCAGAAGCTAATGTTGTTGCTCCTTCTGCTCATGAAAACAAAATTGCTGTCTTAGAGCACTTTGTCTAAGGGTCCAAGTGCTGGAAACACAAATGAGACAGAATCTATTATTTATTACAAAAAAAGGTGTTACGTTATGTAAAAATATGTTTAATTTTACACTTCCTTTAAGTTAGGCTTGTATTGTTGGAACACCATGGCCTTTGCGTTCCCCCACAGGTAAAAGTCAATCTGGGAATCTTGGAGGCCACTCCACAGGGCCACAGCGATCAATCCAAGGACCTGGAAACTGTTGCTCCGGCCATCCACAACGTATGGAGCCTTTGGGGACACCAGGTAGGACATAAAGATACTTTTTGTTAGTATTTAGGACCTACACCTCACACTTCAGGGCGGCACGGTGGTGTAGTGGTTAGCACTGTTGCCTCACAGCAAGAAGGTCCGGGTTCGAGCCCCGGGGCAGGCGAGGGCCTTTCTGTGTGGAGTTTGCATGTTCTCCCCGTGTCCGCGTGGGTTTCCTCCGGGTGCTCCAGTTTCCCCCACAGTCCAATGACATGCAGGTTAGGTTAACTGGTGACTCTAAATTGACCGTAGGTGTGAATGTGAGTGTGAATGGTTGTCTGTGTCTATGTGTCAGCCCTGTGATGACCTGGCGACTTGTCCAGGGTGTACCCCGCCTTTCGCCCGTAGTCAGCTGGGATAGGCTTCAGCTCGCCTGCGACCCTGTAGAACAGGATAAAGCGGATAAAGATAATGGGTGGGCCTCACACTTCCGGTCGGTAGGTGGCGGTAATGTACCCAGGTGACTGGATGATGCAGAATTTAAATCATCTGGCGGTTGAAGTAAACAGGTAAGTTCTACACTCCTTGTTATTACAGTCGCAAATGTATAAATTTGTTGTAGTTTTTAAAATTGTTTGCATGTACTGTATAAATATAAGTTTAAATATAGGCTGTTATGCGTTTCAGTGGATCATTCATTAGCATTGCATTTTTATTATTTGTAGGGTGGACAGGAATATGTGGCTGATCAGATCTAAGACAACATATGATGTAGAGTTTCCATGAAAATATAAATTTTCTCATCCGCATGTGATTTCGTTGCTTATAGTGGTTATTTTCTGCAGTTATTCTTCTGCAATGCACAGTGAGTTTTTAGCATAGTTCGAATTACGTGGGAGCCAATGGGAGCTGAGCTCCCATTCCCTCAGGCTCCCATGAAAGAAGCAAACTTAATTTTCTGTAGAAGTCTCTCAAATACGTCATATCACCATAATAAGCTTGAATAGCCTATATCACCATAGAAATATAAATAAAACTCGTTTCATTTCCGATCACCATGCAGCCATAACTTCGTATCGAACGTGTTATTAAACCGCAACATGTATACGGCTGTACGTCTTCACCACCACACCACTATGCGCGCAAACTGACATTTGTAGCCTGCGAAATCGAATGTGAAGTTAAGTCCGAAGAAGACTTGTCCTCTATCTCACAACGATCTTCCTTTGTTTAACAATATATATAATTATATATATACACTAGTGGTGGGACGCGATTAAAAATTTATCTAATTAATTAGAGCCTTTGACATTAATTAATCGAAATTAATCGCATAGAAATATCTGACTTGAGAACAGGTAGAAAGACATTTTTTCCACATGGATTTTGAATGACAATACATAAGCTTAAATCAACAAAATATTGTTGGGTTAGCTTGCGCGCCATCTGCCAAGCTTGCTGCTACATGTTTGGCATTGAGGTGGTGTTTCAGGCTTGATGCGCTGCGGTGATACGCGAACTCCTTGTTGCACAATTTACACACGACCACGCTCTTATCAACTCTCCCATCCTGTATTTTATAACAGAATTTCCCCTGCATGGGGCCAACTAAAACGTTCTCATCCGCTTCTTGTACTTCTTCCATCTCTCCTTCCAAAAACCAGCGTCCTTTGAAAACCGGCGTTCTTCTCCTCCTGTTCTTTTTCTGTTTCCGTCCGGCTGTATTCCGTCCCGCATTAGTGCTGCCCCCACAGGTAAAATCCCAAACGACTTCTTCTGAGTTTCCAGAAGGCTGTGTACACCATCAGACGTAATGCCACACTCCACTGCTCTAATGCAGAAGGACGTGTCTGTTATAGTGTGCGATTAAAATGCGTTATTTTTTTTAACGCGTTGATATTTGTGTGATTAATTAATCGAAATTAACGCGCTAATGTCCCAGCCCTAATATATACAATATATAATTTGTTTAACTAATATATATATATATATATATATATATATATATATATATATATATATATATGCAACACCGTGTGTGCGTGCATGCGCGCGCCTGTGTGTGAAAGCTGTGCACTGCAGTGCGCAAAAGTGCGCTGGTCCAGGAGAGCGAGTATGCATTGCTTTTTTTTTTTTTTAAATAGAGACCCCCATAGGGTCAAATTTATAATTCGAACCCTGGTTTTTAGAAACCAGAACCAGAGAAGACAAGATGTTCCTACTTGGGGATGTCTGTATAAACATGCACAGCTCTGAAATACACAAACAGAGACTCATTTAAAGGTTTTCCTGAAGAAAATGATTTGCTCTGCAGTCCTGAGCTCACAGGGGACACAAGTGGCAGCGAGAGCGAGAGATTTACGCTTTTGCTCTTTTAATTCCTTCTTTAAACTGATTGATTTCCTTTCTAATCTGGAATGTTGGTGTATTTGCTCTACAGCGGAGCAGCAGCGGCCACCATTAGGCTTTTAGTTCATAGTGTTAGTTTGTATAGCCGACTGCTACACCTGTCCTGTCTGTATATTTCCTCAAATAAATCAATAAATCTCCACCCTCGGGGGGTAAAGGGTCCGTTTGGAGAGATTTTCCGAGTTGCAGTGAGACCAGGGTGGGATTTAAGTCAGGACTCGCCCCGCCCACTTTTTTGATGGAGCGCTGTGATTGGACAGTTGTTTCAGTGTGCGCGTTTTAAAAAAAAAATAAAAAATCTGATCTTGCTGATCCTCTGGAGAAAGGTGAAGTGTGTGTGTGTGTTGCGATTAAATGGTGTGTAATGCCAGTTCCTTCTCATTGTTTGGGTACCTGTGCAGCACATATAATTTCTAAAATAGATGTCCCTAGCACTACAACCTTGAGTTAACTTTGAGTTAAACCCATAATAATAATTAATCTCGAGGCTGATTAACTTTATTTTATTTCTACTATTGTTTAATTCTTATTATTTTTCTTCCCCAATTATTTTATGCAATTTTATTTTCTATTGTTTACTGTTCTGCTTTTACTTCTGTAAAGCACATTGAACTGCCACTGTGTATGAAATGTGCTATATAAATAAACTTGCCTTGCCTTACAACTGGACGTGTATATCCACTTAAGGAATGTGACATCAAAGCATCTGAAAGTTTCATGAAAGAGTTCAAATAATTTACAAGAGTTGTCCCAAAGTTACCAGCTTTATAATAAATTTAATAAATTCAATAAGGGTCATAAATAATAATAAATCATAATAATCAATTCTGATGGACTGTCCAAGTCTTTTTATCATGGATAAATACTAACTGAAGCATCCAGGTTGCTTTTTCTTCTAAATTATGGTACAACAGAAATGTTGTAATAGGGCTGTGCGATATATCGAATATACTTGATATATCGCCGAAAATTCTGTGTGCGATACATAAAATTATTATATCGTAACTATCGAGTATTTTATGGTCATCTTCCGACTTGCGTTCGTTTCGTGTTTGTTGTGTTTGTTTAAAACATCTCTCTGTCCCTCAGACAGTAACGTGAGAGGCTGCCTAAGGGTAAAGAAAACAATAACGTCACGCACTTGCCAACCAATCCCGGGCGACATCTCGGTGCTGAAAGGAACTTCCGGGAAGATTTTCTAGTTTTGCTGAAATATAGCAGCGCCGCTGACTCAGTTCGTGCAATCGCTGATTTTGCATAGGCTACCGTGTAAGCTCTGTCAATTTCAGCGGCAAATTAAAAATGGAAGCGGACGAATTGGTTCCTAAAAGAACTAGTAAGGGGTCAGTCATCTGGCATTTTTTTGGATTTCGCGAGGAGGACGTGGAACAGCAAATGCCAGTTTGTAAAGTGTGCAAAAAAAAAAACCTGTCATCACGAAAGGCAGCAGCCGGAATTATACACATCTGAGAGGCAGAGCCAGAAAACATTCAGTTCAAAAGTGCGCAAAGAGAAAAATGATGTTTTGCAGATCTCTCTCTTCTCTCCTTCAATCTCTCTCTCTATTGTGAATGTTCCAGTGGTTCTCAGTAGTCAGGTTAATAGCTTGGAGATCTATTTTTTAAAATAATTTAATGAATGAGCACTTTTCTGGGGCGGCACGGTGGTGTAGTGGTTAGCGCTGTCGCCTCACAGCAAGAAGGTCCTGGGTTCGAGCCCCATGGCCGGCGAGGGCCTTTCTGTGTGGAGTTTGCATGTTCTCCCCGTGTCCGCGTGGGTTTCCTCTGGGTGCTCCGGTTTCCCCCACAGTCCAAAGACATGCAGGTTAGGTTAACTGGTGACTCTAAATTGAGCGTAGGTGTGAATGTGAGTGTGAATGGTTGTCTGTGTCTATGTGTCAGCCCTGTGATGACCTGGCGACTTGTCCAGGGTGTACCCCGCCTTTCGCCCGTAGTCAGCTGGGATAGGCTCCAGCTTGCCTGCGACCCTGTAGAAGGATAAAGCGGCTAGAGATAATGAGATGAGATGAGCACTTTTCTTATTTAGGCTAAATGTCTCAGTGTTGAGCTTGCACTTTATTGATCTGAGCTCTGAGCAGCTCTGTATTGTGTTGCCCCTTTGTTGCAATTTTCAAGATTGTTTTTGCAGTTTGTGCCACATCTTTGTTGAATAAAAATAGTCTTATTTCAATTCAATTGTGATTAATCACTAACATGAAAATGTAAAATGTGTTGTTGAAAACCACCTGTAAAATTAACCAAGAATGTTATTTAATCTGCAGGGATTGTAGTGAAAACAGTAAAGAGTAAAAGTTAGATTTCATGGGGTCCTTTAGAGATTCAAATATATCGAGATGTATATCGTATATCATGAAATGGAGAAAATGTATCGGGATATTCATTTTTTCCCATATCGCACAGCCCTATGTTGTAATGAAAACAAGTTTCAGTTTTCACCCATATAGGAGCTCCAATATTTCAGTATCTAAAGGTTGCATAGAGGTTATCCTTCAGGTATAGTTTACCATGAACCAAATGAAGCATTTTTGTTGAGTTTAAGCTGTGTGTCATAAATTCAGGATGTTTTGTTAGCATTTGAAAATGCTTTCATACGCCATGAATGCTGTGTGTGTATGCGAACACCACATCTTCAAAAAATCATTTTGCAAAAATAAGGCAGGACACCATCACAAATTTTAAAAACAGACATCTAATCTTTCTAAAACAGTCAATTTTATGTTGGTGGATGCTTTTTTTTTTTTGCGCTATAACATGCCAAAAATGTCACCAAATTTAATTTTTTCCATTTTTAAACTTTAATATCTTCCAAACCGCTCATCACAGTTTTAGAATACAAAGTACACAGTATATATGGGAAGGTGTATGTGCAATATCAAGCCTCTGTCTTTTGAAATTGCACTTTCCACAGTCCTTCAAATATGCTGCCGCTGAGCATAGTGTAGAATTTCCGAGCAAATTCAAGCCCCCAGAATTCTATGATAAACCAAAAGCACACATGTAAAAGTCCATGTTCTACAAGTACCGGTGCCTGATTTTGACCCTTGAAAATTTGAAGGACCTAGCTTAAATACTTTTCTAGATACAGCAATCTCAAAGTGGCTCCCCAAAAAGCTCTGCTCAAAACGGGTCCGAGGTTAGTTGCAAAAATATTTTTTTATGACAAAACTATAAGGAGTTGGGAGCTAAAATTTAGGACTTTTCCTATTGGGAAGTGTGTGAACCTCCTGGATTTTTTTCAGCCAAATCTGAGATGTTCGAGTGGGAGCATTCGGAGATTTGATGTGGAAAGACCCAGGTTGGTTATTTCTGATGAAGTTAAGTCAAGTTCTGAAAATGCTGGAAAGGGAGATCAGACCCAGACCTTTTATTTTTATTTACATTTGCTTTTATAAGAGTCCAGTTTTTTTTCTTTAAATCCAGTCTTTTTACCTCATGCACTTTTTTTTTTTTTTTTTTTTTTTTAATTCAAAATATAAACAAGGTGATTGTATTTTTATTTGAAGGTGGTCAAATAAGGTTCTGTAACTTTGCTGGTTTGGTGCGTAAAAGTTATTTTTAGTCAATAAAAATAGGCGATTATTTTACAAAGTCAGGACCCTGAGTCGATTAAGGCACGATTATAAAAATGTAGTCTGTTCGTATTATTAAACCAAAGAAAGCAGAATGGGTATCAGCAGGTCAGACTCCAAACAAAACTGACGATCAGTATTGAGGGGTTTTTAAATGCATGTTTGATTCATGATGTTTTTTCCTCAACAGGTCATTAATTTGAACTCTCGTCTCTGAAGAGAAGATGAAAAGAAGTTGCTCGAGTGTTATTGTGTACCATGGGTATGTATGTGTATAATGCAGAAAACTGTCTACTTGGTGTAAAATGTATAAACGCAGTCTGTCATGCAGAAGGACGCCGAGGGTCTCTGGGGGTGGACGGGTTGGAGAGAACAAAACTATAAAGCGGAGTGTATAAAGCACAGTGAACATACAAACATGGACCCATCTACAGTAAATGGTAATAAAAATAAGAATCCAGGACGTAACTGTAGCGCACTTCAGTCAGATAAGTGGAATAGAAATAGTTAACGCGATGCCAATTTTTATTTGTTGGTGCCACACAGGCTGGTTTGACTGTTTCACACTTCTGATCTCGCATGTGATTTCACACACACCATTCTCTAAAGTTTATACAGAAGGGTGTGTAAACCCTTAAACTGTGCTGAGTGTAACTCGGATAACCACTCATTACATCATCATCTCTTCCCACTCGGCGTGGTCTCGGCCTTGGGGTGCTCCTGATATTTGCTCGATAGCAGGCAAACATCTATCAGTCGCTGTAAAGCTGCTTTGTCCTTCATGGTTCTCCTGATCTGCGTCTCATCAACTCCTAAAACTCTCTCAAGATGCGTCCGTTTCTTGTGGGATGTTCTAACGTCGAACAGGACCTGCTTCTGCAAGACATTATTGTCCATTCTACAGACATGGCCAATATACTTGACTTGCTAGTGTTGACAGAAATTACGAATGGGCAATGTTTGGGTCATTTCCTGTAGTCGTTCATTAGATAGCTTGAAACTCCAGTCTACTTGACCTTGAAGCTGGACGTCACGATCTTTCTGGTTTGGAGCATTCTTTCTCTGAAACCCACCTTTGACCATCTTCCTAAGAAAACCATGCCACACAGTCTCGACTTTGCCCGACTCTTTCTCTGTGAGTCCATGCCTGAATGCTGTATAGTAACCTGGAGCGAACACATGTGGTCAGAAATCTAATTCTTGTTGTTAGTTGTATTCTTCTATCTATAAGTACATGTTTCAGTTCATTCCGTTTCTGGAAGGCAGATCCGATCCTGGCATACAGGAACTGAGAGGTGTCCATTTCATCATTTGAGATGGTACAGCCGAGGTATTTAAAACTTCGTACGTTCTTGATTCTGTGGTCATTCATAGTTACCAAGCATCCCTGATTCTTGATCTCATCTTCTACGTGGAAGACCGTTGTCTCGGTTTTACTGTATGACATCTGCAATCCAAACCGTGTATAGGTTTGGTCATATATTTCGAGGATGCTCTTCAGTTCCTGGACAGAGTTAGCAAAAATGGCCTCATCATCTGCATACAGGAGTTCTGTAACATGAGTAATACCAGATTGAGGGGACTTCCTACGATATTCCCTTGGTGACACTTCATTAGGTATGCAGTATTCTATTTTAAGTCCTGCTTCTGGGTGCTTCTTCAGAACCTCACTCTGTGCTATTCGTACAACAAAGTTCATGTATATGTTGAAAATAATGGGGGACTCCAGGGCTCCTTGATGGCATCCTACCAACGTCTCAAAGAAACTTGTTTCGTTTAATACAGGCTTTCGTGCCAATGTATAATGCATGTAGTACAGAAACCACGTGAGGACACTTGAGTCGGATCTCCAAGCACCTGACCGGAGCATCTCTCGGAATCCAATCGTACGCCGCTTTAAAATGCATATCCTGGACCAATTTCGTGTTTTTTTTTTTTTTTTTATACGAAAATATGTCCCTTTACACACTCATCCAGAAGGGTAATTTTGAACAAGGCCATCTGTCTACAGCAAAAAAATAATAAAATAGCAAAACGCGTCTGGAAAAATCCCAAGGGAGCCTGGAGCCAGATTCGTGACGTCACCTGCGGAAGCGCCAGCAGGCTGCGAGAGCTTGCACGGTTTCAGTGCACAGCCTGTGTAGACCAAGTTTAGCAGCTAGCGATTTTGCATTGAAATATGGAATTGTCACCTGAGCGCAATGTTACTTCACCTTTGGATGAAGAATATAATGAGATGTCAGAATTGGGGCTTCATCTGTTTGGATTTGATGATGAGTCAAGTAGTGAAGACAACGGAGACAACACCGGGGATGTAAATAATACGGTCGTTTTCTCATAAACCAGTGCTGACATAGGATTCAGAAGGAGGCGTCCTGCACGTGACGTCATGAAAATCAGCATTTGCCGGGAAATCCAAATGCCAAGTTTTTTCAGAGGCGGACGAATTTGCCTCAAATGGCTTGATTTCAACTGAATTTTTCTGGTATTGTGCAAGGTAAAAAAAATTGCACAAAATGTGACAGATATTTGACAAAAGTTTAATATAAAATAGGAGAATTACATTGATCTTGCTCCTGAATTTACCCGTGATATGCACTTTAAGATCCACAAAGGCTATGTAGACCGGCGTTTTGGACTTCCTTGTACAACCCCGATTCCAAAAAAGTTGAGACAAAGTACAAATTGTAAATAAAAATGGAATGCAATGATGTGGAAGTTTCAAAATTCCATATTAATAGAACATAGATGACATATCAAATGTTTAAACTGAGAAAATGTATCATTTAAAGAGAAAAATTAGGTGATTTTAAATTTCATGACAACAACAGATCTCAAAGTTGGGACAAGGCCATGTTTCCCACTGTGAGACATCCCCTTTTCTCTTTACAACAGTCTGTAAACGTCTGGGGACTGAGGAGACAAGTTGCTCAAGTTTAGGGATAGGAATGTTAACCCATTCTTGTCTAATGGAGGATTCTAGTTGCTCAACTGTCTTAGGTCTTTTTTTGTCGTATCTTCCGTTTTATGATGCCCCAAATGTTTTCTATGGGTGAAAGATCTGGACTGCAGGCTGGCCAGTTCAGTACCCGGACCCTTCTTCTACGCAGCCATGATGCTGTAATTGATGCAGTTTGTGGTTTGGCATTGTCATGTTGGAAAATGCAAGGTCTTCCCTGAAAGAGACGTCGTCTGGATGGGAGCATATGTTGCTCTAGAACCTGGATATACCTTTCAGCATTGATGGGGTCTTTCCAGATGTGTAAGCTGCCCATGCCACACGCACTAATGCAACCCCATACCATCAGAGATGCAGGCTTCTGAACTGAGCGCTGATAACAACTTGGGTCGTCCTTCTCCTCTTTAGTCCGAATGACACGGCGTCCCTGATTTCCATAAAGAACTTCAAATTTTGATTCGTCTGACCACAGAACAGTTTTCCACTTTGCCATAGTCCATTTTAAATGAGCCTTGGCCCAGAGAAGACGTCTGCGCTTCTGGATCGTGTTTAGATACGGCTTCTTCTTTGAACTATAGAGTTTTAGCTGGCAACGGCGGATGGCACGGTGAATTGTGTTCACAGATAATGTTCTCTGGAAATATTCCTGAGCCCATTTTGTGATTTCCAATACAGAAGCATGCCTGTATGTGATGCAGTGCCGTCTAAGGTCTCGAAGATCACGGGCACCCAGTATAGTTTTCCGGCCTTGACCCTTACGCACAGAGATTCTTCCAGATTCTCTGAATCTTTTGATGATATTATGCACTGTAGATGATGATATGTTCAAACTCTTTGCAATTTTACACTGTCGAACTCCTTTCTGATATTGCTCCACTATTTGTCGGCGCAGAATTAGGGGGATTGGTGATCCTCTTCCCATCTTTACTTCTGAGAGCCGCTGCCACTCCAAGATGCTCTTTTTATCCCCAGTCATGTTAATGACCTATTGCCAATTGACCTAATGAGTTGCAATTTGGTCCTCCAGCTGTTCCTTTTTTGTACCTTTAACTTTTCCAGCCTCTTATTGCCCCTGTCCCAACTTTTTTGAGATGTGTTGCTGTCATGAAATTTCAAATGAGCCAATATTTGGCATGAAATTTCAAAATGTCTCACTTTCAACATTTTGATATGTTGTCTATGTTCTATTGCGAATATAATGTCGGTTTTTGAGATTTGTAAATTATTGCATTCCGTTTTTATTTACAATTTGTACTTTGTCCCAACTTTTTTGGAATCGGGGTTGTATTCTCAATCAGTTGACGTAAAATGAATGTAGCATCAGATGTTTATCTATTCACTCGGAAGCCAAATTGTGATGATAAGACATGTTTGTAGCTTCCCTAATCCTTTCAACAACAATCCTGGATAGCGCCTTGGAGACTGTTGCAACTATACTCAGCCCTCCTATAATTCTCCGCAAGTGATTTGAGACCCCTTTTGTACAGACAGGTTGTGTTGGCTCTCAACCACTGGGATGGTACTTGGAGACATGGCCATGTCATTCCAATCAGAAGCGTGATGTATTTTATTAAACTCATGGACATCGTATATTTAAGTTGTTCTGCATACACCTTGTCTATCCCCTGGCATCTGCCATTCTTAAGTCACTTCATGCTTTTCTTAACTTCTGTATTGTCGGGTATCAGAACACTTATCTCAGGAAGGTCATCAGGCGGTAGTATGTGTGGATATTTCTCCGGTTCTTCCAGTTCAGGTTGGGGCTCTTACACTCAGCTGCTAAAGTGCACACAAGTGTTTCTCTAGTTTCGGTGGTGGTATTAATAGATTATTGCTCCGCGAGAGTGATGTATGTTGTTTCATTAATCTGAATTCCTCCTCTGTGTCCCGTTGTTGACTTGGCATAATTCAGCTGGTCTGCCTTAGCTTTGAAAAAGGCATTTTTCAGTTGTGTGCAAAGCTTTCTCATTTCATAGGATAGCGGTTTTTTTTTTTTTTTTCCCCTTCACTGGGTCTTTTTCTGTCCGATGCCTGTCTGTGAGTGAGTTCCTGATAGGTATCGTTTGTCCACGGTTTTCAATTCTCGTCTTAGTCTTCGGGCGTACTGTCTCCTTCGGTGCCTGCTGGATGGCATTTATTACCAATTCTTCCATCTCATCTAGCTGCAAGAAGCTTGGGTCGTCAGTTAGAATTCAATCAAGTCTCACACTATATGAAGCTTGAATTTCAGGGTCGTCTCTGTTTTTGAATGTCTGGGTATGGGGGGGGGTGCTTTCCTTTTTCCGAAGATCTTTTTCACCTGTTTTCTTGTTGGAAAAACAGCCTGCATAACAACTATGCAATGGTCAGATTCAAATATCTGACTTTGCATTGGGTACACACGACAGTTCGTGGTCTCATATTTAATATACCAGTCAGCCATTATGTAGTCGAGCCTGCGTTTATAGCCAAGGTTGGAATAGAATGACCATCTGATCTTGTTGCGAACATTGTATTCAATAGGTAGAGTTCGTTGCTTTCTGCCGTCTTGATCAGCTTGACGCCATTAAAGCTTGTTGGATCCTTATCATTATATGGCCCTACACCTCTCCAGTGTTCTCCAATGGTGGCAATGATGTTTTTAAATGATGGATGGTCTTTCCTCATCTTCTGGATAGCCTTAAGGCCTCTGTATGCTCTTGTGACAAGGCTTTCGCAGATGGCTTTTCGCAGACAGTTGTAATTTATTGTTGAGCAGGGGAATAGGTGTGCATGATGTTATTCACTGGCACAACGCAAGGGGGCGCGAAGTCGCTAGGAGTAGTTGGTGGGTGTGGTTAGTGGAGTGTTTATCCTCCGGTTACTTATGACTAGAACTTTTTTTTTATTTTTTATAATGACTAGAACTGGAGTCGTATAGATGTACGTACTTCCTCAATCAACCGCTCTTCATGCTGCTCCATCTTCGCTCGTGTTTTTAAAAATGCCAGTCGTGAAAACAAAACAAACCGGGAAAGTAGGGAAGCAGAAGTGTGTGTACAGCGGGTAGAGTGGACCAATCAGAGCCCTCTTGTCTGCGGCGCTGTCTGCGAGGCTTCTGCGGTGGTCACAATTTTTGGGAGGTGCGCACAGAGCGTCTGCGAAGGTGGGGGGGCTACGCAGACACTGTCTGCGACACCATCTGCGAGGACTGGGTTGTCAGCATAAATTGGCCTTTATTCAGTGTTCGGTAGAAATTCTCTTTGGAGGAGATTCGGTGTTCTTCAGTTGGACAATAACAACAATATATTCCTCATTTCACCCCATTCACCTTAATCCTCACCATCGTCATTCTTCCCTCTATAATGTGCTCCACATCCAAGAGTCGAACATGTGGTGCTAGCACAAGTGCAACGCCTGCACGTGTAATATTCATACCATTTATGCAATACCCGCCAACCTTTAAGAACCTTGTCATCAAAATGTATTTCACCCTTGCCTCGCAAGCGAGCCTGCTGCATGCATGTTATATCCTGCATCAAATGCTTGCATTTTGTTACGCAATCCACTAGCTTACTCTCGCAGTTACAAATTCTAGCGTTGATTGTTCCTAAGTGAAACATGTGACCTCTCTGCCCTGATTTTGAGCTTCCGATGTTCTTCATAGTTGTCAAATACACACACACACACACACACACACACACACACACACACACACACACACACACGTAAAACAGAATGGTACAAATCGTTCTTCCACTCAATCAAGTTGTTACACTGCAAAAAATGGCCTTTCAAAAATAAGAAATAAAAGATTAAAACGAAGCATATTTGCTTGAATCAGGTGAAAAAAAAAAAATCTGCCAATGGAACTAGTCAAATTTGACTTGGTAAGATTTCTTAAAGTAAAATGAAAAATCTAACCTGTTTTTAGATGAAATAATTCCAAAATAAGATTGGGGAACTTATTACGCGAGATCTGATTAACTCAAAATAATCAAAATAGTTCTTATAACAAGATCGTACTTCTTACATTTAGCCATTCAAGTCATTTTTATTTATTTCATTTTAAGGGTATTTCACTTAAATTCATGACCAAGTCTTAGCAGTAAAAACTGAATTTAAGATAAATATACTAATATTAGGATTGTTAAATTCTACAACTAAGCACTGCTAGCTTAAAAGATTCTCCTTTTGCGACCTGTAATTAGTAAAATACTCTAGATACGAGACCAGAGACTATCTTGAATCAAGTTGACGACACGTGTAGCATTGCAACAAGTTTATTTTTTTTCCCATTTCAACATTCAAACATTAAAACATCTCTTAAGATTCCACTTCCTCAGGACCTCAGGCACCAAAAAAAAAAAAAAAACAAGTCTACGCATTTTGACTTACAGTGCTTACACAACGCCAAAGCAACAGTGCATTTTGGGGGCACCGACTATTCATGTGTACGAGGGGTTTACAAGATCAGGCACAAAAAAACCCCAAACAAACAAAAAAACACTGAACTTAACTCGCAGCATTCCAAAAAGACCTCACTAAAACGCCCTCCACTCACTCATAGCCTTTTTGAAGGCGCTTGTCTGGTCTAGAGTCTGTACAGCATCTAGAAGGACGTCATTCTGAATGACTGACTGAGAAAACACTCGCAGTAAACTTAGGATCTGTAAGGTGGAGTTGAATTGTAATGAAAGATTCAAAGATTTCAGTAAAGTTCATTTATTCCCAAAACAAGCATACTTTTTTCTTGAAACAAGATGAACCGCATTTGACACATGTCCAAAATGTACTTACTTGTTTTATTTTCAAAGGTGCTCCAAATAAGACTTTTTCAAGACATTTTGTCTCATCTCATCTCATTATCTCTAGCCGCTTTATCCTTCTACAGGGTCGCAGGCAAGCTGGAGCCTATCCCAGCTGACTACGGGCGAAAGGCGGGGTACACCCTGGACAAGTCGCCAGGTCATCACAGGGCTGACACATAGACACAGACAACCATTCACACTCACATTCACACCTACGCTCAATTTAGAGTCACCAGTTAACCTAACCTGCATGTCTTTGGACTGTGGGGGAAACCGGAGCACCCGGAGGAAACCCACGCGGACACAGGGAGAACATGCAAACTCCACACAGAAAGGCCCTCGCCGGCCCCGGGGCTCGAACCCAGGACCTTCTTGCTGTGAGGCGACAGCGCTAACCACTACACCACCGTGCCGCCAGACATTTTGTCTATACAAGATTTTCAAGATGGACTGTCTAAAAACTAGCCTTTCTAGCTAAATGAGGTTTTGCTTGTTGGACAATTATGTCTTATAATAAGGGTGGCGAGATGTTTTGACTTGAAAATAGACAAACTTCCTAAGATTATTTTTTGCAGTGTACTATCAGAATCAATCAAAACAGCTTCTTGCCTTTTATATCTATAGCCCAGAGTGAAAGACAGGCGCGGTTTTAAGGGGTGGCAAAAGGTGGCAGTTGCCACTGTAAAAATATGTCTTGCCACCCCAGTTGCCCCCCATTTTAAAAAGAAATATTTATTAAAAAACATTTTTGAAATTCAATTATCTATCTACAGAGATACTAAGCCCTCATCTCATCTCATCTCTACCTACCGTTATTTACCAGACCCTCCAGGATTTCGTGATGTTGCGATTTGCAACGTCAACACAAATTCAACCGATCCCCGTGAATTCAGGGCAGTGTTGCAATTATATCCAATCGCCACAACTTACCCGCAAATTTGACCAATCGTTGGCGTCGTCTTGAGGTGACGTCGACAAACTACCTTCTGCCTTACTTCCGTGTATCATAATTGTTTAATTTAGTCTTCAGGAGAGACTGCCTGCACTAATGACTTTTAATATTTAACATATCACTCAATTTTAATCACAAAAAGAGAAAATCGCAACAATTTCCCGCAACTTTCACTTCCTCCCGCAATGTAATCGCAACAAAAACCTAAACACCGCAACTTTCATTGCAATTTTTTGGAAAAACCCACGCAACATCAGACATTTTAGCCCGCAACAATCACAAAAAAGGCCCACGGAATCCTGGGGGGACTGGTTTACGTTATTTCACACCCCACCCCACCCCTGGAATTTTGAAATGGTTTCACCCAGAGAGAGACGTTCTGTTAGCATTACTAGCAGGCAGGGCTTTGAACCGGTTCAAGGAACGAAAATGAAAACCGGGAACTTTTTCTATTTCACATGGAACAGAAACGAAACCAGAAACTTTATTATTTTTTATGTTCCGGAACAGAAACGCTTATTAAAAATAATGGTAACCGGTTAATACCGGTTTTTATTTCGTTCCTCAAAGTTTCCGTAGCCTACAAATAAAAAAGCCATGAGTGTCTGAGCAAAGAAGAGCCTGAACGATACAACCTCCCTATTGGCTGTTTGTAAAAATGTATCCGTTGTTGCCCCTCCCACGGGAATCATCGCGGGCTCGAGAGACGAGACCTGACGAGTTAGTTCGTTGGTAGCAGAACAAAATGTCTGGACACAAATCGCGTTTTCAGAAAAGGAAAGAAAATAAACGGAGGGTTGAAAATACAAAAAAGGAGGCAGAAAATGCAAAACGAGTTTTAAGGTAGGACAAATGGTTACTTTTCTGAGGCAGCCCGCCGTGGCTGCCTGCAGGCTTATTTATTATAGCCCATTTAGTTAAAATAGTTGATATAAAATGTTTATAGTTATAGTTATGTGATGGTTGTCCTGATTTAGACTGGTGGTTTTTTTTTTTTTTTTTCTGGGGGGGGGGTTGCGCGATGTTGCACCTGGGTCCAGATTAGGGCAGAACCGGCCCTGGCTACATTTCAGGTGTAGTTTGTTTTATGTATGTATGTACTTGAATAGATGTGTACTTGGTCTTCCAATATGGCGCCTAACAAAATCTCGTGGCGCGGTGACGTCATGCGGTAGCCCTCTATAGGGCCTGACTAGCCTTTGGTAACACACTAAACGAATTATCTTTCATTTCTGGCACTTTTTCTGTTTGTGTAGATGGGAAGACATACTGAGAATCCAAATCACCAACATTTGAAATAATTGTTTTGAATTATTTCTTGTCTTATTTAATGAAGGTTGTAATAGAATTAGCCTACATTTGGCTTAAGCTGGATGAGACAGAGACATCATTTTATAGCCATTTGTTAAACAGCTGACAGGGAACGTAATTAACCGTTCCGGGAACGAAATTTTTTTGTTCTAACCGGTTCGGGAACGTCTATTTAATGGTGGAACCCAAAACCGGAAACGTTAAAATTCCGTTTCTGTTCGGAACGAACCAATAGGAAAAAAATTCTGGTTCAAAGCCCTGCTAGCAGGTCAGCCTAGCTCGCGTTTTTGTTTGTGTGCTATTCAGTTTAGTGATATACGGTACAGATGTGCCCATCCTCGATTTCCGTAAAACTAAAAGAAACAAATTAAGTATAAGTTTGAAGTCTTCAGTAAAGATCCACAATCAAAACCGTTCGCTATCTGTCTATTTTTTGATACATCGCTAGGGCAGAATAGTTCCATTCATTGCTTGGGAATATACTTTCAGAAAAGATGGTTTAGATGGTTGAATCCGTTTTCCTTGATGGTACAATAGCTCAATACATATTTGACAAGATGACTTGATTGTGAGTCTTTCTTGAGTGTAAGTAAAAATTATTTCTACGATTTGCATAAACTGCTGCATCGACAACCTATGCCCCCCTCCTGGAACCTATGCCCCTCCTTTGCCACCCTAAGGAAAAATCTCTGGAGCCGCCACTGGGGAAAGAGGCTACTTCATAAACTGGTGCCAGAGCTCCGTTCGCTCACCCAGTCGCAAGACTAGGCTCCCCGGGGTGTACCTGCCACACAAGGTGACGGAGGTGGAGATGGCTTGAGTGTGAGAGGTGATTAGACTTAGCTGGACTTTCAACCACTGCCTTCTAAGCCTAGCAGTAAAACTGAGAGTTGCGCATCACACAAATTTGTTACAACAATTGGTTACAACCGTGTTGAGCAGAAAAGCATCTCCGAATGTGCAACTACACAAGACCATGTCAGGTTCCGATTGTGTTTTAGCCTAACATTTTAAAGTTGCCGGAAGTAAAAGTGTGTTTTTATTTTTTTTTTCACTTTATTTTTCTGCAGAACCTGGCTCAGCTTGCTCTTCATATTTCTGATAGACAAAGGTAAGAACTTGACTCACTTTCATAAACAACATGAAGAGCATTTTCTGAGATGTGAAAATATCTACTTCCTGTGCTTTACCCTCAGACTGTAAATCCTTTTCCTCTGATTTTTATTAAAGTGTCGGGGCAGATCACCACAGTTGAAGCTGTTCTAGGAGGCTCTGTGATCTTATCGTGTTCAGCCAGTCGCTATGAAAAGGACGTGTTCTGGCGTCACGATAACACCAAGACGGTGTACGACATCATCGACGGTAAAGAGAATTTTCATGACCAGCATTCAGCGTACAGGAGCAGAGTCAAAGGTTTTCAATCGGAGTTCACAAAAGGGAATTACTCCATCAGATTAAGTGACGTGAAACACACTGATGCAGGAATTTACAGCTGCCACGTCCCTGGCTCCAGGACTCTCCAAGTAGGACTGAAGGTTCCAGGTGTGTGTGGGTGTTTTTCCATTTCTGATTCAGTATTTTAGATTTGAGATTTCTGGAGCCTTAAATGCGTCGCCTTCTGGTCCAGTTTGATTGTTATAAATTCAAACATTGCAGTTTGTTCATTTTTATGATCCAAAAAAGTATAGAGTCACCGCTGTGCAGTTGATGCATATACCCGAGTAAATGTTCAACACGGCTGAATCACAGTTTTTGTTTTTTCCACAGAGTATACAGTGAGAGCTCAACGGCACAAATTTGTGCAAACGAGCCGAGGAGCGAGAAGACGGTGTGACACTCGTTTGCTTTTCTCTGCAGCTCTGTTGGGACTGAGTGTATGGTTTCTTTGTTTGAGCATTTGAGTTTTGATAATTTGGTAGAAGACCTACACCTTTCTTTCTGATAAATGTGTTTATGTACGTCAATGAATGCTGTATTTTTCTAAAGATTAAATATTTTGTCCTGATTGATGTGATTCAAAACAGATTGGGACCATTTAATTTTATACACGTGTACAATCCTGTATGTGTACAACGCCAAGAACACCTGCACTTTTCTTTATGATAATTTTTTTTTATACTGTACATTACTGAATGTTGCATTTTTTTTCTAAAGATGAAGTCTTTAACCCTGAATGTTGACTGTGATTTTAAAACAGATCAGAATTAATTATTTTTTTACACATGTAAATAAATGTGATTGAGAGAAAAACTTTCGGCGCCCTTCTACATGACAGACTGTGTTTTTATGGGAATAACCATGGTGGGACTGGTGATGATGGGACTGTTGGGCTGTATTGCAGCTGATGTAGACCAATACCCTCTGCTTTAGCATCTCTTATCCATCCAAAACTTTGGAAATTAGATTCATGATGTTCCCAGCAATCTTTTGTAATACTTTTAGCAGGATGGTTGTCATAATGCCCCTGAAGATTGACCCAATATGCCATCATCAATTGTAGCCTTCCTTAATGGCATTTCCCGCATTTCCATCTGCACTGAAGACACTGGGGATGTTTGAAAAGACCCACTGCAAATTCTCAAAGCCTGACCTTGTATCCATCCATTATCTCTAGCCGCTTTATCCTGTTCTACAGGGTCGCAGGCAAGCTGGAGCCTATCCCAGCTGACTACGGGTGAAAGGCGGGGTACACCCTGGACAAGCCGCCAGGTCATCACAGGGCTGACACATAGACACAGACAACCATTCACACTCACATTCACACCTACGGTTAATTTAGAGTCACCAGTTAACCTAACCTGCATGTCTTTGGACTGTGGGGGAAACCGGAGCACCCGGAGGAAACCCACGCGGACAGGGGGAGAACATGCAAACTCCACACAGAATGGCCCTTGTCGGCCGCTGGGCTCGAACCCAGGACCTTCTTGCTGTGAGGCAACAGCGCTAACCACTACACCACCGTGCTGCCCTGAGCTTGTCGTACATGTAATACTTTTAATGTTTGATTCTGCTGCAGACATATATACGCTAGACATCCATAATCAAACACAGATCTCATAAGAGCCCAATATATGTTTTTTAAGGACGCTCTATTTGCTCCCCAAGTTTGTTCTGTCAAACACTGGAGAATATTGAGTATCTTTTTACATTTATTTTTGACCTTATCCAAGTGAATCTTCCATGTTAGCTTTTCATCAAATGAAACTCCTAAAAGGCGGCACGGTGGTGTAGTGGTTAGCGCTGTCGCCTCACAGCAAGAAGGTCCTGGGTTCGAGCCCCGGGGCCGGCGAGGGCCTTTCTGTGCGGAGTTTGCATGTTCTCCCCGTGTCCGCGTGGGTTTCCTCCGGGTGCTCCGGTTTCCCCCACAGTCCAAAGACATGCAGCTTAGGTTAACTGGTGACTCTAAATTGACCGTAGGTGTGAATGCGAGTGTGAATGGTTGTCTGTGTCTATGTTTCAGCCCTGTGATGGCCTGGCGACTTGTCCAGGGTGTACCCCGCCTTTCGCCCGTAGTCAGCTGGGATAGGCTCCAGCTTGCCTGCGACCCTGTAGAACAGGATAAAGCGGCTAGAGATAATGAGATGAGAAACTCCTAAAAATCTTACTACCTTGACTTGCTCAAGAGGATGACCATATTTTATAGAAATAGATGAGATTTTACGTCTTCTTGTAAAACATATTACTTGCATTTTGGAAACTGATGATCTAAATCCCCGTTTATTTGCCCATTTTTCTACTTCATTTATTGCGGCTTGCATTTTTGTTTTGACATATGATCTATTGCGGCCTCTAATCCGTAAGGCCCCATCATCTGCGTAGAGAGATTTGCCTATACCTTGTTCAACGGTTGAGAAGATATCATTGATCATCTCATCTCATTATCTGTAGCCGCTTTATCCTGTTCTACAGGGTCGCAGGCAAGCTGGAGCCTATCCCAGCTGACATTAGATTAGATTAGATTAGATTAGATTGAACTTTATTGATCCCTTTGGGAGGGTTCCCTCAAGGAAATTAAAGTTCCAGCAGCATCATTACAGGATAAACAGAGAATGGAAAATAGAGAAAACTTCTAGATAAATTAAATTAAGTATTTACATATACAAATATAAAAAAGAATAAGATATGGGGAGAAAAAAAAAGTCCATCAGGAGAGGTATTGCACATTGTCCAGTATTGTTTTTTTTGTCAGGCTAGGCTACTGCTCCTTCCCATCCTCTGTCCTCCTGTTACCCCTCCTCTCCCAGAGAGGAGTTGTACAGTCTGATGGCGTGAGGGACAAAGGAGTTTTTGAGTCTGTTCGTCCTGCACTTGGGAAGGAGCATTCTGTCACTGAACAGGCTCCTCTGGTTGCTGATGACGGTGTGCAGAGGGTGACTGGCATCGTCCATGATGTTCAGTAGTTTGTCCATAGTCCTCTGCTCTGCCACCGTCACCAGAGAGTCCAGCTTCACGCCGACCACAGAGCCGGCCCGCCTGATCAGTTTGTCCAGCCTGGATGTGTCCTCCTTGAATGTGCTGCCCCTCCAGCACACCATGGTGTAAAACAGGACACTGGCGACCACGGACTGATAGAACATCCACAGGAGTTTCCTGCAGATGTTAAAGGAACAGTCCACCGTACTTCCATAATGAAATATGCTCTTATCTGAATTGAGACGAGCTGCTCCGTACCTGTCCGAGCTTTGCACGACCTCCCAGTCAGTCAGACGCGCTGTCACTCCTGTTAGCAATGTAGCTAGGCTCAGTATGGCCAATGGTATTTTTTGGGGCTATAGTTAGATGCGACCAAACTCTTCCACGTTTTTCCTGTTTACATAGGTTTATATGACCAGTGACATGAAACAAGTTCAGTTACACAAATTGAAACGTAGCGATTTTCTATGCTATGGAAAGTGCGCACTATAATGACAGGCGTACTAACACCTTCTGCGCGCTTCGGCAGCACATTGATTCGGAGCTCAGATATCAATGCGCTGCCAAAGCGCGCAGAAGGTGTTAGTACGCCTGTCGTTATAGTGCGCACTTTCCATAGCATAGAAAATCGCTACGTTTCAATTTGTGTAACTGAACTTGTTTCATGTCACTGGTCATATAAACCTATGTAAACAGGAAAAACGCGGAAGAGTTTGGTCGCATCTAACTACAGCCCCAAAAAATACCATTGGCCATGCTGAGCCTAGCTACATTGCGAACAGGAGTGACAGCGCGTCTGACTGCGTCTGACTGACTGGGAGGTCGCGCAAAGCTCGGACAGGTACGGAGCAGCTCATCTCAATTCAGATAAGAGCATATTTCATTATGGAAGTACGGTGGACTGTTCCTTTAAAGGACCGCAGCCTCCTCAGGAAGTACAGCCTGCTCTGTCCCTTCCTGTACAAGTGGTTGGTGTTGCAAGTCCAATCCAGCTTGCTGTCCAGCCACAGCAAGCTGGGTGAGAGGTGGGATACACCCTGGACAAGTCACCAGGCTATCGCAGGGCTGACACAGAGACAAACAACCATTCACATTCACACCTACGGTCAATTTAGAGACACAAGTTAACCTAACCTGCATGTCTTTGGACTGTGGGGGAAACCGGAGCACCCGGAGGAAACCCACACGGACACAGGGAAAACATGCAAACTCCACACAGAAAGGCCCTCGCCAGCCACTGGGCTCAAACCCAGAACCTTCTTGCTGTGAGGCAACAGTGCTAACCACTACACCACCGTGCCGCCCAAATATATACAGTATATTTGGGCGGCACGGTGGTGTAGTGGTTAGCACTGTTGCCTCACAGCAAGAATGCTGATTTTGCTTTACACAGAGTTCTCTTCATCTCACACACTGAATGAATGAATGAATTTTCCTGGCGCTCCGGTTTTCTGCTCTCTGTAGAATAATAATATCGATAATAACTGATTGTTTTTCCCTCTCAGCCCAGAAGTTTGTGTTTCAGAGTGCCATGAAATCCTCTCCATAGCTTTATATCCCTCTCTTTCTTTCAGTGTAAAAGGTACAAGGTTGGTTATTTGTGCTGAAGTTAAGCAGAGATGCCGAGGCTCCCGGAAAATCAGTACAACTCCCGACCTTAAGGGCAACAAGGAAATCTTCCCGATTTCACAATAATAATAAACTAATAATAATAATAAATGTGTCTCTGTATAAACACGATGCTTCCACCTGCTATAAGATCCTCCTGAGTTTCTCAGATAGACCAGAAATGTAGGGAATGACAATGTTCTTGCGTTTGTTCCTGTTATCATCCTTGTCAGTTATGTTCCTTTTTATGCTCTTTAGGAAAGCCCTGCATTCACATAAATTGGGGGTCATTAGGACCTTGCAACACAGGGCTCAGAACATTCCTACAACGTTAGAGGGAAAAGAGGAGCAGAATCATATCAAGAAAGCACTTCAGAATTGCGGTTATCCCAACTGGGCTTTCCTAAAGAGCATAAAAAGGAACATAACTGACAAGGATGATAACAGGAACAAACGCAAGAACATTGTCATTCCCTACATTTCTGGTCTATCTGAGAAACTCAGGAGGATCTTCTACAAACACAACATTCCGGTACATTTCAGACCCAGTAACACCCTGAAGCAGAAACTGGTCCACCCTAAGGACAGAATACCCAGACACAAACAGGACAACGTAGTTTATGCAATTCAGTGCAGTGAGGATTGCATGGACTCATATATTGGGGAAACAAAACAACCGCTATACAGGCGCTTGGCTCAACACAGGAGAGCCAGCTCCTCAGGCCAGGACTCGGCTGTCTACATTCATCTTAACAACAAAGGACACTCATTTCATGATTGTAACGTATGCATTTTAGCCAGAGAGGATCGTTGGCATGAGCGAGGAGTTAAAGAAGCCATTTTTGTCAACCTGGAACAGCCATCACTGAACAGAGGTGGGGGTCTAAGGCTACATCCACACGACAACGGCAACCAGATGTTATTTAAAAAAAATATCGCGTCCACATGGGCAACGATCAGTAAAATATCAGGTCCATATGGCAACGCAACGCTTGCTGAAAACGATGCAATACACATGCCACACCTCTAGGGGCGCTGTAAGACGGTCCCTTCGGAGACACCAGAACAATAGAAGTAAGGACGCATGCGCATAAACTATTATGCGCGAGACTTCATATTAGCCACAAAGTCAGAAAAATCTGTTCATAAAATTACATTATAATGACCAAATACAATGAAAAGTATTTTTCCAGTCTCACCTGTGAAAGGTAATCCCATGTGATCTCGTTTGGACGGCAAACCTGTTGGTACAGTTAAACGCAGCACATGAATCTTTATTCTCCGCTTTGATCCATCCAATATGGCAGCGAGGATGACGTATGAATCTACGCGGAAGGCGGCGTCTTTAATGGTCCGGAATAAATTGAATGCTACACATTGATGGATTAATTTGTTCTTCTACGCCCTTTTTGAGGAATGTATTGTAGGACTTAAAGCAACATCTGAAGAGGTGAGATCGCTCCTTTTTTTCCCTATTTTTGCTGGCGGGATTGACTCTGCCCTAAGGGCTATTCTCTCTCTCTCACTTTGCACCATTACACAATAAATATTCACAGTGAAAATATTTTGTAAGCGCGTTTCATGAACCAAGTTATAGGATTTGTTGACAACTTGCATCGAGTTCATTACACTTCTACCCTGCGTGAAGCACTCACAGTCATGTGGTTGTGACGTCATCGTAAACAAATCCGTTCTACTCATCCAGACGACTTCGCAACGGCAACGTTGCCAGATCTTTCCACTCTGGAACCCGTTCTCAAAAGATTGCGTTTTGGGGCACCCAAAACGCCAGTGCCGTGTGGACGACAGGCCGAAACGATAAACAATTGTATCGGATTCACCTGAATCCGTTGCCGTGTGGACAGGGCCTAAGACATCATTTATCAACCATCTACAATGCGGTCTTGGACACTCTTCTCAGACGGCTGGGTGTACGCCAGGACCCAGCTGTTTTCGGTGACTCACAGGAGGACAGAGAGAGTCAGATTGCCATTGATCACCCTGACGGGCAATCCTTTGATCACCCTAATGACTCGCCGTTCACACCCAGCCTCCAGTGACCCACACCAACATGATGCCTCAATGACACCTTAGATGAGCTGGTCATCAGAATTCTGATTCTGATCCAGGAGAGGACACCGGCGCGGGAACCGGGGGTGCGGGGGGTGCGGCAGCACCCCCTGGTGGTGGACCCTCAAAACTGACATGAACATAAAACAAAACTTACGTGAAAATATTTGTTTATTTATTTGTTTTCATTTGGCTCTGCTGATTTTATATGTCATGTTTTAGATGTAGGATGATGAGGGCTACATTTTAGTTATTTAAAAAAGGATTTAATTAAAACTTATAACTTAATATGTAGCCTAGTGGACCATCAGAATTTTTTTTGTCGTGACGTTGACGTTCAGCTTTTCAGCGCGCGAAATTACAGTTTATCTAGAGCAGATGTAAAACCTGCGACTGTTAAACCACAGCTGTGCGCTTCTGCTTCTAAAATAACCTGTCCTTCGTAATCGTGTTAACTGAGAATTGTCATTGACAGACAGGCTTCAGATTCTTCCGTCATCACTCAAAAAAAAAAAAAAACGTCGTTTTTATGGATTAGGCCTATAAGTAGTAGGCAGTTTAACGAAATATTGCAATTGCAAGCTTAAAAGGATTTCGGACGCCTGATTGGTTAAAATGCAGGAACTTGCATCTAAGGCCCACTTTACACGGGGACGGTCTGAAACAAAAACGCAAAAGTCCGTTTTTGTTCTCACTTTTTTCCGCATCTACACGACCATTTTCAAGGAGGAAATCTGCGTCTATACGGTGACACATAAATGTGTGGAATTCAATTGGATGTGCATGCCAGGCGGCTAAGTGGTGCTGTGAAAGACCTCCGCTATGTCTGCACGCACGCGCAACGTCTTCCGTCTTGTCTGATCTGCACATCTGCGCTGCGAAAACTTTGACTACTCTGGCTATGGTAAGTAAGAAAGTAAGTAAAAAAGTAAGAGCATGCTATACCCGCCTCTGTTCATTAACGGTATATGTGCAGATTCGGTATAGATGTTCGAAGGACTCCTGGACGTTTATTAAAGCTGCCAGAGCAGCTTGAAGGTCCGTTGGATCGATGTAATCAGACATGCTCTTACTTTTTTACTTACTTTCTTACTTCCCGGGCTGGCATGTACAGTATATGACATATGTATGACGTGAACGCGTACCCGACGTGAGCAGATCCGAGCAGAGTTTCGCGTATTGGGTAGTTTAGACGGATATGCAACGGGGGCTGTTTTTAACTTATCCACTCTGGAAGGCGTTTTCAATTTTTTCTGTTTTTCAGCCTCGGAAACGCCGTCCCCGTGTAGACGAAAGGCACTTCCGATAAAATATTTAGGCCGAATCCCATTTCACCCCTTGGACCAACCCCTTGGCCCTTCCCCTCCATTTTGCGCGTTCACGTGAAGGGGTAGGGGTATCCCAATCCCAGTTAACGCGGAGGGGTAGGGGAAGGGGTAGGGCTTCTGTACCCCTCCAAACGGAGATTTTCCTGGAGCTGACTCCGAACGAAGGGGTTTGAGTGATTTCCCACAATGCCATGCGGATTTCAGCGAGATTTCATGCAGATTTCAGAAAGATGGCGGTTCCCGCGGCGAAAGATTGTCATAAATGTATTTTCTCCATTATTTACGTGTTTTAAGTTGTTATCCAGAGGAAACACGCCGCTTGATTCGCTTTCGAGCTGAGAATGAGCAGCGATTTCTGAAATCCAAGCTGCTGCTAAAAAGCTTTGGGAGTGAGTATTGTTTTCGGTTGCTTGACTGCGTACGTTTTGTTCTGTTATTCTCGCTTTTATTGTTTACATGAGTGTTCTGACACCTCATTCTGTCGGATGTGGTGCACGAAGCGCCAAAGATATCCCATTCAGTGGTGTTAGTTAACAAATCACACCCTGCCAGCAGAGATTTCTGGTTCTGGCTCTGACTGTAGCGGCTGGTCGCAGCCAATGACGCATTTGGTCGCGTTTTGCAAACGTAAACGCTGACGGAGGTACGCGATGACGTATGCGATCGTTGAAGGGCTATCCCAATACGTAGGGGTTGAATTTCAAGCCCTATCCCTTGTAGCTCAGTTTCAAGGGGAAGGGCCAAGGGGAAGGGGGAGGGGTAGAAATTAGAATTGGGATTGGGCCTTAGTCGTTTTTACCCGACAGCGTCCTCGTGTAAACGGGCCCTAAGAAATACAAAATTTTCTGGGGGAGGACCCCCAGACCCCCCTTCAAAAAAATGTCCCAGGTCACGTCACAGCACCCCCTGCCGACAATGTCTTCCCGCGCCGCTGGGAGAGGATAAATATCTGATACTCCCTATTAGTCAGACAGAACTGAGGAAGCCTTTCGGACGAGAGGTGAAACGTTTTCAAGAATCTTCAAGCAAGTCCAGTTGCCCATTTCTACCACCCACAACACCTGTTATGGCACCGATTCGGTGGAATGGCACATATGAACTGACTGGAATCAGTAACAGTGTGAGTGTCAGTCAGTCCAGCAGGTGGCAGTAATACACTTTCAGTTCGATCTGAGGAAGAAGAAGAAGAAGCAACAACATTAGCTTCTGACTAGCTTAGCATCGTAAATCCCTGTGTCTGCTGTAAAAAAAAAAACTAGTATTTGAAGTATAATTGTTTTAATCAGCAGCATTTATTTGCTAACGAGCTCTCGGTTTAATTTCACAAATCAGAAGGTTTAAATGATATTAATGTTGAGTTTAAATAGCCACGTATCCTGTATGTAACAGTTTAAATGTAGCTGCGCAGTGAAAGTTAGCCAGCTAGCTAAATGATGGAGTGATTTTCATTTGAGCAGAGCGGATTAAGTTTCCGGATAAATGAGAGAAAGTGAAGGAGGAGAAAGTGGTTAAACCCGGAGACCAGGAGAAAGGTATCAGCTCCTCATCTTCTACAAATATATTTCACACTGGAAAATACTCCAGTTTGCAGTGTCCGTGTTTCATCTAAACAGAGAAACTTCACGCACACGAGCCTAGGTTTTAGATCTCAGAGTTCATTATGAGGCAAAATAAAAGTGATCTTTCATGTTTCTGTTTTACTGCAACCTGTTCAGATGGGAACCCCGTTTAAAATCCCGAGGAAGAAGCCAAGCGGTTCGGGTTCCTCCGTCATTCACATGACGTCACCTCTATCCCGGCTTCAGGATGACGTCACACCAAAAGTATGACACTTAAAATGTAATATGGTTTGATTGCATTGAAGCTGGCTGTGTCTGAACATGTGAAAAACGGCGTGCACTTGTACAGTTCCCATAGTGCACCACGATTGCAGGGTTAAATGATGGGCAGAATAAATATCATGCACCCCTAAAAGAGTTCTTAGTGAAATCAGTTTCCATCAGAATGTGACACACTGTGATTAGCTGAACGGAGCTGACCTGTGTGGCAGTTAAGTTGCGCTTAGGGTTGCCACCATTCAGAAATGAAAATAAGGAACGCCCACCACGGCTCCTTGGGGCCATGACCACCACGGGCACGACTCCCATGGGGTGGCGTGCCCGCAGCAGTGGTATGTTTTATTTTGTAGGTGTTTTTAGTAAAGGCGTGATCGAGAAAGCAATTACTCATACTTAAAGCTTGAAATGCTTTATTGCCAGTGCTGTAAAAATGTATAATGTACAAGTGGGCAACAATGAACTTTTAAAATATAATCTAAATATATTGAGAACTTAATATCAGTGTAAATGTAAGTGCATAACTGTTCTTGGTGTAGGGACTCTCTTTGTGAATCTTGGGGACATTTTTACTTAGAGAGGAAAAAAGAGAACAAAAACACAACAAACGTACAACCCCGATTCCAAAAAAGTTGGGACAAAGTACAAATTGTAGATAAAAACGGAATGCAATGATGTGGAATTTCAAAATTCCATATTTTATTCAGAATAGAACATAGATGACATATCAAATGTTTAAACTGAGAAAATGTATCATTTAAAGAGAAAAATTAGGTGATTTTAAATTTCATGACAACAAATCTCTAGTTGGGACAAGGCCATGTTTCCCACTGTGAGACATCCCCTTTTCTCTTTACAAGTTGCTCAAGTTTAGGGATAGGAATGTTAACCCATTCTTGTCTAATGGAGGATTCTAGTTGCTCAACTGTCTTAGGTCTTTTTTTGTCGTATCTTCTGTTTTATGATGCGCCAAATGTTTTCTATGGGTGAAAGATCTGGACTGCAGGCTGGCCAGTTCAGTACCCGGACCCTTCTTCTACACAGCCATGATGCTGTAATTGATGTAGTATGTGGTTTGGCATTGTCATGTTGGAAAATGCAAGGTCTTCCCTGAAAGAGACGTCGTCTGGATGGGAGCATATGTTGCTCTAGAACCTGGATATACCTTTCAGCATTGATGGTGTCTTTCCAGATGTGTAAGCTGCCCATGCCACATGCACTAATGCAACCCCATACCATCAGAGATGCAGGCTTCTGAACTGAGCGCTGATAACAACTCGGGTCGTCCTTCTCCTCTTTAGTCCGAATGACACGGCGTCCCTGATTTCCATAAAGAACTTCAAATTTTGATTCGTCTGACCACAGAACAGTTTTCCACTTTGCCACAGTCCATTTTAAATGAGCCTTGGCCCAGAGAAGACGTCTGCGCTTCTGGATCGTGTTTAGATACGGCTTCTTCTTTGAACTATAGAGTTTTAGCTGGCAACGGCGGATGGCACGGTGAATTGTGTTCGCAGATAATGTTCTCTGGAAATATTCCTGAGCCCATTTTGTGATTTCCAATCCAGAAGCATGCCTGTATGTGATGCAGTGCCGTCTAAGGGCCCGAAGATCACAGGCACCCAGTATGGTTTTCCGGCCTTGACCCTTACACACAGAGATTCTTCCAGATTCTCTGAATCTTTTGATGATATTATGCACTGTAGATGATGATATGTTCAAACTCTTTGCAATTTTACACTGTCGAACTCCTTTCTGATATTGCTCCACTATTTGTCGGTGCAGAATTAGGGGGATTGGTGATCCTCTTCCCATCTTTACTTCTGAGAGCCGCTGCCACTCCAAGATGCTCTTTTTATACCCAGTCATGTTAATGACCTATTGCCAATTGACCTAATGAGTTGCAATTTGGTCCTCCAGCTGTTCCTTTTTTGTACCTTTAACTTTTCCAGCCTCTTATTGCCCCTGTCCCAACTTTTTTGAGATGTGTTGCTGTCATGAAATTTCAAATGAGCCAATATTTGGCATGAAATTTCAAAATGTCTCACTTTCAACATTTGATATGTTGTCTATGTTCTATTGTGAATACAATATCAGTTTTTGAGATTTGTAAATTATTGCATTCCGTTTTTATTTACAATTTGTACTTTGTCCCAACTTTTTTGGAATCGGGGTTGTATGTCTACTTATTCAAGAATGCAGAAAACAAGAAAGTGCAAAACATTACTCCTTCCCTCAACAGTCCTGAGTTCATCAGGAACTGTTGTGTTTCTCCTGTCTGTGGAGTAGACCAGATTTAAACAGTCAACAGATTTCCCTCACTTCTTGGTAGTGGAGTCCCAGGTGCAGTAGACATTTTTAAAAGGCCCGGGTTTTTTGAGCAGCGCCGGTGTGTGTTGTCTGTCTCTAGGCAACTGTGACAGCGCCACACGCAGTGACACAGGCAGCCAGGCACAGACGCACAGAGCGTGACACAGAGTGAAGGAGTTTGTGTCCTGGGTAGATCCTGCAACATAGTATTTCCTGTTTTATTTTGTTCATTATTGTTAGATTTAGTGTTGATATGTGTGAGACAGACATGTGTATTGGACATTTATGAAAATACGGAACAAATCGCATCCCGTATCGGTTCAATACGGGACACAAGATTTAATTGCCAAATAAAGGACGATTCCGTATTTTACGGGACGGGTGGCAACCCTAGTTGAGCTCAGTATAAACGTGTTCATGTTAGAGAACGTCTCAAAACACTTAGCATCACGAAGACCAAGGAGCTATCAAAACAAATCTGGGACAAAGTTCTGTAAAAGTATCAGTCAGAATTTGATTCCCAACATTAAAATGTGGAAAAGTACAGTATATGGCCCAGTAGTGGCTGTGAGTAGAGGAAGCAGTGAGGAGGAGAATAGTTGAAGAAGAAACCAAGAGCCCAAGGATGAGAACAGTCTGAGCACAATGCTACCACCTCCATGCTTCACAGTGGGGACGATGTCCTTAAACAGTTGGGTTTTGCCTTACATAGCACTACAAACTCTCCAGCTCCATCAGTGTTACCCTTGGCTTCTTGGTTGCCCCTTTGACTAACCCCCTCTTTGCCCACTCTCTCACGGTTATACTTCCATTTTTTAACAACACATATCATGTCACTCTGCAGCATGTTCAAAGTTTGGGATATATTTTTATAACCACACTGCGACTCGTACTTTTCCACAACTTTGTTTTGAAAGTGCCTTGATTTTCAGGATGCTGTTTTGTATTACAGTAGGAACAGTACTATGTTTATATCTAACACTTGATTAGGATCCATCCCTAATGTCCGGACATTTCCTGTTTCGTAGTCACCCTGGAATCGAGACCCTTTTAACGGGCAAAAGTTGAACCGAAGCAGCTGTGTCAACGGGAGAAGAGAAATGAAGCCTGGCTCTACCGGAGCAGACCGGTGAGAGACTGAACCTGAATGATGGAAAAGAAATAAATAGCCAAACCATTGTGTGTCTTACAACATGCTTTTGTGGAATAGACAGATTTTTGGTCAGTTATCAAATGCGTGTTATTTAGATCTCAAAGATAAAGGGATCCTGGACCAGTGGTAGAATTGTAACCGAACTTCTGTAGGATGCCACCAGGGGGCAGTGTTGGACTGAAACGTCAAATGACTCTACATCTACATACTGTGGTTGTTAAAGGAACAGTCCACCGTATTTCCATAATGAAATATGCTCTTATCTGAATTGAGACGAGCTGCTCCGTACCTCTCCGAGCTTTGCACGACCTCCCAGTCAGTCAGACGCAGTCAGACACGCTGTGACTCCTGTTAGCAATGTAGCTAGGCTCAGCATGGCCAATGGTATTTTTTGGGACTGTAGTTAGATGCGACCAAACTCTTCCGCGTTTTTCCTGTTTACATAGGTTTATATGACCAGTGACATGAAACAAGTTCAGTTACACAAATTGAAATGTGGCGATTTTCTATGCTATGGAAAGTGCGCACTATAATGACAGGCGTACTAACACCTTCTGCGCGCTTCGGCAGCGCATTGATACGGAGCTCAGATATCAATGTGCTGCAGAAGGTGTTAGTACGCCTGTCATTATAGTGCGCACTTTCCATAGCATAGAAAATCGCTACGTTTCAATTTGTGTAACTGAACTTTGTTTCATGTCACTGGTCATATAAACCTATGTAAACAGGAAAAACGCGGAAGAGTTTGGTTGCATCTAACTACAGCCCCAAAAAATACCATTGGCCATGCTGAGCCTAGCTACATTGCTAACAGGAGTGACAGCGCGTCTGACTGACTGGGAGGTCGCGCAAAGCTCGGAGAGGTACGGAGCAGCTCGTCTCAATTCAGATAAGAGCATATTTCATTATGGAAGTACGGTGGACTGTTCCTTTAAAGGGCTCCTGACCGCAAAATTATGCTCTAAAATAGGTTTCTGTAATAAAACTATAACCACCACTGATCACTTTCATGATAGAACTAACCACCAACAGAACGAAATCAGTAGATTTGTCTTTGTGCAAAGTTGCGTCAATCTGGCTAAGCGCTAAGCCGCTGTCAGTGGCCGCCATATTTGCCGTGACGTCACATGCAGAACGACTGCTCGGCCTTCAAGGCAGCTATGGCCGACGAAACAGAGCGATTTTTCTGACCAGTCTTCAGAAACTGAGGCCCTTTTTGAGATTGACACTGGACATGTTGGATTACATGAAGACGAAGCAGTGGGTGGCATTTTGCCTTATCGTTTTGAGCCGTATCTGGACGATTTGCCTGCAGAAGGCGAGATTTATGACTCGGACACAGATGACGACGGGCCCAATGCAGAGGACGTCGTGATCCCAACTGACGTCGGGGGGGCATGCGGACAATATTACCACACTGATTTCCTTTTAAAAAAATATGCTCTCTTGAAAGTTCATGGTCTTTTAGATTTGGGCCGTTTTCTCACATTTTTATTTGATAAGAATAAAAACTACTTCTATGAACTGGTGAAATTCAATTGCATGTTAGGCCTATAAGGTCCAGCCAACACGGTATTGCAGCAGAACTGTGGCCAAACTTTGAATCATGAACAAATTCACCTATTGCTATTATTTAGTAGTAAATATCTCATTACAAGATGAAGATCTACACCGAAAAATCATCAATGAACAACTAATCAAACAAGTGTCACATGTCTGTCAGAGGCCCACCTGTCATTGGGAGTCCACATGTCTCGGGTCCAGCGCACTTTGTTTTGCCCACTCTTCACGTCTGATGGGATCCTTGGGAAAGGGATACAGACTATACCCGGCTTCCCTGGCGTTTGAGCAAAATCCAGCCACACAACGAGCAGGCATATTCACCAAAATAAACGACTCGGACGCAAAAATATTCACTTGCAAAGCACCGGTGAACAACGAGAAGTTGAGAAAATGTCTGTCAGCGGTTCTGCATGTGGCGTCATATCCGCCTTCTTCCTCGGCTCGCTACGATATCGATTCTGTCGATTTTATTCGACTCAATATGGCTGAAATTAACAATTTAACATATTTTTTGCTGTCAGGAGCCCTTTAAATTAAAATGGACGTGTGTTTGCTAAAGCGAATATAAAACCAGCCACCAGATGGCGGTGTTCACTTACACTTTTGTAAATATGACGTAATTAAAAATGAGCTTGGATTGGGCAGTATTGAGCTTTCTGTTAGAAGCGTGTGACATAATGACATATGTTCTTTCCATGCATTTTGTGTGTGTGTGTGTGTGTTCCTTAACCATTCATCATTCAAATAAATAAACCATTCTGTCTTTTGATTTTTTACTCCGGGAATTAATGTGAGAATAAAACAAACAAATTAAATGTGAAATCCGTCAATACACAACTATATATCGTGTGTGTTTCAGTTGGAGACCCAAGAGAGCGTCAGATAAGCTGTGCCAGCGCGAGGACGACAAACACACGCCTGCAGCTAAGAAGCAATGGGGTGAGAACAAAACGCACACCAGAGTCCGAACAGGACGTAGTTCAGGTTTCGTCCGTCACGTTAAAAACGAATTACACACCGACACGTGGTTCTGTGGACGCACACTTTAGTGACAGGTGTCACGTGTTTCAAAATGGCCGAGCCACATTTTATAGATTTGTTTGTCTATTGATTTATTTTCCATTTCTTGCTGTCTACCTTTTATTACAGCACATTAAAAGCACATGCATTTTCTCAAAGCATAGTTTGCACGCTCCGTAATTCATTTAGCAGCGACGCCGACTTCTTTTGACGCACGATGAAGCTCGGCCTTCATATCTGGCCTGGATTACGGCGACGCTAACGAGGGAAACTTGCTTATGTGCGCTTTAATGAGCTCTTAAAGTTGAAAATTCGCCGTCGTTCTTTTTCTTTCTTTTTTTTTCTCCTCCTCTCTCCTTCTCTGTCCTCATTTCCTCTCCTTTTTCTCTCCATGCCCTATATTTTGCTGGAAGGCTGCAGCATTTTCCTGGCTTCATATCACTGATAAAGAAACTTGTTCAACTTTATAGAGCTTTAAAAGAACGTCCTGCTGTTTTCTTCTTCATCGTTTCTGACCTTCTTCTTCTTTCTGTCTCACTGAGATAACAACGGTGGAAAAAAAACAACAACAACAAACGAGTCTCGCATACAGTTGTGCATCGATGGCTTGGTATCAGAAGCCTCGTCTCGAGAAAATGAAACGTTTTCCAGAATAAGGAATGTAATAAAATGTATGTTATTTTGCTGGTTTGTCTCCAGTGTGTAATCATGACACAAATATCAATCTTTTCCTGTTTTTTTTTTTTTTAGGATCCGGTTTTATTGAGAAATGCACATCTTCACAGGACGATGAGGAGGGGGGAGAGAAGACGACTGCTTCTCCAGTCAGGGAAACAACAAAGAGCGCAGACACCCAAGAGTCTGTGGTGAGATTTGACGCTTTAAAGTTTCTTCTTTAACGCATTAACATGGCAGTTCGAATTCATTTTAACGGCAGCGCTATTAGAGTTCAATCTGTTTGTGTTTGGGCCACGTTTTGTGGAAAAAATTGTCGCCTTGATATTTTACACACGATTTAATGATTTTTTTTCCCCCAATCTTAAATTCTGACTGATATATACAGTACTGTGCAAAGGTTTTGGCACCCTAAAAATTTTTTCCTGGGCATTTTCCGGCCCTTTGGTTCATTCTGACCGGCCCGCGTAAGGTTAATTAGAAATTACAGAATAAACATATTTTCTAATTTTACCTCATGCATGGACTGAATGTGCATTGCTTTTATTTTGAAGTTGTGTTCAACAAAAACGCAATGCGCGCGACATGAACATGACATGCAGCGGTCTCAAAAGTAGCCGGTCACCGGCGGCAAATCGCCGGCTATGGCTTGTTATGCCGCCGGCTATTGTCAGTCGAGTCACAAAATTTAATATTAAATATTTCTGACAGCAAAAAAAGTTGTGAACGTAAATTACATCCACTATGTCATGCATGTCCGTTGCCGCGTCAACTGTGTTTACATCCTCGACACGAGTGCAGCCATTACTGCCGCCTGTGTTGCCAGATTGTGTTTACATCCTCGACATGAGTGCAGCCATTACTGCCACCTGTGTTGCCAGATTGGGCGGTTTTAAGTGCATTTTGGCGGGTTTTGAACATATTTTGGGCTGTAAAACGTCAGCAGTATCTGGCAACATATTTTTTTTTACTTAATACAAGAAATTAATGGATGCCAACGTTTTTGCCAAAATGGTATTTTATTTTCCATTGTTTAGGCAGCTTCAGCATCATACTGTGAGATTCTGTTCAAATTGTTTTTTTTCTTCTATGAAGCCTGAGCCATTTATTTTATTAGTTTATAATTATTGTTTAATTTAGTCTTCAGGAGAGACTGCCTGCACACAGTACTAGTATTAATAGTTTTTCTTCTTACATGAAAGCTGAGGCATTTATATTATATTTTAAGGTAACTTCATGTTGTGCTGTGAGGTTCTCTGCACTTTAACTTTTGAACCAACAGGAGCATTTGGATCAGTAAAGCCTATTTTTCTGCATTTTTGTAGTCCTGCTAATCTTTTATATTGGTAAAGTTGTTTATAGGACCATTTCTCAGTGTCTGTTTTTTTTTTAATCAATAGTTTTTCAGTAATAACTTAATATTTAACATATCACTCAATTTTAACACCCCCCCCCCCCCCCCCCCCCCAATGGGCTGCCCCCATAGTCTCCAAAATTTCTGTGGGAAACACTGGCGTGCGTAACAACACTAATCAAGCTTAAGCTAGACGACCCGCCTCAAATACCCGTCCCGGGTAAATGTTATCCCAATTTTAGATGGCCTGTTCCAAACCATCCCACCCCATGAAAAATTCGTACTTGCATATCTCCTATCTATCTATCTATCTATCTATCTATCTATCTATCTATCTATCTATCTATCTATCTATCTATCTATCCCTGCACGCATTGCATGCATTATGTCTGCCGCTGGCAGACATTTTACCATTTTGCACCCTGCTGTAAATTATTTGTACCCTGCTATTCTCCCAAACTTTGAAGCCCCTGACATGAAATCCCACGAAACCTAATCCCGCGATAACTACTTCCGTAATTTGTCCAGACCGACCACAAACTTGTACATCATCCTTCAAACGGTCCAGCCAATCACATAGCGTGACGTCACCAGCAGGCGCCGGAGCCCGAGCCGATCTGTAGATCTGATACCTACACCGAATCGACATTGTTGCGAGCAGGTCACAAGAAGACTTTAGCCCCCAAAATGTCCGCAAAAAGAAGAAAGGTAGATGCCGAATGCAGGGCTTTCAACAAAACACGGACTGCTAAGTATTTATTTACTGAAGTCAGAGATAAAGCCGTGTGTTTAGTTTGTGGAGAGCAGATCCGAAAAACACCAAATGAGGTGATTAGACTACAAATGTGGGCATCATTATTATAATATGATGTATCTTGCTTGATATTTGGAGTAGAAAGACAGTTTTGGGGTGAATGTGACTGAAAAAAATGGTACAAACGTTCATATTTTGTTAACCATTGCTTTGGGAAATTTGAGTGAATAAATGACATTTTTTGTAAGGCGACCTCGTTTTTTCCAGACTCTTACCGGTCTTAGCAGCTTGTAAAAACAATGTTATTTACTGCTTTAAATAAAGAAATACAATTAATATTATGCAGAATTTAGTTCAGCCTTTTGGTCCGGCCCTCCACAAAATTTTCTGTTTCTCATGTGGCCCCATGGAAAAAATAATTGCCCACCCCTGCCGTACATACACTACCGTTCAAAAGTTTGGGGTCACCCAGACAATTTTATGTTTTCCATGAAAAGTCACACTTTTATTTCCCGCCATAAGTTGTAAAATGAATAGAAAATATAGTCAAGACATTTTTCTGGCCATTTTGAGCATTTAATCGACCCCACAAATGTGATGCTCCAGAAACTCAATCTGCTCAAAGGAAGGTCAGTTTTATAGCTTCTCTAAAGAGCTCAACTGTTTTCAGCTGTGCTAACATGATTGTACAAGGGTTTTCTAATCATCCATTAGCCTTCTGAGGCAATGAGCAAACACATTGTACCATTAGAACACTGGAGTGAGAGTTGCTGGAAATGGGCCTCTATACACCTATGGAGATATTGCACCAAAAACCAGACATTTGCAGCTAGAATAGTCATTTACCACATTAGCAATGTATAGAGTGGATTTCTGATTAGTTTAAAGTCATCTTCATTGAAAAGAACAGTGCTTTTCTTTCAAAAATAAGCACATTTCAAAGTGACCCCAAACTTTTGAACGGTGGTGTACATTGTTATAGATTTCTATTTTATGACTTTTACATTCATTATCGAGTCAAAACATTACAAAAGCATTTTAGAGCTCCAAATGTTAATTTTTTCCAGCACAGAATTAAATATTACAGAAAAAAAAGTTTGCGTTTGAAATCTGAGCAGTATATTCCATAAAAGAGCACTTTTCAGGTTAAAAAAGAAAACATAATGAAGGCTGCTGGGTTTTTGGTGTAAAATGAAGAAGCGAGTGTGACGGTCAAAGTGTCCAGAAGAACTGGGGCTGGTTCTGTAAGCTGCTCAGGAAAATCTACAGATAATTTCTGCATAAAACTGCACTCACTGGACCTGAGACTACTGTTTTTTTTTTTTTTAAATAAAACAAAGGAAATTTTGTTTCACACCCAATATTGATGATGTTTCATTCATTATGGCTTACTTACGGAAGCCGAGAGAGGCCTTTCATATAATCTTTTTTTATTCACCTTGTTATCCCGAGATAACGACATAATTAATTCAGGATCTCAAGAAAACAACACAACTAATTCGAGATCTCGAGAAAACAAAACAATTATTTCATGATCTCAAGTAAACAGCTGAGATTTCTAGCAGAGCTGCGCCCCCTGTGGGTCAGACAATGAAGACTTAGAAATTGGCGGACATGTAACAGAGTAGAAATGACTTTTTATGATGCCTTGAGAGAGAGGGGGGGGTCCCAGAGGAGAATTTTGAAATTATCCCTTATTAAAAGACTTAATGCAATCTCTCCCTGTGTCAACCCCTGATCAAAATATTGCCTTATTAGGTGATCGATTATTCCAGACATTCTAATGACCAAAGTTGCGTCTATACAGAATGAGAAATAGCCCCAAAGTCAGCATATCACAAGTCTCTTGGCGCACCTGAATGAACCATTTCTCTAGCCTAGTAAACTAGACCCACCCGCCTAGCGGCCAAAAATATTTTTTGCCTGCGAGTGGGTCTAGCCTCGCACCATATAAACAAAAACAACCTGGGCATCAAATCGTGCCCGCCAATCACAACGCAAGGTTTGTGTTTGGATTCTTTGGGCGGGCTTTTGCAGGAGTGACGACAAAGCTGCGCGACACTGGAGAAAGCACAACAGGAAAGATGGCTACGGCTAGTGAACAGCGCGCGTTTGACTCCGCTTTGGAATCAGTTTTAGAAGAATTAGACTTGGAGTTTTCGTTGAAACATGAGCAGGAAGAGGCTCTCCGCTCATTCCTTTTCAAGAAGGACGTTTTCGCTGTTTTGCCGACCGGCTATGGCAAAAGTCTGATCTACCAGCTGGCTCCGCTCGTAGCCAAAAGGATGGGGCTAGTTTGTGCAGTACGAAGAATTAATAAACAGCTTTGAAACATTACTTTTTGATTGTTTCTTATTTTCCCATTATTTTAAATTTAAGGGAAATTATTTCACCAAACACCACTAAATAAAAACTCTCAAAAACAGTTTAAGCAAACCCTTGAAAAACACTTGGAAAAAAAAATGTGTATGTTAAGTATGTAGTACAGACTCCAAACTTGCGGTCATTATCTCCAAACTTCTTAATATCTAGAACCTGTTTATTAATTAATACGCATTTTGAAAAATTATTTATTTCAAGGCCTCCCCCACTGCTTTCTGTCGCTCTGACTACGTCACAGTCACTGTTGCGCTGATTGGTCAGAGCGTTGGCCTATACGCACAGAGACAGTTTGAAAGACAGCGGTTTGTTCCTCCCACACCCTTCGGAAATGTCTACGGATCGAGGCCAGACTACCATTTCTCAGCTGTTTACTCGAGATCATGAAATAATTGTTTTGTTTTCTCGAGATCTCGAATTAGTTGTGTTGTTTTCTCGAGATCCTGAATTAATTATGTCGTTATCTCGGGATAACAAGGTGAATTAAAAAAAAGGATTATATGAAGGGCCTCTCTCGGCTTCCGTGCTTACTGTCTATAGTATTTTTTTTATTAATGTTGAAACATTTTATTTAATTATTTTTGGCCGATAGCATTTCTTTACATGTGCCTAAGACTTTTGCACTTACAGTACTGTTTTTTTTTTTTTTAAATGAACCTGTTCACCTGTAGAGACCAGAACAAACCTCACACTCCGAGGACGGCGTGCAGGCGAAGCTAGTGAGGACACCAAAGGACACACGTGTCCACTCCGATACCGTCCCAAAAGCTGCCAGAGATCATCCGTACACCAGGAGGAATCTCCGGCTGAGGCTTTCACTCAAAACCTACCAGAGAATCAAAGCAAACTGTGCAGAACCGAGTGCGTACATTATTTCAGGGCTTTATTTACTTTTTTTTTTTTTTAATTCTCTTTCATTTTATTTTAGATTTATTTCTTTTCTTTAACATCCAAATACACACCAATGTCACCAATCCCATAATGTTGTGAACAAGTAATGTAAGCCAGTAGCTGCTTAGCTTAGCTTAGCTTAGCTTAGCATCGTAGTTCAGTCTGCATGTTGAAATCATCACTCCACTCCAGCAACAGTCTCTGACCAGAAGTGCCGCCTAAGGTCCGAAGGCGGGGCATTAAAAGTGATTTAGGTTTTAAAATCTGCTAGTTATTGTGAGAAATGACGCAACGTGCAGTTTGGCCATTAACCCGGTAGCTATCAAACTGCATTACGTGTTGGCGACACGAAGAGCAAAATCTTATACATTAATCAATTTTTGACTTTTTTTTTTTTTTCATCGATAAAGACATTTGTAGTTCCATCAGTTCTTGTCAAGCTCAGAGGTCACTTCTGTAGAATCACTTTAATCCACTCGCTCTGGAAAGGAATCCGAGTGCGTTTCCTGGAAGTGTGACTGGAAAAATGTTCCGCCTCGTTTTGGGACTAAATCTTGTTTTTTAAAAGTGCTTTTTCCATTCAAAGTCATTACGGCGCACAGGAATAGGAGAAGGTGTGACGGCTGAGGTTTGCCGAACACACTGGGCTAGCGTGAGCAGCTAAAACCAAATCCTGAAAACCTCGTTTTCGGCTTTATCCAGGCTCGCTGTACATCTCGTAAATATCTGTCTCTGTAATAGCTGAGAACCGGAATCCGATCCGGCACTCGACCTGATTGGATGTTTTTTTTTGTTTTTTTTTATTCGGATCACTAAGCCTCAAAAAATGTTTCCATTTTGTTCCCTGATATTAACTTTCACATGTTTTCCTCATTCTTTACAAGGTTCTGTTATAATATCCCTCAACTCAACATAATCGGATAATTAAAAGCACGTGTGTAATATTCTCTTAATACTTGTAGCAGTGATGTACCTCCGACTTCAGCGTCATGAAAAATCATATCTGTGGCTAGCTATAATCCCCAAACCATTTTTTTACAGCCATAAACCGTTTTGGTTTGGCTGCTGAGTTTGTTTGGGTTTTGTGGAAAGTGATCCGGCTGTTATTTACCGGCAGTTCTCTCGTTTCTCCACCACTCTCGCAAATGTTTACGAACACGTGGTCGCTTTACTTTTCCATCGACCCTGTTTTTAACCTGATTAAAGACCTAATGAGCGAAACACTAGTGCACCCTGACATTTGGAGATCTCTGGTTCGAATCCCGACAATGCCACGGCCAACCGTGGCCGTGAGCTCAAGAGAGCAAAATTGGCCATACTCTCAGGGAGGGAGGGGTGGAGCATAGGTCTCTCCTCTGTCAATTACAGCGACACTAGCTTTTCATGGGCATCTGTCCGCTCATGTATACGGAAGTTGGCGGATAGCGTTTTACCTGGAGTGTGTTACACTGCCCCCTAAAGTTGCACAAGCAGCAGTGTGAGAAGATGCATTCAGCGTCCCGCGCCTCGGAGGAAACACGTGATGGCCTTCGCCTTTGCTGTCTGGTGGGTGGGAATTGGCCGTGAATAAATTAGGGACAAAATAAGAGGAGAAAAAAAACCTCATGAGTGAATTATTGGATTATAGCTAAATGTCCTTTATTCATTTCTGTACAAGGGACTTGTTTAGTTATTAATAATTAACTTATTTAGTATTTAATTAAATAAACATGCCAGTGGCGGCTGCTGGTTTTTAAAACAGGGGAAGCCCATTTTACGCATTCATCGTAAAACCAGTAGGCCGGATATCAAAGCATAGAAAGGTGTGCCCCATTAGCATAGTGAACTAGACAACCCCACCTAGTGGCAGAAAGTATTTTTGCTTGTACATTTCATGTTATAGTCTGGCTTGCCAGGCTAGTGCCTCATATCCTTAATCAAAAATATCAAACATCCAAAAATCACTGGCTATTCAACGAAGAGCCTTGAACATCATACCCTGATATGCAACACAGAGTCTTTAACACAACACCCAGCTGTGCAACACATCCTTGAACATCTTCTGCAACACAGTCTGGAAATTCATAACCAGGTAGGCTATGCAACACACAGAACCTTGAATATTATACCCAGGTATAACCTATAACACAGAGCCCACCATTCTCTTAACATTACTGAACAATATACACACTTCACATTCATGAACATGAACACTATTTATACACAAATTCTGCCCTCCGCTCCTTTTCCAGAAAATGGTCTGTGACCCTGTCATACCAGCTGGTTGTGCTTTCCAGAGACTTCACCAATTTCTGTTAGCAGCTAGCACTGCAGATCCCAATAAGGCTCAAGCTAGCCTACAACCAGATTGAACTACAAATGAAATAAACGAGTGAATTCGCGAATGATCAAACTGATAGAATGGATGAAAGTTAACGGAGCACAACGAGTAATATTTACATTTATTTACAGAGTAATGTACAGAGACATCAATGAGAAGAACCGTTTATATGAAAAGAAAGTCGGACAGCGCTTTGGCACACGACTGCACTTTCTCGACATCCGCTAGGGACTGACTCATACTTCCGTGTTCCTCGCCGAAGTACCGCCCTCCTCATGTCTTTCAAACACCACCTCCAATAATCCTTCATCAGCCCGGCTTCTTGCCCCTCCCACTGTCTTGTTTAGTCCCAGAGAAGCCCGGCTTCCCTGGAAGTGACGATTTTGTCGATTTTAACCAATAACAACTGGCCGAAATTGGCTGTTCAGAGCCGTCTCATAGACTGCAACGGATACCCGGCTGCCAGTCCATAGAGCCCATTGAAATAAGAGGTTACAGCCAGTGTTGCCAGATTGGGCGGTTTTAAGTGCATTTTGGCGGGTTTTGAACATATTTTGGCTGGAAAACGTCAGCAGTATCTGGCAACGCTGGTTACAGCCTGGCAGCAAAGGTGATTCTCGTAGCGAACTGCAAGTTCGTCAGACATCACTCAAATAAGTTACAGGATACTTATGAACGTAAATACAATCTTGGGCATATATTATGTTATGCAAGTTATTGTTTTAATGAGAATTCAACGTCGTAGATGCCGCAGTTTGGGGAGAGAATTTTAGGGGACGCTCGGCTTCCCTTGTTGTCTCTGAGAAATCGCCCCGAAACATGCATATTTATTTATCTGACAGATTCTTTGTTTAGAAACTAATTTACTTTTATTTTACTGATTGTTTTTATCTAGCCATCATTTAGATGTATTTATTTATTTATTAAATCTGTTTGTTTATAATTAATTGTAAATGTAAATCATTTTTGTTTGGTTTCATTTATTCAATTATTTATTAACTTACTAATTGTCTTCTATCTATAAATTAATGCTTTTAAATTTAATTTTATTTATGGCATTGTTTTCAATTTATAAATACTGAGGATAGCGTTATTAAATTGTTGAATAACATTATTATTATTATTATTAATACACTGATTACGTTATTATTAAAAATATACAAAAACAATTTCTATTCCATTTAAATTAAAAGAGCACTCATGTTTGGTAAACAAAAAATTTTGAGAATCTGAAGTTAAAGGATTTGTTCATGTTTGCACTACAGTTGTTCTGTCCAGTGATGATGAAGATGAGGGAGAGGATGAAGCACGCAGTGATGTTCGACTAAATCCAGATGTGCAGGTGAGTGTTAAAGTCAGGATTCAGGAGCTTTAGTGTCTTAAATATTTTAAAATGTCTGCAGCTAATTAACTTAAATTAAAGCTAGACGGCCTTTCGAGTTCATAAAATCTCTGAAATTTAGTTCCGTCTGAAACGTGGTCATTGCGATATCTGTTTATTTCTGTAATATCTCAAAAATATCAGGACATTCTGTGGCTGGGAAGTTATTTAATTTGACGGGATTAAAGCAAATAATGGCGCAGTCAAGCAGACAGAGGAAGTCCGTGTGCGCATGCGCAGGTTTACCTTCTTCTTTTGGGTTTTACGGCAGCTGGCATCCACAGTGTTGCATTACTGCCATCTACAGGTTTCCCTTTGAGCGTGCACTGACAGTTCCGTCATTCTGTCGCTAAACGAACAGCTGATCACACCGAGGTGCTCGCTGAGCGCCCATATTTATTAGTTTGGTCCTGCGTTTCCTTTCCTTCGTATATAACATAATGTCTTCTCGCTTTCTTTCCGTTACAGTCATCGCTCTTTCACGTTTCATTCGCACACTCGCGTCCTCCATTTTTCTCTCCTCCTGTTTCAAATTTGTATCCCACAATGCCGTGCGTGAACAGGGAAAGCCCACTACATGATGCATGACGTAGTATGTTGTATTGGGTCATGGTGAAGCAGGAAAAAATAGCAGAGAATTTAGAGCCCTGAATTCATTAATTGTTCTATTAATAAATGAATCAAATTGGAAGTCTGTGATTTTAATTCAGTAGCTTTCGGTCAAAAATAATTGGGTGTCGGGGAAAATTTTTTTTATGACCTACGCTGAAAGGCAGTCTACCTTTAAATAAACAGACCTTCGGTTAAAGACAAGACTCATCTCTCCTCTCTCTCTCTCATATACAGAAGAGCCGAAATATCATTTCAGGAGGTCAGAGTTCATCTCCTGCCATGATGGAACTTGCCTTCTCCGTTCTGTACTTTGACACAACGCAGAGTCATGCCGACGGACCCATCATGGTGTGTGTGTTTTACACAGACGTGTGTTCCTTATTTTAGCGTTCCTCTGTTCTGATTCCTTCTCCACATTCCATTATCAAACATTCCAGTGTGTTTTTCTTTTTCTGGAGTTTATAATGAACGCAAGTGAGGAAAGGAGCCGAAATGAAACGGGCATTGTGATGGACAGAAAGAAAGAACAAGTGTTCAGAGACGGTAAAAACAAGCTTGATGTTCCCACATTAAAGTGAAAGCGTTTCTAATTCACACATCTGTTATAAATCCAGCTGTGGCATCGTGTCTATGTACGACACTTACTTCAGGGTCACGTTGGGGAACTTGCCATGATGACGCAGCTTGTATTCCGAAGCGCACGGTAATGCCTGACACATACAGACTGCGAGGGTGTGATTTTGTAACTGTTATCGACGGTGTTGTAAACAGTTTACAGCCTGAGTCAGGACAACACACACACACACACACACTGGATGTTCTCTCTGTCTTTCTGTCTAGAGTACAAACTGAACTGCAAAAGAATAAACAGAAAAAATAAACAAGAGGTGGTGTGTAAACTCGCTGAGATTGTGTAATGCAGAAAAGTTGGGATATTTTCCAAAATGCAATAAAAACAAAAAAAAATCCGTGACTTGTTCATTCACGTGAATCTTTTTTTTTTTTAACTGACAAAAGTACAAAGACATCAAATTCTAACTTTGCGTACATTTAAAAAATACAATTAATTTTTTTTTTTTAATTATGGCCAGGTTTATGCCTGAACTCGTATCAGTTTTCAGCATCATCAGTTTTTCTTTGGCTGATCAGACACAAGGTACGCCACCACGCTTGCTAGAGCAGTTGGGGTCAGGTGCCTTGCTCAAGGGCACTTGAGCCAGTCGTGCTGGTTCAGGGAATCGAACCAGCACCCTTTTGGTCCCAGAGCTGTTTCTCTAACTATTTAGCCATGGCTTCTCCTAAATACACTTAAAGTGCCATTCCACCATTGGATGTATTCTTTGGCATAAAATACAATATATTTTATGACAACATGACTAGACAGAGAAATCTTTTAGCTTCAAAATGATATATCAAACATAATTTTTTGACAACGACAAGTATATTAATTTTGCGACCAAAGTCGCCTACCCTTTTAATTTCCGCGCGTGATGTCATCGGCAGGTTCCCCTTCTTGTGTACCACGTGACGTGGCACATATTATCAGCAATGGCGGATAGAACGCGATAAAAATAATACCAGTAAATCTAGCTAATACCAATAAATCTAGCTAACTGAAAGATTAACTCAAAATTTTTCGCAATTTTTTTGGCCCCCATATACGAGGAGAAATGACTCTCTCACTTTGGGGGTTTCCTGGTCTAAAAATAGACCGACACGTGGTACACAAGAAGGGGAACCTGCCGATGACATCACGCGCGGAAATTAAAAGGGTAGGTGACTTTGGTCGCAAAATTAATATACTTGTCGTTGTCAAAAACTTATGTTTGATATATCATTTTGAAGCTAAAAGATTTCTCTGTCTAGTCATGTTGTCATAAAATATATTGTATTTTATGCCAAAGAATACATCCAGTGGTGGAATGGCACTTTAAGTTGGTCAGTAAAACTGTCGAACGTCTTTACTTTGTACTTTTATCAGTTTAATAAAGCTTCACGTGAATTAGCAAATCACAGATTTTATTTATTGCGGTTTGGAAACTATCCCAACTTTTCTGGAAATGGGGTTTGTATCGTTTCTGTGAAGATACTCAGTCATCCAGGTACGTAGTAATCTGTGGTTGGTTGAAGAGAGCAACTGGACTTGCTTGAAGATTCTTGAAGACGTTTCGCCTCTCGTCCGAAAGGCTTCCTCAGTTCTGTCTGACTAATAGGGAGTATCCAGTATTTATCCTCTCATGGATCATCATAGAATCCGAATCAGAATGCTGATGGCTGCATTGTAGGTGGCTGATAGATGTCTTAGGGTGTATTCAGACCAGGATAGTTCGATAGTTCACTTGCTTTGGTCCGAACCAAATGTTTTTTTTTATTTTTTCATTTTGGTGCGGTTCGCTTTCACACTGTACATTTTAGTAAGCCGACCAAAATCTGTCAACAAAGCCACGCACCCTGAGGTCGTTCAGCTATTGGTCAGAGATGACACGCGCACAAAGCGTTAAGTTCAAAAGTAGTCATGGAGGCTTTCCGTGCTGTTATTCTTTTTAATGTCATCAAAGCGATATGTTTTTTCCAGTTTTTACTGTTTTCACAATGGTGCGATTACTATGCTGTTGTACAAGTAATTTATCAACGACGACGACAAAGGGCAAGGCGGCTACGGAGGATAGCGCTGATGAGCGCACATCATGTTGTGACAGTTCTGGCGCTTCACGCAATAGATGAATTTCTTTTTTGCGTCGCTAGCACTGCCACTTTTTGAAAGAATGTCCCTGATTTTAATGTAGGTCTGACGGAGTTTCTTCCCTTTTAGCCGACATTGTTCTGGGGAGTGCGTGAACCCCTTCTCCTTCATTTTCTCACTGAATACAGCAAACACATCGGCATCTTTTTGTGTTCTCTCCAAAAGCTCAGATATGTAGACATCTGCCCATATATCCACAAGGGTGCGCGTTTCTTCCTCGGCCCACGTTTGCCCCCTACTCATTTTTTGTACTCTGTAGTCTAGCCTACCACTGGTCTGAATGACTGAACGACTGTTGTAAGGTTCCCTTGACAACCGAAACAGTGTTTGCACTTTGCGGTGGAGTGTCAAGACTCTGTTTCCCATAATGCTCGACAAACGACGGAAGCTCCCGAGGTACAAAAAAGCAAAACTGTTTGATTAGGTCTGGTCTGCTTTCACACCTCCAAAAGATCCGCACCAGGGTTCCTTTGGTCCGGACCGAGTCCGACCTTGCAGCTCGGTCTCGGTCCGCTTGTTTGGTCCGGACCAGAGTTCGGTGGTTTGTATTCAGACCAACCCAAAAGGTCCGGACCAAGGGGAATTTGGTTCGTTTGGTCCGGACCAAACAACCTAGGTGTGAATACGCCATTAGACACCCACCTCTGTTCAGTGATGGTCGTTCCAGGTTGACAAAAATGAACGATCCTCTCCGGCTAAGATGTCTGCCAGTTTTCTGGAAGTCCTCTCATCCTCCCACACCAGTCGAAGGGAACTCATCCCAAAGTGCGTAGAAACATATCTGTGAAGAATCTCAGTCATCCAGGTACATAGTAATCTGTGGTTGGTAGAAGAGAGCAACTGGACTTGCTTGAAGATTCTTGAAGATGTTTTGACTCTCATCTGAAAGGCTTCCATCACTGAACAGAGGTGGGTGTCTTAAGACATCTTTTATCAGCCGCCTACAATGCAGCCATCAGCATTCTGATTCGGATTCTATGATGATCCATGAGAGGATAAATACTTGATACTCCCTATTAGAGGTCTGCGCGGATCGGATTTTTCAGTCCCGCTCCCGCCCGCGCCCGCATTGTGCAGTCCCACTCCCGCCCGCGCCCACAAAGAATTATGATTTTTCAGTCCCGCTCCCGCCCGCGCCCACAAAGAATTATGATTTTCAGTCCCGCTCCCGCCTGCGCCTGCCATATTTTGTCCTGCTCCTGCCCGCAAATCCCGCATGATGCAGACGTTCGCGTTATTTCTCAGGAAAGTTCTTGTCTTGACACAGCGTGATGGTGCCCTGCCCCCTACTTTGAGTGGATTTGAGCATAAATATCTACAGCTCACGTTCACATTTGTTATTATTTACCTTGTTTCTGAATTCAGCATGTAGTGTCTCCTAATAATAATAATTAGTGCTGTCAAGCGATTAAAATATTTAATCGCGAATCGCACATTTTTGTCACATATGAAACCATTGTAATTCTCTGATCAGCATAAAAAAGTGAATGGGCTTGCTTTGTACCATGAGTGAAGTGATTTACTGCTTGAGTTAGTCTACAACTCTAATCAGACAAGTTACACAGTGACGGTAGGCTTGACTCAATGCTATCCCAGAAATCCTTCCTGTAATATGCAAATTTGGCTGCCTCTGATTGGACAGCCAAATTTGCATATTACAGGAAGGATTTCTGGGATAGCATTGAGTCAAGCCTACCGTCACTGTGTAACCTGTTTAAAACACGTTTTTAGTTAGCGGGACTGCAGCTTATCACCGCTCCCACCCACGCCTGCATATGTGCACTCCCGCTCCTGCCCGCGCCTGCATATGTGCACTTCCGGTCCCGCCCGCGCCCGCAATGAGCTTTCAAAATTTGTCCCGTGCCGCACTGCTTTGCGGCGGGTCCCGCGGGACTCCCGCGGGAGTGCAGGGCTCTACTCCCTATTAGTCAGACGGAACTGAGGAAGCCTTTCAGATGAGAGGCGAAACTTCTTCAAGAATCTTCAAGCAAGTCCAGTTGCTCTCTTCAACCAACCACAGGTTTGTACCGTTCCACAGTCTTCCATTGTCACCTAATTACGTGCTCTGACATCACATCACCTCTCACTATCTATCTCTCGCTCTTGGTTTGTAGATCACAGAAGAGAGCATCTCGATCCGACTGAAAGGTAAAGCACCGACGTCCACGGAAGGACGGTCCCTGTCACTGATAGTTTGCAGCATGGAAATGGAAAGCAAGACTGTCTCAGTTCTACGTAAAAATGCAAAATCCAAACGATTGGCTTTCAATAGCTTCCTTGGATCAATCAATCCAACGGCACGTGATGACGCCGTGAAATAAAAGTTCTTGACACTAAAATTCAGGGTGCATTCTTTATTGTTGACTAAAACATTGTTTTCATAAAAGACTCCATTTCCATGTTCCAGGAAAATAGCCAATGGTGTGAATTTATATACTAGAAACAAACAGGAAGTGACATCAACGAGTTGTCGCTTCTTGGTACGAATAGCAGATTAAGAAAGTTTGGATCGAATCTGTCTTTCCTGCGTGTCAGGGTCAGGAGCAGCGGCTGACGGTGGTGACGGCGAGTGTGTGTCGGTGTGCGTGGTTCCCTCGGAGCTCAGAGCGTACGGCGTGTGGGATGCCGTTGGCACCGGGTTGATGCAGCTGCGCGACTCTTCGTCCTCCCTCCTCTTCTTCACTCTGAGCGATGCTCAGGCCCGACTGCTGCGCACCGAGCTCTCAGTGCTACACACAAACACAGCAGGTGAGATATAATAGCATTACTGATGTAAAAACACACCTCAGGCCAGCCTTAAAAAAAATCCGTTTCCTGTCCACCGGGTGAGCAAAAACACTTTCAGTCGGGAGGGAGGGATTTTTTTTTTTATGGATGGATAAGAAATCGCATTGCTGTTTGCTTTTTCTTTCAGTACTTTTTTATTACAAAAGCAGACACATTTAATAAAATATGACAGTTTAATCAACTGAAACTTAGCATTTTAAATGCTGACTGCAACATTTGCAAAACTTTTACAAAGGTACTTAAAATGTCCGACACACGGACTTTTTGTAGTTCTAAATCGAGCGTTAGGCCTAGTTCGGATGAAATTACGCTATTAAAATGATCACTGAATGATTTGTTTTTCTGAATCTTTACTATTTTGTTGTTCGCCAGAATGCCATTTTGCGATTTCACACTTAAGCAAATGTTTGAAAACTCCGGATCTCCTTCCTTCATGGTGGCGGACATTTTTTTGTGCCGCACAGCGCATGCGCAGAGCTGATTCAGTTCTATATTCTGCGCGGAATGCAGGGCTTTCCACAAGCGCCGGCTGCCGCCATACAGCCGACTACACAGTAAGTCCAGCCGGCTACTTTAATGACTATTATTTTTGTAGCCCACAGGCTCTAAATATTAATTTTCGATTTTAATAAAATTAAATGTTTATCTAACGGACTGACAATAATGTCAAACTGAACCGCACTCATTTAAGTTGTGATTCGCGCTGTTTGTACCGATAATAACCACAAATTCCCCGCCGACTTCGTTGATCAAGGGAGAGTAACTCATCCGCGGCCCCGACATGCGGTGTGTGTGCGCGCGCACTCGGCGGAGGCAGTAGTGTGTCGGAGACGACATCGGAGGGAACAGAAGCAAAGATAACGCTTATCTTGTCTCCGGTAAACCAGTCTTCTCTCGTTCAATTACGTGCTGGCATCAAAAGACACCGTTGGTTGTAAATGAACCCAAACTGAGTGGTTGGAGTGTATTTTCATACACAAATGGAGAAATGTTCACTGAGTGTTTAATTGTGTAGCCGCCACTGCAGACCGTTGTCGTTGTTAATTCATAGCATGCTCAGCTGCGTGAACGTGTCATGCACCGAAAATAAGAGATTTACAAGCCAGGAACGCCTCATGATGCAATACGCAAGAAAAGAAAGAAGATTTACTGCCATTTTACTTTGTATTTGAGTAAAGTGAATAAATAAATGGTCTGTGGAAAATACATTTAATCCTGGGAACTGCGCGCACAGGAGTTTATTTTGTGTTTACTCCCCCCCCCCCCCCCCCCCCCCCCCCCCCCCCCGGCTGGCTACTTATTTGTCATGGCTGGCTAGTATGAGCCTTAGTGGAAAGCCCTGGGAATGCGTAAATGTCAAGTTCGATTTTAGATTTACGAACCCGAAAAAAATGTCGAAAAACCGGCGTTAAAAAAATTTTAACCGCGCAAACGGCACTGGCGGCACGGTGGTGTAGTGGTTAGCGCTGTCGCCTCACAGCAAGAAGGTCCGGGTTCGAGCCCCGTGGCCGGCGAGGGCTTTTCTGTGCGGAGTTTGCATGTTCTCCCCGTGTCCGCGTGGGTTTCCTCCGGGTGCTCCGGTTTCCCCCACAGTCCAAAGACATGCAGGTTAGGTTAACTGGTGACTCTAAATTGAGCGTAGGTGTGAATGTGAGTGTGAATGGTTGTCTGTGTCTATGTGTCAGCCCTGTGATGACCTGGCGACTTGTCCAGGGTGTACCCCGCCTTTCGCCCGTAGTCAGCTGGGATAGGCTCCAGCTTGCCTGCGACCCTGTAGAACAGGATAAAGCGGCTAGAGATAATGAGATGAGATGAGACAAACGGCACTCACCCGGCCGGTGGACCGGAAACAGAACATTTTTTAATAATGGCCTCAGTTGAGAGATACGCGCATTATACAGGGGGCTGCAAAAGTAGGCATGCGGTAAGGATTATTCCAGTATTATAATAGTCGTGCTAGGTTTCATTTAATACTAGAATTCATTAAAAGATAAGGTTTTCGCACACAAGCCACGTTCTGTTGATGCCATGATTCAGTTCATGCGGGAGGCTTGCCAGGAAATTGATGCTGATAAAGACGTTTGTGCCAGAGTGTGCATGGGTGTCCGCACTCGACTAGCGGAGTGTGTGAATGCCGGGGGCAAACAGTTTGAACATTTGAGAGGTTGACATGTTTGTATAATCAATAAAATAACGTTTTGTACGAATGTTTTGTTTTTCATTACTGTATACCTACTCTTGCAGCCGTCTGTGCATGCGCGTTGTGTCCTTCTTTAGCCCCGCCTTGCCCGTTTGTGTTGGTGCACCTGATTGGTCGATTGGATGAGCTGCAGGAAGCCACCTTAGCATCTCTGATGGAGATGATGGCTCTGAGGAGCGGACACCCGTCCCTGGGGACCCCTCTGTCCCAGGAGGAGGGGCTGAAACGGGTACTGTACCACCCTAACGGTGCCCGCTTCCTCACCCTGCTGGGGAACAAAGTAACCGATCAGGTAAGCACTTCGCCGTTTCCCCACCTCCTACACCTCGCCGTTAGATTCAGACGGTGTGGAAACTCCTCTAGAACATTTCAAGTTGTTTTTACGACGTCTTTTTCAGAATTACGTACCGCCATACTGACGCATCTTCGTATCCTGAGTTCTGATCCGTTTCTGCTTGCTTACAGGAGAGTCACAATGGGATCAGAAGCAGCAAAGCACCTGAGGTCACGAGTACCAGACACACACTACGCAGCCATACAAGACAGCCAAGCATGCCCAGAAGGTACTCTAGGATTGACCCTGTATTCCTTTTGCTCAGATCACTCCCATCACCAGCTGCGTTATGCTTTTATTATCATGCTGATTTTGTAGAATGATTTTTGTTCTTGTTTGCTCTCCTGCCTATTTTGTGATGCCTGAATAAATAAATGAGTGCACGTCTTTTGGTTTCTTTTTATATTGTTTCCTCAATTTCCTTGGTTTCTTAACTTTGTAAAATGAGAGTAACAAAGGAACTAATTGCATTTGGCTGTCTTCCTCCCTTGCATCTGGCATGTTCCTTGGTTCCCTTATTTCCGTTGATTCCCTTGTTTCCTTTGATCCGTTGGGTTCTTTGGTTCCTCAGTCCTGTTCTTTCCATTGCCTCCTTACTTTCTTGGTTCCTTTATCTCCATTGGTTCTTCAGTGCCCTGATTTCTTGGTTTTCTTGTTTCCCTTGGTTTGCTTGGCTCCTTTATGACTTTGTTTCACAAATTAGACTTGGCTCTCTTAGAACCTTGCTGGTGGCCTTTTCCTTTGCTTCCTTTTTTGACTTCAGTTTTTTTCTGGCTTCTTGGTTCACTCCTCTCATTTGGTTTCTCGTTTCCCTTTGGATTGGATTGCCATTTGTTCTCTTCTTTCCCTTGTCACTTTGGCACTTTTGTTTCTTGTAGTTTATTCATTACCCTTCTTTACTTCCTTCCATGGGTTCATTTCTTTTGCCTGATTCCTTCTGTTGTTTTCCTTGGTTATCGTCTTTGCTTTACTTTTTGGTTTCTTCATCCCCCTTCATCTCTCAGTTCCGTCATGTCCCCAGATTCCTTGGTTGTCTTGTTACCTTTGATTCACTGGCTGCCCCATTATCCCGGGCTCCTGGGCTCTCTTGTTTCCCTGGTTGTCTTTTTTCCCCCCTGGTTCCTGGGTGCTCTTCTTTCCCTCGATTCCTTGGCTGCCTTGCTTCTCCAGGCTCTTTAGTTGTCCCGTTTCCCCAAAGTCCTCGATTCTCTAGTTTCACTTGCTTTGCTTGGTCCCTTGGGCCTCTTGTGTCCCTTGGTTCTCTTGTTTCCTTCATCCTTTGGCTACCTTGTTTCTCCAGGTTCCTGGGTTGTCTTATTTCCCCAAAGTCCTTGATTCTCTGGTTTGCTTTGCTTGGTTCCTGAGGTCTCTTCTTTCCTGGGTTGCTTGTTTCCCTTGGTACCTTTGGTGCCTTTCTGTTCCTTGCTTCCCCTGTTTCCCCTAATTACTTTTGGTCTTTTGTTCCCTTATTTTCTACTTTTCCCGGTTTTGTCTGTTTGATCTTGATCCTGCTCTGCACATGTCTCCATGTGGTGTTGTGATATGAGCTGTACTGTAGACTTTAATGATGATTACTGGAACAGAAATTAAACCCCTTTCTCCAGCTTCTGTACTGTTTGATAATAGTGATTAAGCTGATTCAGCGCTTTGTGCTTTGCTTGGCGCTGAATATCTGGGCTCTGTTGGAAACTTCTTCGTGTCACTGCGTTTGGTCTTTCCATGAAGTTTCCACTTTTCAAAGCTTTTGAAGTTAGGGTTTGATTAGTAAACCAATACTGCCATGCATGAGGTTTACAGAGGAATTTCAGCTTCCAAGAAAGTTGCCCAGAATATGACAAGTTGGTGTTATGTAATGCCTCAACGTTTTTATTGTAACTGTGTGTGTGTGTGTGTTTGTTTTACAATATTGTATCAGGTTAATTCAGTACCCCCCTCCACCCTTGAAAGGCGGCATCACCGTGACAACCGAAGACCTGGAGTGCCTTAGGGATGGTGAATTCCTCAATGACGTCATCATCGACTTCTACCTCAAGTGAGTTACAACGTGACATAATTGAGTCCTGTGGTGATGTTTAACATTTTTATTTCATTATAATAAACTTCATTAAGTGGCGGCACAGTGGTGCGGCGATTAGCACTGTCACGTCACAGCAAAAAGGTTCCGGGTTCGAATCTCACGGCCAACGGGCGCCTTTTTGTGTAGAGTTTGCATGCTCTTTGGGTGCTCCGGTTTCGTCCTACAGTTCAAAAACATGCAGATTAGGTAAAATACCCAGCCACTGGGGTTGCACAAGCCAGTGCGTACTTGGTGCCAGTCCCAAGCCCGGATAGATTGGGGAGAGTTGCGTCAAGAAGGGCATCTGGGTTTAAAACCCACTGTAGATTAAGTAGGTGGATCCTAAGAAAAATAAATTGCATGATGTCAGTTCAAATGAAAGTTCTCTCCATAGGTACCTGCAGCTAGAGAGGGCGGATCGGGACGTGGCCAACAGGTCGCACATTTTCAGCAGCTTCTTCTATAAGCAGCTCACACGCAAAGCCAACAGCAGCGAGGGGGAGGCCGGCGGCACGTGAGCAGCGCACACACTTTTCACACACTTCAACTGTATATAACCTGTATATTTAAATAACGTTGGCTGGTGTTGAGTGGTCTATCAGATATGTATTCCATTCAGCTATTTATCTTCGACTCGTTCAATATGGAATCAATTTTGTGCCAAAATGTTCATACAATACTTTTGAAATATCAAACAAAAACGACAAATCAAAATACAAAAAAAAAAAGTCAATTTTTTTAGACTGGCAAACAAATTATTCATGTAATCGTGCAAAATATCAGTCTATTACTCTTCAGAAACCTTTTATTTTTGTTCCGTGTCTTTCTCAGTTTTGTTTGACGTAATTTATTCTGGTTGCGATTCCAGCTTTCTCGTTTGCGCTCCCTGACTTTTTGCTTGCAGTTTTGGCACAAACTTGACGTGTGGGCGGGCTGTCCAGGAATGCATTCCCATTGGCTAACTTGTGTTTGACTGACAGCTACGCTCAGCCATTCCCTACTCGGATTCTGGCGGCCTGTTTGACGAGTGACCGATCCATTGACGGTAAACAAGGATGGAGTGGACTTCAGTGGCGACTATGATATTGAATTTACACTTTGTTGAATTAATTCAGTATCATAGTTGCCACTGAAGTCCACTCAATCCTTGTTTACCGTCAATGGATCAGTCACTCGTCAAACAGTCCGCCAGAATCCGAGTAGGGAATGGCTGAGCGTAGCTGTCAGTCAAACACAAGTTAGCCAATGGGGATGCATTCCTGGACAGCCCACCCACACGTCAAGTTTGTGCCAAAACTGCAAGCAAAAAGTCAGGGAGCGCAAACGAGAAAGCTGGAATCGCAACCAAAATAAATTACGTCAAACAAAACTGAGAAAGACACGGAACAAAAATAAAAGGTTTCTGAAGAGTAATAGACTGATATTTTGCACGATTACACGAATAATTTGTTTGCCAGTATAAAAAAATTGACTTTTTTTTTTGTATTTTGATTTGTCGTTTTTGTTTGATATTTCAAAAGTATTGTATGAACATTTTGGTACAAAATTGATTCCATCGTTCAGTATCATGCTAGCTGAATGGAATATATCTGATGTACCACTCGAAGCCAGCCAATATTATTATTACTGTACGTACATATTCCTTTCGGGTGTTCAACGCGTCTTTCTCTTTCAAAATTCTCTCAAAATCTTCCGTATTTAACAAAGCAAACCTGGCGGCCATGTTTGTTTACAAATTGCCCCAGTCACTCACTCACTAGCGTGGAAGTTTAACGTCTCTGACGTATCCGTTTTCCAGTTTTTCAATGTCCTTTGGTATGCTTTTCTTTTGTAAATATGCATGAAGACTATATAATGAAGTTTTGATAGCCATTCGGGTGTTCAACGCGTCTTTCTCTTTCCCAGTGAACGAAGAAATGGTTCTCCGCACGCACAGCAGAAAAACTTTCTCATTGGACATTCACATCAGCTTTCACGTGCTGTCTTGAATATTGAACCATGCAATAATCTTAAACCATATTCGACGCTCATTCTCTATTGGGTAGAGCGACGTAATACACGTACACTACCGTTCAAAAGTTTGGGGTCACCCAGACAATTTTGTGTTTTCCATGAAAAGTCACACTTTTATTCACCACCATAAGTTGTAAAATGAATAGAAAATATAGTCAAGACATTAATTTTTCTGGCCATTTTGAGCATTTAATCGACCCCACAAATGTGATGCTCCAGAAACTCAATCTGCTCAAAGGAAGGTCAGTTTTATAGCTTCTCTAAAGAGCTCAACTGTTTTCAGCTGTGCTAACATGATTGTACAAGGGTTTTCTAATCATCCATTAGCCTTCTGAGGCAATGAGCAAACACATTGTACCATTAGAACACTGGAGTGAGAGTTGCTGGAAATGGGCCTCTATACACCTATGGAGATATTGCACCAAAAACCACACATTTGCAGCTAGAATAGTCATTTACCACATTAGCAATGTATAGAGTGCATTTCTGATTAGTTTAAAGGAACAGTGCTTTTCTTTCAAAAATAAGGACATTTCAAAGTGACCCCAAACTTTTGAACGGTAGTGTAGGATAAGCAATATGCTAACAATATCGCATGCTATCAAACCAAATGGGGGCGGCACGGTGGTGTAGTGGTTAGCGCTGCCGCCTCACAGCAAGAAGGTCCTGGGTTTGAGCCCCATGGCCGGCGAGGGCCTTTCTGTGTGGAGTTTGCATGTTCTCCCCGTGTCTGCGTGGGTTTCCTCTGGGTGCTCCGGTTTCCCCCACAGTCCAAAGACATGCAGGTTAGGTTAACTGGTGACTCTAAATTGAGCGTAGGTGTGAATGTGAGTGTGAATGGTTGTCTGTGTCTATGTGTCAGCCCTGTGATGACCTGGCGACTTGTCCAGGGTGTACCCCGCCTTTCGCCCGTAGTCAGCTGGGATAGGGTCCAGCTTGCCTGCGACCCTGTAGAACAGGATAAAGCGGCTACAGATAATGAGATGAGATGAGATGAGATCAAACCAAATGAATGAATCCCGCTAGGAGGGAATAGAACACGTTTTTATTCCATCGAAAAAGTGTCCTGTACGGATAATAATACGCATTAACGCATAACACAAATATAAGGTGCGTAAACATGGATGCACGAGATAGTAATACGTATAAACCATTCCAGTGTGAATGTACGAATGAACGTACGACTTGTGTGTTTTGTGTCTCGCAGAGCGCAGTATAGACGCCATGGGAGAGTGAGAACATGGACCAGAAATGTCGACATCTTCAGCAAGGACTACCTCTTCATACCTGTTAATCAGGAGTGAGTGGGTTTTTGCAACACGTCCTCTTTCTCAGTCGGGAAAGAGAACATGGAAAAGCATGTTTGACTGGCGCTTTCGATGAAGTCATCTTGCTGCTTAGAGACATGGGGGCAAATGAGACGAACGATAATGGAAGGGGGGAAAAAAAACAAAACAAGTGGACATTTTACACACAAACATTAACAGTGTGTCCAGATGTTTTAGCTGTTGATTATACTTCAGTTTGGACTGTGAGTCCTGCAGAATGTACACTCTCTGTTGAGGTTATAATCTGGACATTATGTGTCTGTGTGTGTGTGAGACTGTTTGTTTTTCTCACCCTCTCTCTCTCTCTCTCTCTCTCTCTCTTTCTCTTTCTCTCACTCTTTCCCACCCTCCCCCCAGAGCCCACTGGTACCTGGTAGTGATCTGTTTTCCAGGTCTGCTGCAAACCGAGTGCGTGCCGTGGAAGAAAAGCCAAACAGGTGCTCTAGACACACACACACACACACACACACACACTCGTCTAATCTAATTACTTTCAGCAGCCTTGTTCCCTACATGTGGTTTGGATGCCTCCCAGAGGTGGAAGAACATCCCGTTTCGGTCTGAAATGATGAGATGATGTAAACGCATACAGTCACAGAGAGACTGGAACACACGCTTCCTCATACACTCATTTATTCCATTTATTCCAAAAATCCATCTCCGTCACCCTGCACTGCGTTTTCTCATTCTCACATTCATTCACACGGCACCTGTTACAGCTCGGACAAACAGGAAATGATATGCAAAATAAAAACATTTAAAAAACAAACAAACAAGTGTGTGGTGCTACAGTTGCAGTCAGACGTTTAAATACACTGACATGAATGCCATGGCAATATTAGGCTTTCAAGGATTTCTTTGAACTGTCTGTTTTCTGTTTAATTTTTTTACTCTGTATTTATAATTCAACTCAATGTTGATTTCAGAAAACCCAAAATATTCTTTTTTTTTCCCCATTTGTTTCGATGAGAAATGTGCGTCCTACCATCGTTCTGCCGCAGTTCAAGAAATAATTGAAATCCCAATATTGCCATGATATTCATATCGGTGTATGTAAGCTTCTGACCCAAACTGTAGCTATCACCAGTATCACTACGGGAGAAGTTACGATTTTATTCTCTCCGCATTCACTTTATATGAGCAATCGCGTGCCCTGATTGGCTACTCTACTACAAGGCTATCAGCTCATATACCATGAGTAGAGAAAAACAAAATGGCGGGGCGTGTTGCTGAACCAACCGAGGACGAAATAAAGACTGCTCGAAAACAAAATCACAGAAAAGCAACAAAATATGGAATAAAAGTATTTGATGGTAAGAACGTATGTTTTTAAAAAAATTTTCAAGAATTATTATTATCGCATTTTTCACAAATTGCTCCTGTCATTTCGCCGGTTTGTTTACATTCTGAGCGGAAATGATTTTGTCAGGCGTTTTGTACAAGGTTTTTTTTTGTTTCTCGAATTTGCAAAAGATAAAAATAAACATGCAACGTTTCTCAAAATCCAGTGAATGTGGATAGAATAGAACAGTTATTCCACTCAATCTCGTCAAATTCGGTGTTACGTGCCTCGTCGGCTGTCAGCTCATGTACAACTCGATTCCGTGGAATGAATATATATATATATATATATATATATATATATATATATATATATATATATATGTGTGTGTATGTATGTGTCAGAAAACAGAATCCAGGGACACATGTCTGCCCGGGGGCATTTTGAGTTATTGACAGATTCAGAAAGTACAGTTTCTAAGCTTTCCAATGATGCCTTCCATGTGGAGATCTGACAATATTTGAAGAATGTGTGGCCTTTTGAAAGTGTATACTTCTTAAAACAGAAAAGGGAGAAAATCGCCCTCAAAGTTTTCCATCTCAGCTACTCTGGGTGCAGGGCGGGCACATAATGGTGCTCATTTGCATGATATTAAGGAAAGCCCTACCCCCTACTAGCTAGCACGATACTACTTTCATGTAAACAAAGATCACCACGTCAATTTTCCTTCCATGCAAAGTATGCCCAACACAATTATGAAGTAAAAAAATAAGTCCTAAAGTATACTTTAACGTTTTGTGGTTGAAAAATTACTCACACCGTAAGAAAGAAAGATAGCACGATGATGACACAACTAACACAACACTAGTTTCATGTAAAGCCTCGGTCACAACCGGCCGTACCGTGCTCCTACAGCCGGTCTACACGCAAAAAACGCAAGAAACGCATGGAGGGCGCACAAGAAACGCACGGAGGGCGCGCATGAAACGCACGAGAGCGTGCGTGTGACGTGCTGATTTTCGAGCCGCAGACCGGCCGCAGAGGTTCTTTGTCATGTCAAAGAAACTCTACGGGCGCTTACGGTTTTTTCAGGTTGCAAGACAAACTTACGGCCAACGCGCGTCTTTCTCCTTGAACAAAAAAAAAAAACGCAGCGATTTGGGAAACGCCAAAAATTGCACGGCCAAAAAATCGTACGTCTGGTTGTGACCTAAGCTTACCCAAACCACAACACTCTCCGTTACATGCAAAAATAACCACACAGCCTTAGATTAATAAACTCACCCCATCAGAAAGAGAAACGGCGCCTTGCACACACCAATGCCTCCGATGGAATGTAATCCTAGAACGGTCCGTGTATCATCCGATTATTCAAGTATTCCATTCAATCTGTAAAATGAGGTTGCGTTTTTTTTTTTTGCTAGAAATGGTTATCTCCGATGTAAATACCGTGTGTCTGTTTGCTTCGCGGTGTTTCAGCTCCTCTGCGCTCTGTTTAGCTTGCTCATTAAATAGTGAAATTACACGCCTGTATGCAGCTTAAGTAGCCACGAGCTCAGCTCGTATCATACAGCTGATTCGCGAAAAAAAACCCCAAAAGACTTAAATCATCATGTGAATGGCCCATATGGTAATTTACCCACACCCCCCAGCAGGCTACAGTCCTGACAAAAATGAGACAATTTGCAACAAAAAATGTATGCTTTTCCAACAAAACAATCTATTATCTGAAATACTGATTGCATTCTTCAAGATCTCAACTTGCACATGATAGAAAAAAACAAAAATCACAAATTTCGAAAAAAAATGCTTCTTTTGCGATTATCTCGGATTCGTTTCGGCCGACATGCGTCCCTGGATTCGGTGAGATGTCACACACACACATATATATATATATATATATATATATATATATATATATATATAATAAAACACACTGGCATTTTGGACTTAACGAAAAGCATTTTTCAAATAAATATTAGTAGTTATAGTGAAACCTCAGTTCTCAGCATGCATCCCCCCCCCCCCCCCCCCCCCGAGTATCTTATTGTCCAGGAAATCTAAATATTTCAGTGCGCTTGCAAACCATGACTTGTCAAGACACGACAATCAACGGTCTTAGGTTAATAATTCACTCAGTGACTCATAACGGTAAACCTCACCCTATAAACCGTTTTTGTGTTGGTGTTTGCAGAAAGTTCGGTTGATGATCCAAAGGGCAAACCAAAGGACAGCACTCTTAAATCCACCAATCTTCCGGTAAAACACCACACACACACACACACACACACACACACACACACACACACACACACACACACACACACACACACACAGGGTTTTTTTAAGGACTGCCTCTGAAAACCTTGGATCCTTCCCAAACCTCTGGAAATGTGTTCTTTATAGAAAAGCACAAACAAATGCAAGCAATAAATATTGATCTTATAATCATTCCATAAAAGCAAAGTTTATTTATTGCTGCTTTATTGAGGCAGTATTTACAGGAGAACGTCATCGTTAAGCTGAAGAAAATGGTGGGTGTCGCCCAATAAATTTAAAGTTTTGGGAATTTTCCCAAATGGCGTAGTTGGCTAAAGTCTCAACATGCTGTCTTTTCGATGCACCTAATCAGGGATTATATGCTGGTATGCTAGAAACATAAAAAGATGTTGATTTTTCCCTACTCACGTTTTAGCAACGTAATAAAATCTCAATACTGTATGAGTCTCTTGCCAATGCAAAATACAACCCCAATTCCAAAAAAATTGGGACAAAGTACAAATTATAAATAAAAACAGAATGCAATGATGTGGAAGTTTCAAAATTCCATATTTTATTCAGAATAGAACATAGATGACATATCAAATGTTTAAACTGAGAAAATGTATCATTTTAAAGAGAAAAATTAGGTGATTTTAAATTTCATGACAGCAACACATCTCAAAAAAGTTGGGACAAGGCCATGTTTCCCACTGTGAGACATCCCCTTTTCTCTTTACAACAGTCTGTAAACGTCTGGGGACTGAGGAGACAAGTTGCTCAAGTTTAGGGATAGGAATGTTAACCCATTCTTGTCTAATGTAGGATTCTAGTTGCTCAACTGTCTTAGGTCTTTTTTGTCGTATCTTCCGTTTTATGATGCGCCAAATGTTTTCTATGGGTGAAAGATCTGGACTGCAGACTGGCCAGTTCAGTACCCGGACCCTTCTTCTACGCAGCCATGATGCTGTAATTGATGCAGTATGTGGTTTGGCATTGTCATGTTGGAAAATGCAAGGTCTTCCCTGAAAGAGACGTCGTCTGGATGGGAGCATATGTTGCTCTAGAACCTGGATATACCTTTCAGCATTGATGGTGTCTTTCCAGATGTGTAAGCTGTCCATGCCACACGCACTAATGCAACCCCATACCATCAGAGATGCAGGCTTCTGAGCTGAGCGCTGATAACAACTCGGGTCGTCCTTCTCCTCTTTAGTCCGAATGACACGGCGTCCCTGATTTCCATAAAGAACTTCAAATTTTGATTCGTCTGACCACAGAACAGTTTTCCACTTTGCCACAGTCCATTTTAAATGAGCCTTGGCCCAGAGAAGACGTCTGCGCTTCTGGATCGTGTTTAGATACGGCTTCTTCTTTGAACTATAGAGTTTTAGCTGGCAACGGCGGATGGCACGGTGAATTGTGTTCACAGATAATGTTCTCTGGAAATATTCCTGAGCCCATTTTGTGATTTCCAATACAGAAGCATGCCTGTATGTGATGCAGTGCCGTCTAAGGGCCCGAAGATCACGGGCACCCGGTATGGTTTTCCGGCCTTGACCCTTACGCACAGAGATTCTTCCAGATTCTCTGAATCTTTTGATGATATTATGCACTGGAGATGATGATATGTTCAAACTCTTTGCAATTTTACACTGTCGAACTCCTTTCTGATATTGCTCCACTATTTGTCGGCGCAGAATTAGGGGGATTGGTGATCCTCTTCCCATCTTTACTTCTGAGAGCCGCTGCCACTCCAAGATGCTCTTTTTATACCCAGTCATGTTAATGACCTATTGCCAATTGACCTAATGAGTTGCAATTTGGTCCTCCAGCTGTTCCTTTTTTGTACCTTTAACTTTTCCAGCCTCTTATTGCCCCTGTCCCAACTTTTTTGAGATGTGTTGCTGTCATGAAATTTCAAATGAGCCAATATTTGGCATGAAATTTCAAAATGTCTCACTTTCGACATTTGATATGTTGTCTATGTTCTATTATGAATACAATATCAGTTTTTGAGATTTGTAAATTATTGCATTCCGTTTTTATTTACAATTTGTACTTTGTCCCAACTTTTTTGGAATCGGGGTTGTATTCACTCACCGGCCACTTTATTAGGAACGCCTGCTCTTTTGTTTTAGGCAGTTCTCTAATCAGCCAGTCGCTTGGCTGCAGCACCGTGCATCAAATCACACCGATACAAATCTGTGAAAAAGTGTGACTTTCTTTCACTGTGGCATGGGTGTTGGTTTGAGCCAGATGGACTGGTTTGAGTATTTCAGAAACTGCTGATCTCCTGGGGTTTTCACACACAACAGTCTGTAGAGTTTACACAGAATGGTGCGAAAAACAAAAAACACTGAGTGAGTGAGCGAGTGACAGTTCTGTGGGTGGAAACAAACGCCTTGTTGATAAGAGAGGGTCAGAAAAAATGGATAGATTGGTTCGAGCTTTTTTTTTTTTTGCCAGGAAGGATATAGTAACTCATGTAATCACTCTTTACAACCGTGGTGAGCAGAAAAGCATCTCGGCATGCAACAGCAGAAGAACATATTGGGTTCCAGTCCTGCAGCCAAGAACAGGGATCTTAGAAACAGCAATAAGTTCCTGTTAAAGTGTCCGATCAGTGTATATTCTGTATCTGAAATACAGCTTCAGGGTAAACACCACTGGACATTGTGATGCTGTCGAGCTGATTCAGTAATTATCGTGCACACATCTATAAAGATGAAACAATTTAACAATATACTCATCTATTGGTTTCTTGGTCACGTGACGTTTTATTTTTGACACTGTGTGTGTGTGTTTTCAGGACTGCACGGTGCTCACCTGCCAGAGGAACATGGTCACCAGGAGGTAGGAGAGCTTAAAAGAACCGCCTCTATTTCATGTCAATTTATTCAAAAGTATTTTTACTGAACTCTTCGGTTCAATTGTAGCTTTATATTCAAGAATGAATTGTTTACGCCAATATTTTTGCTGTGTGAGAAATCCTCACATGAAACTGAACTGTCTCTGAAGGCCCCCTCCACCGCTTTCACCCAGAACAGCTGCGTTTCTGGAAATAAACAAAAAAAAATGTGGTATTAATGCGAGATCTTGCATCGCCAAACATGTTTAAACGCTATGTTCATGTGTGGGAAGGCTGGTAACTTGAAATAAATCAATTAACAAAAAAAAAAGGGTTGGCTATCACTGAGGGTAAAGCATTACCAGGTACATACTTAGCCTGTTTGTTACTATGTGCACATGGCGGAGTTCCACACATGTGGCTTCAGCAAATCCAGCTCTTAAACAGCAGAGGGAGGTGTGTAGGGTGAGCGTTGATCTGATTATTCTCTCTCTGTCTCTCCTCTCTCTTTCTAGGCCTTGCATTCTGATCATGGACTCTCTGAAGCTGTCCTACCACAATCACATCTACACACTGTTGCAAGAGTGAGTTTGCTGTAAAAATGTACTGCAGGTTACGTCGTGTACCACAGATAATTATATTCAAATTATTTTGACTTTTGAGTTCTCACTAATGACCTCAACGACTTGTACAAAGTGGCTGCAACATAACATTGGGCTCAGCACATAACCCTGAGGAATGCCAGGATTTAATAGAATAGTTAACGGTGACGTATTTGCTAATCCTGATCAACTCCAAGGGCGTTTTCACACCTGTTAGTCCGTTTATCCAGGCCAAATTGGAGAAAAATAGATTTGTTGCTCTTCTGTGAGGGAGAACATGCTAGGGTTCCATTCAAACGCTTTAAACACTGGACAGGGGCATTTAAAAACTATTAGAATATTGTGAAGAAATATTTCAAGCCTTTTTTTTGTTTGTTTTAATTTTGATGATTATGGTTTATAGCTCATGAAAATCAGAAATCCAGTATCTCAAATTAATAGAATATTTCCTAAGATCAATCAAAAAAGGATTTACAATACAGAAATGTCCAATTTCTGAAAAGTATGTTCATTTATACACTTAGTGCTTGGTAGGGGTCCTTTACCACGAATTACTGCATCAGTATGGCGTGGTGTGGAGGCGATCAGCCTACGGCACTGTTGAGGTGTTATTGAAGCCCAGGTTGCTTTGATAGTGGCCTTCAGCTCCTCTGTATTTTTAGGTCAGGTGTTTCTCATCTTCCTCTTGACAATACCCCATAGATTCTGTCTGGGGTTCAGGTCAGGCGAGTTGGCTGGCCAATCAAACACAGTAATATCGTAGTCAGCAAGTCATTTGGTAGTAGTTTTGGCACTGTGGGCAGGTGCTAAGTCCTGCTGGAAAAGGAAATCAGCATCTCCATAAAGCTTGTCAGTAGACGGAAACATGAAGTGCTCTAAAATCTCCTGGTAGACACTGCATTGACTTTGGACTTGATAAAACACAGTGGGCCAACACAAGCAGGTGACATGGCACTCCAAATCATCACAGACTGTGGAAACTTCACACTGGATTTCAAACACTTTGGAATCTGTGCCTCTCCACTCTTCCTCCAGACTCTAAGACCTTGATTTCCTAATGAAATGCAAAATTTACTGAAAAGAGGACTTTGGACCACTGAGCAGCAACAGTCCTTTCTCTCCTTAGCCCAGGTAAGACGCTTCTGACATTGTCTCTGGTTCAGGAGTAGCTTGATATTAGGAATGAGACAGTTGTAGTCCCTTCCCTGAAGACGTCTGTGCGTGGTGGCTCTTGATGCACTGACACCAGCCTCAGTCCACTCCTTGTGAAGCTCTCCCAAGTTCTTGAATCAACTTTTTTTGACAATCCTCTCAAGGCTGCGCTCATCCCTGTTGCTTGTGCACCTTTTCCAGCCAGCCTTTTCAGCATTGTCCTTCTGTGGCTTACTCTCCTTGTGGAGGGAGTCGATGATCGTCTTCTGGACAACCGTCAAATCAGCAGTCTTCCTCATGACTGTGATTGAGTTTACTGAATTAGTGCAAGAGATACACGGAAATGAAATGAAATATTCTACTTTGAGATGTTTTGTGACATTTTTTGCGCTGTAGGCCATATTTATTCTTCTTCTTTCGAAGAATAATTATCAAAATTAAAATAGAAAAATGCTCAAAACATTTTAGTTTATGTGTAATGAGTCTAGACTATTAAATTTTCCCTTTTTTAAATAACTGATGGAAAATGTTTAACTTTTTCACAATATTTTAATTGTTTGAGATGCACCTGGATATGTGAAAGCAGCCTGAGGTGTTCCGTTCCAGAAAGAGGTTTTAAATCCTGAAGCGCGAAGCTCAGCTCGTGTTTTCCAACTCATCACTGACTGAAGTGGGTTTTTACTGAAATCTCATTTCTAATTACAAAAGGTACAACAATTCTAACAATTGTGTGGTCCTCACCAACCTCTGTAAACAAACATAATCTAATGGCCCTTTTCCACTACCCTTTTTCAGCTCACTTCAGCCCGACACGGCTCGCGTTTCGACTACCTTAGAGCAGCACGACTCAGCTCGCTTCAGCCCTACTCAGCACCCAAAACTTGCACGGTTTTGGAGTGGGGCTGAAGCGAGCCAAACCAAGCCGAGTGGGGCTAGGGGCGTGAGGAGACACTCCCCTGTGCACTGATTGGTGAGGAGGAGTGTCCTCACGCGCCCCGCGAGCACGCTGGGATCTGTAAACACCGTAAACCCGGAAGAAAAAGAATTACGAATTATGAGAATTTCTGAAGCCTTATGCGCCTCGCCTCATCTATACGCTCTTGCCAGTATCTGTTGGCGTTGTCAGTGACAACAAGCCACAGCACCAAGACCAGCAACACTAACGACTCCATGTCCTCCATGTTTATTGTTTACTATCCGGGTCGTGAGACTACTGCTTAAAAGATCACTGATGTCACTGTTTGCGCCGCCTAACGACATCACGTGACGTCCACCCACTTTCGCTAACTCCACCCAATGTGTCCACCCACTTCCAGCCAGCACGGTTCAGCGCGGTTGTAGTCGAAATGCAACTCCAACAGCCCCACTCAGCTCGACTCAGCCCAACTCGGCACGGCACGGCCCAGCCCAGCCATAACTCAGCCGCGTTGGTAGTGGAAAAGCGGCATAAGGTGACAAAAAAAAACAACAAAAATGCAACAGGTTTCAATATGTGGTAATTTTTTCCAAAAATTAAACCAACATTCAGAAACCAGGTAGAAAAAAATAAGTACACCGTATAATTCAGTAACATGTAGCAACAATACATCCATCCATCCATTATCTATAACCGTTTATCCTGTGCAGGGTCGCGGGCAAGCTGGAGCCTATCTCAGCTGACTACGGGCGAAAGGCGGGGTACACCCTGGACAAGTCGCCAGGTCATCACAGGGCTGACACATAGACACAGACAACCATTCACACTCACATTCACACCTACGCTCAATTTAGAGTCACCAGTTAACCTAACCTGCATGTCTTTGGACTGTGGGGGAAACCGGAGTACCCGGAGGAAACCCACGCGGACACGGGGAGAACATGCAAACTCCGCACAAAAAGGCCCTCGCCTGTTTTATCAGTCTTTGACATCATTGTGGAGAAATTTTGGCCTGTTATATTTCCAACATTGTTGAGGGAATTCATATATGCACAGCTGTCTTGAGATCTCACCCTGGGGTTGAGGTCTGGACTTTGATTTAGCCATTCCAGCACCTTCATTTTGTCTTCTTTATTCATTCAGATGTTGATTTGCTGGTGTGCTTGAGATCATTGTCGTGTTGCATGACCCAATTTCATCCCAGCTGTTGATATAAAGTGGAGTTAATTGTTGTCTCAATTACTGCAAGTTCCCCAGGTTTTTTTTTTTTTAAATACTCTGAGCTTTAATAGGTCTGAGGTTTGCCTGAATTTGCTGGGATGCCTACTCCAAGGAATATTGGCAAATGTCTCAAAGGCTCTCCATTGCAGGATTGTAAACAGTCCTCCTCACTGTAGAATGGTGTATTTCAGATTGTTTGGAGATGGCCTTATAACCCTTCCTTGATTGAAGAACAGCAACAATTACTTCTCGGAGGTCATAACTCCGGTCCTTTCCTTTTGGTATGATGTAGAACTGCCCAAGTTCTGTTTTAATAGATGTAGTTACAGTTCTTGATGATTAACTAGTCTTGTGCATTTCATTAGTATCGCCTAGCTGCTAATTACTCTCTTAATGACTGTGAAAGTAGGAAGATTGTACTTATTTTTTTCCCACCTGGGTTCTAATGTTGGTTTACTTTTTGGGAAACCACACAATTGTTGTATTTTGGCCCTGATAAAGAACATTTCAATAATTTCTTTTTCCAGTGACTGTATGTTTCACAGCAAGGGGCACGTCTTGTCAACATGGTAACTTTGGATTGTTGAATATTTCAAAAAATCTCTTAATATTCAAATTTTCTATCCACATTCACTGGATATGAGCAATCGCGCGCTCTCATTGGCTACTCTACTACTAGGCTATCAGCTCATATAGACCCCTTTCACATGACGTCACCGCGCCGCGAGATTTTGTTAGGCGCCATATTGGAAGACCAAGTACATGCACTCACAATATAAAACAAAGTACGAGCGAGAGTAAAGTGACACGATGGATGATAATTCTGGTTATGTGAGTACGTTACCAGCTGCAGAAAGGGCACGGTATGTGGAGAAACTGGCTGTGATTGATGGGTTTGACCCATATGATAAGACTCGCGGCAAGGGAGAATGGAAACATAAGGACGACCTGACACCAATTCTGCCATCTGTTTGCTACCCAGACATTGTGAACTATTTGTTGTTTACACCCAGTGCCTACACTCAGTGTTCGAACTATGCCGATATTTTCGGGGTGTCCCTTTTTTTCCCTTGGGGGGGGGGGGGGGGGGTGCTTGCGCTTGTCTCGGAGCGCGGATCTCCAAACACATAAGAAGCCTATCTTACGCACATATCACGCGGACTCCACACCTCCACACACGCATCGCGTCTGAAGTCATAACTCATCAGGGGAAATCGTGTCCGCATTGGCATGTTCAAAAAACAACCTCGCGTCAACAATGATACCACACGCAAGAAAAAAAAAAAACAGTCAGGCTACTCAACAACCAACCTGGCAGCAGCGAGCAAGCCCCAAACCATCCTAAATTATAATTATTATTAAATTGTAGAAGTCTGGGAGGCTTGCTCCTCATACAGTTATCAACTTGGGGCCAATTTAGCATGTTTTAAATCTGAATTTCTTGCGTTTGCTTACCTCAAATGGCCCTTTTCCACTACCCTTTTTCAGCTCGCTTCAGCTCACTTCAGCCCGACATGGCTCGCGTTTCGACTACCAAAAACCAGCACGACTCAGCTCGTTTCAGCCCTGCTTAGCCCCTAAAACTCGCACCGTTTTGGAGTGGGGCTGAAGCGAGCCAAGCCGTGCCGAGTGAGGTTGGGGGCGTGAGCAGACACTCCCCTGTGCACTGATTGGTGAGGAGGAGTGTCCTCACATGCCCACACATGCCCCGCGAGCGCGCTGGGATCTGTAAACACCGTAAACCCGGAAGAAGAATAATTACGAATTACGAGAATTTCTGAAGCCTTATGCGCCTCGCCTCATCTATACGCTCTTGCCAGTATCTGTTGGCGTTGTCGGTGACAACAAGCCACAGCACCAAGACCAGCAACACTAACGACTCCATGTCCTCCATGTTTATTGTTTACTATTCGGGTCGTGAGACTACCGCTTAAAAGATCACTGAATCAGTGACATACAGAGCATCGTGGACGAGTTCGCGGAGCGCAAGGCTCGTCGTATGCCCTTCAAATAATGCGCGCAGTAGGCTATTGATGTTTTATTATGAGCCATGTACAGTATGTCGCCTAATGTTTTTTTTTTGTTTCTGAGTTACATGTTCGTTTGAAGGACTTAATGTACAAAATAACATAGTTGCACCCCGTAGTGTTGAAATTGGTAAACACAGTGCATTCAGTGAGGTTTGCACCGCCCTCCTTTTATTTCTGACTCTTCCTGTCACCGTTGCAACCTCTGAGCGCTCATTCGTATGCCCTTCAAATAATGTGCGCAGTATAGGCTATTGATGTTTTATTATGAGCCATGTACAGTATCCTAATGTTTTTTGTTTCTGAGTTACATGTTCGTTTGAAGGACTTGATGTACTAAATAACATAGTTGCACCCGGTAGTGTTGAAATTGGTAAACACCGCAGTTGCGGACATTTTGTAGCCTAAAATGATGTTATGATAAGCTTTAATAAAGGGCCCGGTCATTTGCCCCGCCCCCGGCCCGGCTCTGACTTGTTCCGCCACTGTCACTGATGTCACTGTTTGCGCTGCTTAACGACATCACGTGACGTCCACCCACTTTCGCTAACTCCACCCAATGTGTCCACCCACTTCCAGCCAGCACGGTTCAGCGCGGTTGTAGTCGAAATGCAACTCCAACAGCCCCACTCAGCTCGACTCGGCACGGCACGGCTCAGCCGCGTTTGTAGTGGAAAAGCGGCAAAAGTGTCCACAGATCATGCACAGACTTATCCATTATATCCACAGTTTTTTGCCAAGTCTCACACAGGTTTCTTTCAAGTCTACTGTTGGGCCAATAAATCATAAATAAAACAGCTCAGATTTGTTTGTTTAAGTCGTTTGCCACTCCACTTTATTCTCGTGGGTTCACATACCGCTGTTGTTATTTCCCCCTAATCACGAGTTTGTTGGTCTTCCAAAATGGCGCAGGGTCTGTTTACTTCCGGTTTCGGGTGACGTCAGTGAAAGGGGTCTATACTGTGAGTAGAGAAAAACAAAATGGTGGAGCGTGTTGTTGAACCAACCAAGGATGAAATAAAAACTACTCGAAAACAAAAGACAAAAAAAACCACAGCAAAATATGGAATGAAAGTATTTGATGGTAAGAATGTGTCTTTTTTTATTTTTCAAGAATTATCGCATTTTTCACAAATTGTTCCTGTCATTTTGCCGGTTTCTTTACATTCTAAGCAGAAATGATTTTGTCGGACGTTTTGTATCAAGTTTTTATTTATCGAATTTGCAAAAAATAAAAATGCTCCATTCCTCAAAATCCAGTGAATGTGCATCGAACAAAACAGTTATTCCACTCAACCTCGTCATACATGGCTGATAGATGAGACGCGTAGCACCGAGTTGGCGACTATCAGCTCATGTACGACTCGATTTTGTGGAACAACTGTTAAATGTTTGCTAGCAGAATTTCTGGAGAACTGTTCCTGTGACAGTCAAATCCAGAACAGCACCAGTTGTCTGCTACAAAAATAATGTCTTCAGGCTTGAAAACAACTCGTTTTTTTTTAAATCGCCTTTGGGGTGTTCTTGATGTGATTTGTTTTTATCCCACACATGTGGGTCTGAGATGGAACATGCCGATGTGCATCGTGGTGCAATTCATATTCATCAGATACAAACCGCCAAATCAAAAACGAACAGCTGTAAAAACAGGAGATTTGGCAGGAGATGAGCACTTCGGAGACACGTTTGTGTGCGCACGCGTGGGGGGGGGTGTTACTTGTGTGCACACGCTTTTCGGAGAGTTTGCGAGGAATCAGAGCAACGTGATGCCAGCAAAAATGCACGTTTATTTTCTGGGTCAGATTAAAAAAATGAAATGTATTTAGAAGAATGTACAGTGTACTGGTGCATCTCAAAAAAATTTGAATACCATGAAAAAGTTCCTTTTTTTCATAATTTAATTCAAAAAGGTAAACTTTCATATATTCTATATTCATTACATGTAAAGTGAAATATTTAAAGCCTTTCTTGTTTTAATTTTGATGATTATGGCTTATAGCTCATGAAAATCAGAAATCCAGTATCTCAAATTATTAGAATATTCCCTAAGATCAATCAAAAAAAGGATTTACAATACAGAAATGTCCAACTTCTGAAAAGTATATTCATTTATACACTCAATACTTGGTTGGGGGTCCTTTACCATGAATTACTGTATCAATGCGGTGTGGCATGGAGGTGATCAGCCTGTGGCACTGCTGAGGTGTTATTGAAGCCCAGGTTGCTTTGATAGTGGCCTTCAGCGTATCTGTATTTTTGGGTCGGGTGTTTCTCATCTTCCTCTTGACAATACCCCGTAGATTCTCTATGGGGTTCAGGTCAGGCAAGTTGGCTGGCCAATCAAACACAGTAATATCATGGTCAGCAAACCATTTGGTAGTAGTTTTGGCACTGTGGGTAGGTGCTAAGTCCTGCTGGAAAAGGAAATCAGCATCTCCAAAAAGCTCGTCAGCAGATGGAAGCATGAAGTGCTCTAAAATCTCCTGGTAGATGGCTGTGTTGACTTTGGACTTGATAAAATACAGTGGACCAACGCCAGCAGATGACATGGCACCCCAAATCATCACAGACTGTGGAAACTTCACACTGGGCTTCAAACACCTTGGATTCTGTGCCTCTCCACTCTTCCTCCAGACTCTAGAACCGTGATTTCCAAATTAAATGCAAAATGTACTTTCATCTGAAAAGAGGACTTTGGACCACTGAGCAACAGTCCATTTCTTTCTCTCCTTAGCCCAGATAAGACACTTCTGACATTGTCTCTGGCTCAGGAGTAGCTTGATATTAGGAACACTTTTCAATCAACTTAGAATCAACTTTTCTTGACAATCCTCTCAAGACTGCGGCCATCCCTGTTGCTTGCGCACCTTTTCCAGCCACCCTTTTCAGCAATGACCTTTTGTGGCTTACCCTCCTTGTGGAGGGCATCAGTGATCATCTTCTGGACAACAGTCAAGTCAGCAGTCTTCCCCATGATTGTGGTTGTGTGTACTGAACTAGACCGAGAGATACACTGTGTTCATACTGTTTTACTCAAACTCGAAATGAAATATTCTAATATTATATTTGTATTATAGATAATGGGAACACACCCAAATTTACTTGTCCCTATGCTCCACCCACTCAGGTACCTCCAGGTGGAGTGGGAGGTGCGGAGAGGAACTCCTCGAGTGTTTAATAAGGACAGCATTAAAGGGAGCCACTGCAAAGTGCCATTGCAGGACAACAGTAGTGACTGTGGACTTTACCTGCTGCAGTACGTTGAGAGTTTTCTGCAGGTATGCACACACACACACACACACACACACACACACACACACACACACACACACACACATTATAGACACACACACTGACCGGCCTGGACAGCTCATACTGCCATTAAAGACAATCCTGACGTCCGGGAACAGATCAGACAGATCAGATCGCACTGTGCTGACATGTTTGTGCAAACAGTTTGTGTTTCATCTGAGACGCATTTGAATCTCCTCTGCCATGTTTTTAATTATTTCTTTCCTTTTCAGAATCCAGTCATACACTTTGATCTCCCGCTTCGGCTCGAGCGCTGGTTTCCACGGCAGCAGGTCCGCAGGAAGAGAGCGGAGCTCCGCGAGCTGGTGCTTCAGCTGTACCAGGACCGAGTGGGCGGAGCCTTACGGAGCAGCAGCTAATGAAGGGTTGGACTGATGATCATGGCCTTGTTCTAGTGGGATGATGTTTTGTACTAGGGTTTCCCCCCAATCCCGCAACTTTTAATGCTGCACTAACACGTGTGACTCGTTAGGAAACACTTTAGTACGTTGAAGCGTGTAAGATGTGATTCATGATCACGTTCCTGTAATTCGACAACATGCTGAAACCAGCTTGGTAAAGATTTTATAATGTGCGTGTTAGTGTGTGTAAATGCTAAATTGTGCAAAGAGTAAGAGTGAGAAACATCATTTTACTAAGATATGAAGAATATTTGTATTTCCTGTTAATTTATTATATTTGTATAGTTTGTGTTTTAATATATGAAGGCAAAAATAAAGCAAGAAATGGAATGCTTCTAAAGATGTGACTATCATTATTATTATTATTATTATTATTATTATTATCAACTCTGTGTGTGGCCACACACTTCCAGAATCTTACAGACATCATAAACCTTAGTCCAGTCTTCTAAATATTTTGCTGGTTTTTTTTTCTGATTACTTGCACAGCTGCAAACAATAACAGCCAGTGTTCACTGTGTTAAAGTCTTTCTGCTTTTCATCCATCACAGAAGGGTGTGTGCGGGGAGGTTGTTTAAATGAATCCCTGAAGGCTTGTGTAACGTGTGTATGTGAGCCCTTCCTGCTTAAAATGAACCCCCACACGAGCTCCACCGGAGGCATGTTCACACTATGCACGCTACTTTTCATGTATGTGCCGAAGAAAGGGCCGTTAGCCACATGTAACCACTCGGAATTAACGAGCAGGTTCAAGTTATTTAGCGTGTTGAGGTTAATTGTGGCTACACTGATGGTTGACCTTTCAGGAAATGTAACCGGTTGCATCCATAATGAATGTCGCTTCTTGTGCTGAATGCAGATAATCAAAGCAGCTGTGTGTTCCCTCAAAACTGCCTTTGAGTCATGACTATAAAGCTGTTCCATAGAATTTATAGGAAACAGCCTTCGTTACAAGACAAAGCCAAAGGTTACAGTGGATGTGGAGGCTATCCTGGAAATACACCCTGGATGGTAGCGTGGGATGCCAGTGCAGAGAAAACCTCCTGCTTTGATTTTACGGAGACGCAAATGGTACATGAGAAATAAGGATCAAACTCTGAACCCTGCTGCACTTTATTGACAACGAAATGTATATTTGTAATACAACCCCGATTCCAAAAAAGTTGGGACAAAGTACAAATTGTAAATAAAAACGGAATGCAATAATTTACAAATCTCAAAAACTGATATTGTATTCACAATAGAACATAGACAACATATCAAATGTCGAAAGTGAGACATTTTGAAATTTCATGCCAAATATTGGCTCATTTGAAATTTCATGACAGCAACACATCTCAAAAAAGTTGGGACAGGGGCAATAAGAGGCTGGAAAAGTTAAAGGTACAAAAAAGGAACAGCTGGAGGACCAAATTGCAACTCATTAGGTCAATTGGCAATAGGTCATTAACATGACTGGGTATAAAAAGAGCATCTTGGAGTGGCAGCGGCTGTCAGAAGTAAAGATGGGAAGAGGATCACCAATCCCCCTAATTCTGTGCCGACAAATAGTGGAGCAATATCAGAAAGGAGTTCGACAGTGTAAAATTGCAGAGTTTGAACATATCATCTACAGTGCATAATATCATCAAAAGATTCAGAGAATCTGGAAGAATCTCTGTGCGTAAGGGTCAAGGCCGGAAAACCATACTGGGTGCCCGTGATCTTCGGGCCCTTAGACGGCACTGCATCACATACAGGCATGCTTCTGTATTGGAAATCACAAAATGGGCTCAGGAATATTTCCAGAGAACATTATCTGTGAACACAATTCACCGTACCATCCGCCGTTGCCAGCTAAAACTCTATAGTTCAAAGAAGAAGCCGTATCTAAACGTGATCCAGAAGCGCAGACGTCTTCTTTGGGCCAAGGCTCATTTAAAATGGACTGTGGCAAAGTGGAAAACTGTTCTGTGGTCAGATGAATCAAAATTTGAAGTTCTTTATGGAAATCAGGGACGCCGTGTCATTCAGACTAAAGAGGAGAAGGATGACCCAAGTTGTTATCAGCGCTCAGTTCAGAAGTCTGCATCTCTGATGGTATGGGGTTGGATTAGTGCGTGTGGCATGGGCAGCTTACACATCTGGAAAGACACCATCAATGCTGAAAGGTATATCCAGGTTCTAGAGCAACATATGCTCCCATCCAGACGACGTCTCTTTCAGGGAAGACCTTGCATTTTCCAACATGACAATGCCAAACCACATACTGCATCAATTACAGCATCATGGCTGCGTAGAAGAAGGGTCCGGGTACTGAACTGGCCAGGCTGCAGTCCAGATCTTTCACCCATAGAAAACATATGGCGCATCATAAAACGGAAGATACGACAAAAAAGACCTAAGACGTAGGAGCAACTAGAATCCTACGTTAGGCAAGAATGGGTTAACATTCCTATCCCTAAACTTGAGCAACTTGTCTCCTCAGTCCCCAGACGTTTACAGACTGTTGTAAAGAGAAAAGGGGATGTCTCACAGTGGGAAACATGGCCTTGTCCCAACTTTTTTGAGATGTGGTGTTGTCATGAAATTTAAAATCACCTAATTTTTCTCTTTAAATGATACATTTTCTCAGTTTAAACATTTGATATGTCATCTATGTTCTATTCTGAATAAAATATGGAATTTTGAAACTTCCACATCATTGCATTCCGTTTTTATTTACAATTTGTACTTTGTCCCAACTTTTTTGGAATCGGGGTTGTAAAGAGAAAAAAGGTAGATTCAGCATGCTCTTAACTAAAGCAGCACTACGTCCGAGACATGTTTGTGTATTTCTCAATCCAACTCCTGTAGTAGAGGGATTGAGTTGGGATTGGAGCGTCTCCTCTATAATTAGATGTGATGTTGTTCATGTCTGCGCTCAGAGCCACGCTCCTAACCACAGGTGACTGAGGTCACGGCGTTCTGCTGCCGTGGATTTGCTAATCAGTGCTGGACTGTGAGATTAGAGCCAAATTAGGTCCTCTGACACAGATGGGCTCTAACCCTCCCTCCCTTGTGTCTCCATCCTAATCCTGAATTACCGCAAGAAGACTTTGATGATGGTTCTCAGATTTTCCCGATACTAAGACTATGGACAGATCCCTTTTGGTAAAGTCTTAAAAGTTGAATCTAGGCTTCTATTTATAGCCCTATACCAGAGGTGTTCACTTTCAGAAGTTGTTCCAAGTAGAGCCCCTCTGAAGAACCAGAAATGTTAGCCATCTGAAAAAAAGCCCTTTTGTTTTTCTTTTATATTTACACTCTTGTGTAAATGTTTCATGTTGCGTCCTAAAGGGTTCTTCAGTGTTCCTTTGGTAGGAACTCTTAAAGGATCCATGCAGAACTCTCCCACAGATTTGTTCTCCCTTTCAAAAAAGGTCCCAAGCAGAACCCTCCACACTCACACCCTTTAGAAAGGTAGAATTAGAACACTGGAGGAAGCTATGGCCTAGTGGTTAGAGAAGCAGATTTGGGACCAAAAGGTCACTGGTTTGATTACCTGGAATGGCTGAAGTGCCTTTAAGCAAGGCCCTTAGCTGATCCCCAGGCTGCTCTGGGTATGTTGTACATCACTCTGGATAAGACCATCTGCTAAATGTCATGAATGTAATTGTTGGCCATCCAAGGAACACAGTTCTGGTGCAGGCTCTATATAGCACCATATAATGTTCTTTAGGCTTTTTTCTCTTTGGTGGGAAGTCTTAATGGCTCAATATAGAACCCTCCATCAGATGTTTCTTACTTTTTCAGAAAAGCCAAGTAGAACCCCCTTGAAGATCCAAAATTGTTAGCTAGCCTAAAAACCCTATTTCCATCACTACATTCTTATAAAAGGTTCTTCAGTTTGTTCCTTTGGTGGGACATTGTTAGATTTTTTTTTTCACTTTCATTGCTGGTTAACCAGCCAAAGAACTTCAGAAGTACCCAGTCTTAGGTTTTGTGACAGAACCCAAGAAGGAACTCTTAAACCCTTCAACAGATGCTTTCCATTTCAGAAAGGTTATAAATAGAAGCTAGTATCATTAACCATCCAGAATACAGTCAAGGAATCGAGTCTTAGTGTAGGATCTTGCAGCATGCTAAAATGTTCTTTGTTTTTTTTCTTCTTTGTTGGTAGGAGCTCTGAGATTCTAGACAAAATCCCCCATCAGATGTCCTTTCTAAAAGGTTCCAAAAGCTAGAATCGTTAACTATTGTAAAAAACACAGATGAATCCTGTCTTCATATAGGTTCTACACTATGTAACTTGGATTTGCTCCTTTTGTGGGAACTCTTAAGGCCTTTATTAAAGCCAGAACCCTCCATCAGACATGTATACCCTTTCAAGAACAGGTTCCAAGTAGAACCCTTTCAGAAAGCTAGACTCTTCAACCATCCAAACAATCGCAGAGGAACCCATTCTTAGTGCAGGGCCTATGGAGCACGATAAGTTGATCTTTGCTTCATTACAAATGGCTCCAAGTAGACCCTCTTTAGAAAGCTAGAACTGTTAACCACCCAAAGAACTACACAGGAACCCAATGTTGTCCTGATTCTATGTAAAACTCTAAATAATTGTTCAATTTTTTCCCTTTGATTTGAACAAAAAGACAACCACAACAAGTTACTTCTGAATTTTCTTCTCTGATTATTAATAACCGAATTTGGTTCCGAGTGGTCCTGTGGCCTATATTCGTGCAGTCTGTAGAAGATCAGCTCTGTATCTTCACCAGGTCAAGTCTCTCACGTGAGCTCTTCCTACACCCGCTTTCCTCAGAGGACTTAACAAATAGGATTAACACTGAAAAACCTCTGTAAAGACCCATCTGCTGAGCAGAGCCAAGCAATCAGATGACCTGTAAGCGTGCGCTTTTGTTATCACGCTAACACAGGTTTTTTAAGCCATGCATGCCGGTATGCAGATGATCATGTATTTAAGCTCATAGCGAATTAATATTCATTGACAAAACATTTTGTAAAAGAGGCTGGAATTAGGTTTGGAAGCTACAATGGTGGATGTGCAGTGGAAATATGTTTGGTGGATGCTGATGGTCTTACTTTTGAACGGACATTTTTACATGGATGCAGGTGTGTATTCCATCATGGTGTCAAATACGTGTGTTTAATATGTGTTTATTCAGTAAAACAAAAAATGTTTGATTCAGAAAAGTATAGAAGCCCTGAAGTGCACGTTGTTGAAAAAGTTGAAGTCCAAGCTGCTTATTTTGACAAAATAACTTTCAACTTCTATGTACACACCATTATCGTTATTTTTGACTTGATAATTCATTGTTTCGACATAATAACTCAATGTTTTGACTTAGTATTTCATTATTTTGACCGAATAACATAATTTCAACTTAACATGGCATTTTGAAATCAAATATCGTTATTGCAAAAAAATTTATTTCAAGATGTCTCACCAATTCGACCAAATTCATTATTTCAAGATATTGTGCTGCTAGCTTATTTTGACTTAAAAAAAACCCAACTTTTTATAAACTTTGCATTTCTGAACGCAAATAAAATTTACTTTTGTTTTATGACAACTTCATTCGAGGCAAACTTTGACAAAACCTTGTTTTGTGAACCAATACAAAACCAGAGGCCCGGGCTGTGGTCTCTGGTCAGTAAAAGAGTGGGGTATAGAATTATGGGTAGAATATGCTATTTATAATTTACACATTTAGCATTGAGCTATCGACATACGTGAAGGATTTTGTGGTAGAACTCAGCTTTTGTTCTCTGGCTGTTAAGATTTTCTTATTAGCAATGTTGGCTCTTTTGAAACAATACCAGATGTTTACTCCCAACACACATTTTTAACACAACTAACACCTCATTTTGATGCAATTAACACCATCCACTACGCATTCACAACTCTACTGCTTTCGGTCTTGGATTTGTCCTAATTGATTCTGTTTAGCAAATTTTGCCTTTTAGATGCTACACACCGTATCATGTTCACCAATATGTTATAATATTAAATAAGTCGTTATTTCCGGATTGCCCATCTTTAGATGGAACTATCAGGGTTCCTGGTGATGGCTCTGAACTGGAAGGCTGGCACTCGGACAATGCTGGAAGTTCTAGCACTCCAGAAAGTCAGATGATGGACAGCTTGGCATTGGCTTCCAGATCTGGAGATGTGACAGGTGCCCTGTCCAGAATTAAACGAGGTGTGCTCTTTCCAAGCGGAGTCAAACTGTGCTCTCAGGAGACGGTGAAGCAAGCACTCCAGAACCACCTGGACTACTTTCACTTAAGAGGTGAGATATCGAACATATGGTGTTTCAGTGGTGCATGAATGGGTTCTACAGTGTTTATACACACACACACACACCATAGTGCTCTTGAAATCTAGATTCTGGTTTTCTATAACAGTAGCTGTGAGAGTTGGGCAGCTGCAAACCAGAGGTTTATAGTAAGGTGCTTGTTCTAATATGTTATTTTTAACCATTTCTTCTATGGCAGATGCTTCACATAAACAAATTTTTGTTATACTGAACTTTTCGTCAGAGATGTTTATGTAACATTTATGGAAGGACTCTCCAGTGTAAGTACTCTGTAACTGTCAGATGAAAAGCTGGAACTTTGTTTCCAACATCTTCAGGTCTCTCAGTAACATGACAAGCTGCATTTATTATTATTATTATTATTATTATTATTATTTTTGTCTAATTCACCTCAAGAGAGAAAAAAAGACTGGCTGGTGAGGGAACAACTATTTATAGCTGCTATAACGTAAGTGCGAACATGAACTAACTTGTTTTGTGGAAGTTCCACAATGTTGAATTGCGAATTATTATATTTATTTAGATATTTATTGATTTATTAAAGAACGGCACATCATATTTTATTGGTTTAATGATGTGGAACACCAACAAAAGATGGACAGACCTATAATTTGTGGTGGTTTCTTGTTAATTTCTTCATAATTTGCCTATTCATATTACAACAGTAAAGTTGAAATATCAGGCTTGAAATATTTCCTTTTCTTGATTTTAGGTTGGTGAATATGGTGTGACCATTATTATTACTAGAATGTCCCTCAGGAGAGTGCATACCAACATCAACGTCAAATCCCATCACTTGAACCTTGGGTAATACTAAAGCTGTACACCAAATTTCATCCAAATCCGTTCACTACTTTTTGAGTTACATTGGGAAAAGACAAAACATTCCTGGATCCACATACCGTACATATCTGGATTTGTATCAATATGTAATCGTCGTTGGCTGTCCATCGCTAGCAATGATGACTGCTTCATTAGGATGTGCAGAAATGCACATGGGCTGCGAGGCCCACACCAGAGCGACAGAGCTGTCCACAGCGGCGGCACGAACAGCCCGGCTGAGCCGCCATGGAATGCCTGGCCTCGTGAGCTCTTGTATACTGTTCTCCTCTCCTAGTGAAGCACCTTGCACAGTAAGGTAAGACAAACGATGTCATGCCCCCATCGTACTGACCTCCAGACCTGATGCCAAGTGGTGCACAAAAGTGCCACAGACCTGACGGGTATGGAAGTTGCCCCGCAGTGACAACTGACTAGCCGAGTGATGCCATCCGTTGGCCATTTTAGTGGCATGCCATCAGGTGGTGCTCCATTGACGCTGTTGGGTTCATTTGTTGGGTTCATCTGTTCATCAACGGTTGAAACGCCGTCAAGCCAAAGCTTGCCCAAGTTCAACTAAAAATAAATCTTTATTAATATTATAATAAATGGTAATTTATCGAGGATCATTTTAATAAATTTTTTTTAGACTTTACATCGGCGGCACGGTGGTGTAGTGGTTAGCGCTGTCGCCTCACAGCAAGAAGGTCCTGGGTTCGAGCCCCGGGGCCGGCGAGGGCCTTTCTGTGTGGAGTTTGCATGTTCTCCCCGTGTCCGCGTGGGTTTCCTCCGGGTACTCCGGTTTCCCCCACAGTCCAAAGACATGCAGGTTAGGTTAACTGGTGACTCTAAATTGACCGTAGGTGTGAATGTGAGTGTGAATGGTTGTCTGTGTCTATGTGTCAGCCCTGTGATGACCTGGCGACTTGTCCAGGGTGTACCCCGCCTTTCGCCCGTAGTCAGCTGGGATAGGCTCCAGCTTGCCTGCGACCCTGTAGAAGGATGAAGCGGCTAGAGATAATGAGATGAGATGAGACTTTACATCAAACAGCATTTTTTTGTGTTGCGGATTACACTGGATTTATTTATGACTCAGAAACTTTATGTCTTCACAATAACAGTTGGAAAAGTTTTAAGCTGCTGTAACAGCATGCACAGACTCTTGTTCAAGATGCACACGTTGTAGATTTACATGGCAACTGGAAGAGTTTAGACCGTTTTGTCCTTGGCGTTCTTATTTTTTTATGGAACATCAATATAATGGCTTGTCATCACAAGTCTGCATGGTTGTGTTTGTTTGAACATCAAGTCCCACTCCTGGAAAACAGTCAGCTGTCCAGCTTTTCAGAAAGGAATGTACTGTTGATCTCCTTCAAGCGTCTTGAAAGTTGTATATTGTGATAGAATACTGTTTACAGGACAAAATACTAGTATCATCAGCTGTCCATCACTAGGGATGATGACTGCTTCATTAGGATGCGCAGAAACGGAGATGAGCCATGAGGCCCGCACCAGAGCGCCTCTCCTAATGAAGTGCTTTGCACAGTAAGGTAAGACAAACGATGTCATGCCCCCATCGTGTTGTCTGTCTGGACCTCCAGATCTGATGCCAAGTGGTGCACAAAAATGCCACAGACCTGACAGGTATGGAAGTTGCCCCACAGTGACAACTGACTTGCCGAGTGATGCCATCCGTTGGCCATTTGAGTGGCTCTTCTGCATGCCATCTGGTGGTGTGCCATTAACCCTGTTGGGTTCATCTGCCACATTGCACCGAAAAGCACCCTGCTGCCAGCACCTTATTGGGGATGTACTATTTAGCCCATAGCTGGAACCCAAGCAGGTGCTACCACTCTGGGTCAGAGCGGACTTGGGAGCAATGGTGATTAAGGGGTAACTCCACTTTCCCCAATACTCAAGTCTTCCTGGACCTGAGACTCACCACCGGTTGCAGTTTAAAGTCATACCCAGGACTGGCAATATGTAATCAATGGTTCCTTGACCCATGACTCACCTTTCCTCCAAATTTCACCCAAATCCGTTCACTACTTTTTGAGTTACATTGGGAACAAACAAACAAACAAACAAATGGAGGCGAAAACATAGAAATCTGCAATGTGTGCTTGCATGCTCTCTTTACATCATCAGAAGTTTTATTTCATGGATTTTGTCTTTTAGCTTGCGTATGTGCACAAGAGAACTGAACTAGAAACGTCTCTATCGTGCAGGCTTCTTTCTTCTCTTTCGCTGCCACTACCACCATGACATTGCATACAATAATCAGTCCTTTTAGCCTGCCAGGAAAATGTGTGCTTTCTGTAGCAGAATCCAGTTCAGTGGGTGAACATCTGAAGAATGTTCCATAAATGTTATCCAGGATGAAATTTCCTGTGCTAGGCCTGTTTATTTTTCTAACACAGAAAACATCAAGAAAACATGCAGGTGTCATACTTTTGTATGCATTTCTCCTTTACTTTTGATTTCTAAATAATGAACAGTTGGTTAGCGAAAGGTTGCGGAATGACTGGCGTGTGGTAGAGTGAATTAACAGAAATGTTTCCATTATGCTGGGCTTTGCTTTCACGGTTAGTCATTTTCCTCCCTGAAATAGTCATTTATCATACGAGTTGGTGTGATGGTTACACGGCTTGAATAATGACTCAATTCTGTCCACCCCAGGATGTGTTTGCATAAAAGTGTACTAACCCATGTGCTTTAATACCGGGAATTATGATGTGTCAGCGGATATGGTGAAATGGACCAACTTTTGAAATCAATGTGAAAATGGTGTGGAAATCTGAACCATGACTTACATTTCCCACTCAGCTTTGAGTTTCCGTCCAATTCTTCTAACAAGACATCTCTCTGTGCATTATTCAGTGTGTCAGGAGACTATCTGGGAGGCATTTAAGATCTTCTGGGACAGGCTTCCCAAAAGAGATGAGTACCAGCTGTGGATAAACAGGTGCCAGAATGGCAGTATTAGTGTCTTCGATATTGGTAGGAGCTTCAGTCAGTCGCCTGAGCATCTCGCCATCATAACCAGTGTAAGCAATTCCTGCATCTTCACCCTATATTTTTAAAAATACATCATGAATAATTGCTACAATTAGCATTAATCCTTGTTTTCTTTAATGCTAATACTTATGTTTCCCCAACAACATGATATATGTCTTTTGTTCTCATTTCAGAGGGTGCAATTGGCTTCAGCGATGGGGTGAGTTATCATCTTTTCAAAGTCACAGATACAATTTTTCCCCCAAAAAAAACAAACATGCACCTATATATAGAGAGAGTGAGTTGACAAATTAATAGAAAAAAAAACCCCCTAAAGTGTCTTACTAAGGGCGGCACGGTGGTGTAGTGGTTAGCACTGTCGCCTCACAGCAAGAAGGTCCGGGTTCGAGCCCCGTGGCCGGCGAGGGCCTTTCTGTGCGGAGTTTGCATGTTCTCCCCGTGTCCGCGTGGGTTTCCTCCGGGTGCTACGGTTTCCCCCACAGTCCAAAGACATGCAGGTTAGGTTAACTGGTGACTCTAAATTGAGCGTAGGTGTGAATGTGAGTGTGAATGGTTGTCTGTGTCTCTGTGTCAGCCCTGTGATGACCTGGCGACTTATCCAGGGTGTACCCCGCCTTTCGCCCGTAGTCAGCTGGGATAGGCTCCAGCTTGCCTGCGACCCTGTAGAAGGATAAAGCAGCTAGAGATAATGTGTCTTACTAAGGTGGTGGGCCACCACAACCTTCCAGAACAGATTCAGAGCATATTGTACTGGAGCAGTGAACACCAAATGAACAATGATTGTTGTGGAGAGTACTGTCTAACTCACCACTAAGGTGTTCAGTTGAGTTGAAATTTGATGGGTGTGAAGAACATAGTCTACAATATACACCAAACCATTCAGCAAACCATCTAGCCATGTGAATTGGGGCGGAGTCATCCTCGAAGAGACCCCTGGCTTAAGGATGGAAATGTTTCAGAATAGTTTCATTATTGGAATCTCAGATGGAACAAGTGGACCCAAACCATACAAGCAAAAATAAATACAAACCTTTCCTAGGTTCTGCGTAACTAGAAATAATCATATTTCATAAATATTAAAGAGTTGAAATGAAACATCTGGCTCCCTTTTTGTTTGGAAGTCCAGAGAAAATAAAACCTATGTTGATTTCAGCATTGTATTTTTTTTTAAATCTTCTCATCTTCCTTGGTTAAGCATTGCGTTTTACTGATGAACTTTTCATTCACAGTCAACAGACTACAGCTGATCCTACAAAAGTGGATATCATCTCCACCACTGATGGAGGTTTGTTTACTTACCCATCACCAGAGATTACTGATCTTACTAATAGGAAATTCATAGTGTGACATTTTATGCTAGTCTTAAAGCGATTTCCCCTGAATATGACAAAATTTGGAAAAGTGTATACAAAATGCTCAAAATAAATTAAGATTCAAGTAATAAATGGTTTTTGGCCATTTTATGTAGTATATTGATCAGATTCGAAAGAAATTACTGGCACAAGGCATCACAGCAGTGCAGACACACGATGTGCTCAGAATAGCCACTAATCCCTCTTATTTACTCAGAGGCATCTGACAAGAGGGTAGTGGCAATGTTAGCATAGTGTGTCAGGTCCTTTAAACTGCTTTAACAGAAAATAACTAAACATGACATATGAGTGACAAATTAAAGACATAACATGAAAGTATTCTGCAATACAATTACCATTTGTCTAATACAATTTAAGGGCTTGACATCCAAAAGTACAGTGTCACATTTAATTTCATGGTTTACATTGACGATACAAGCCATTACTTTTTGTACTTCATCAGGATCAGTGTTAACATGTGTATCTAATGTGTATATTTTAAACTGTCCATAATCTCTCTCTTTTTCTTTCTTTTTTTTACAGTTACCAGTGTAACTTTCCTCCTACCAGAAGTGAATTCAACAGAATTAACAAATACAACAGCAAAGACTACACTTACTCCATCAGAAGCTAGAATAACCACAGAAGAGCCTGAGGTTACTCCAACAGAAGTTATCGTAACCACAGAACAGCCTGTGGTTGCTCCAAATGTAGCTATGTTAACCACAGGAGAGTATTCGAATACTCCAACAGAAGCAATAGCATCCACAGAACAGTCTACAGATATTGCGACAAAAGCAAAAGCAACTATGGATAATTCAAATGAAGCAATAGTAACCACACAACAGTCTGTGGATTTTGCAACAAAAGTGATAGCAACTACAGAACAGTCCACGAATACTCTGACCGAAACAGTAGAAACCAGAGAACCACTGTTTATGGACACTCCAACAGAAGATATATTAACCACAGAGCAGTCTACAGATATTCCAACAGATTCAATAGAACCGTCTTTGAATATTCCTAAAGAAGCAATAGTACCCACACAACAGACTCTTGGTACTCCAGACATAGCTATGGTAACCACATGGGAGTCCACAAATATCCCAACAAAAACATTAGTAACTACAGAACAATCTATAAATACTCCAAAAGAAGCAATAGAACACTCTCCAGATACTCCAACAGAAGCAATAGAACACTCTACGGATACTCCAACAGAAGCAATAGAACACTCTCCGGATACTCCAACAGAAGCAATAGAACACTCTCCAGATACTCCAACAGAAGCAATAGAACACTCTATGGATACTCCAACAGAAGCAATAGAACGCTCTACACATACTCCAAAAGAAGCAATAGAACACTCTACGGATACTCCAAAAGAAGCAATAGAACACTCTCCAGATACTCCAACAAAAGCAATAGAACACTCTATGGATACTCCAACAGAAGCAGTAGAACACTCTATGGATACTCCAACAGAAGCAATAGAACACTCTACAGATACTCCAAAAGAAGCAATAGAACGCTCTACACATACTCCAAAAGAAGCAAAAGAACACTCTACGGATACTCCAAAAGAAGCAATAGAACACTCTACAGATACTCCAACAGAAGCAATAGAACACTCTACGGATACTCCAACAGAAGCAATAGAACACTCTATGGATACTCCGACAGGAGCAATAGAACACTCTACGGATACTCCAAAAGAAGCCATAGAACGCTCTATGGATACTCCAAAAGGAGAGATATTAACCACAGAACAGTCTACAGATATTCCAACAGAATCAATAGAACTGTCTTTGGATATACCAAAAGAAGCAATAGTACCCACACAACAGACTATGGGTACTCCAAACATAGCTATGGTAACCACATGGGAGTCTACAAATATCCCAACAAAAACATTAGTAACTACAGAACAATCTATAGATACTCCAAAAGAACCAGAAGAACACTCTACAGATACTCCAACAGAAGCAATAGAACGCTCTACGGATACTCCAACAGAAGCAATAGAACGCGCTACGGATACTCCAAAAGAAGCAATAGAACGCTCTACAAATACTCCAAAAGAAGCAATAGAACGCTCTACAAATACTCCAAAAGAAGCAATAGAACGCTCTACAAATACTCCAAAAGAAGTAATAGCAACTACCCAAAAGTCCAAAAGCGATGCAGCAATGGTAGCCAAAGAAAAGTCCATGATTACTCCAACAGAAGTGATAGTAACCATAAAACAGTCTATGAATATTGCAACAGAAGCAATAGCAACTACAGAACAGTCTATAGTCACTCCAACAGAAGCTGGAACAACCACAGAAACATTTACAGATACTCCAACACAAATGGTCGTGAAGACAGACCAATCTATATTTACTGTGACAGAAGTAATAACAACTTCCAAACAGTCTCCAGACAAAGCTATAGTCTCAACAGCACAGACTACTCCACACTTAACCTCAGTCTTCAGTATAGCCACTGTAGAGGTCAGTGCTAAACCTTCTTTTAATTTAAATACTGGGGCTTCACAGGGGGTAAACCCTGATTCTCTGATAGAGGTCACTGGTCAGGCAACTGAGAAGATAAGCCCAGGGACTGAACTGGAGGTTACCTATAATACCCCTGAAATGCCTTTGACTACTACTTCCATTGTGTTTGAGAATGGTGAGGATGACATTATTGTTGAAGGTTCTGTCAGTTCTGCTTCTACCAAAATAGACACAGCAGAGGCATTACCTGAAGAACCTGTGAAGGTAGATGAAGATGGTGTTGGCAGAGTAGCACTTCAGTCTTCACCAAGCCCTACTCTAGGCACAACATTTGAACCAAGTGAAGGTGAGCAACCAGAAATGGAGACACTTGAAATCACCCTACCAGATGACTTCCTAGACACATCTCTAGCTAAACCACCACGTTTTGGTAGTGAAGAAACACATGAAGGTGATGAAGTCACATCTGGGTCTGTTACTCTGGAAAAGGTATCTGGGACTACTGAAAATCTGTCCAAAATTACTAGTGATAAGGATTCATCAGTGAGGACAGAAGATGATGCAAATGTAACTATTTTGCAGGTTAGTAATGATGTTGATGATATCAGATTGGATGTGGATGGTGAGGTCACAGAATACAGTGTTTCTGAAGAGAAGGAAACCCTTGCAGGGGCTGAAGTTTCACTTGAAGCCCCTACAAATGAGCTGTCCTTAGAAGAAAACACACCTGTAGCTGAAGATGTACATGCCTCTACCAGTGCAGAAGTTTCATTTGATCATACAGTAAAGGATAACACTGAAGATTTACCAAATGAAGCTGCGAAGGTAGAGACTGCAGCCCATGAGGTGCCAACCAACACTATGGTTGATATTATAACTGTTGAAAATGACAAACCTGACTCAGCTGGTGAAGTGGAGCCACCTGAGCTTATACCTGACACTAATGGTAAAGATGTCACGCTCACTTTCACGCTTGACCCTAGTGTCATTATTCTGGATGTTGAAGATTTCACACACAAGATTACACCTACCACTGAAGATTACACACATGGAACCTATAACATGGAAACTGACGTCAAAGAAGAAACCCCTGAAGAGAATCTACTTGAATCTACAGTTGAAGGGAAGCCACCAGAAGTTCTTGAGGACAGTACCTCAACCTTACCTGAAATGACAGTGTTGGAAGGTGTAGATATTGATATAGAGGTTCTTGAGGACACAACATTAGACATACCTGAAACTACACCACCTGTGGTTCCTGATGTTACAACCTCAGAGCTACCTAAAACTGTAGATAAATCTTCAGGGGTACTAAAAGTGGATGACACACCTGCACCATCAGTTGAAATTGAGAAATCTATATTGGGCTTAAATGAACTGACAACCAACATGCAGCAAATGACCGTCTCATCCATGGTACAAGAATCCACACAGATCTTCAATAACATAATAGATGAAGGGAACATGGTGCGTAGCCACTGTCTCAGAGCTTATCTATAGAATTTATTCCAGAAATCTTAAGCAATTACTCTGCTGTCTATTTTCCAGATTGGCAATGAAATTTACGATATTTTGCCACGTCCTGTGCGACCCATAATGGATCAAGTGGTGGAGCTGAGCATTAAACTCAGAGGAGAGACGTATGATGATACTCTCAGAGATCCATCAAGCTTTTACTACCAGCATCTGTCTAAACAGTTCATTGGAAAGGTGTGTCACAGGCTTCCCCTAGGGTAAATTACATCAACATATGGAAATGTTTAATGTAAGTAAACAGGCCTGCATTATATCAAAAAGGTTTCTGTGCAAACCGAATCGAATTTTCAGATACAGGATTTGTGACCTGTGCTGTACTCTGGGCCTGTTTTCTTGTTTTAAAGGCCATATGTTTGATCTATAGCCAAAAAACAGCATCATGACATTCTGGAGATCCCAAGCTGAACTTCTGACCACAAACACTTTCTCTGTTGCAATCTTCTTCTTCTTCTTCTTCTTCTTCTTCTTCTTCTTCTCTATTTTTCAAACTACTTTTCCCCCCATTGCTGTATTATTAGCATATTGCCTGAAATTAAAACTGTTTTTTTTTCTATGCTAACACTGAGAATTATCCCCAACTGTAACATATATAAAATGTAAAGAATGTAAACACCATGGTATAAACAGAATTTCTCATCATTTACATCCGTGTTTGGTGAAGTGATGACTTCGGAAATTTGTCAGGTCCGACTAGGAAAGCCCGTGTTCTTTCCCAGATGCATTCTCATTTATTGGGATTTCATCATATAGTGAGTCCTGTCTTCTGGAAAATCCCTAATATCCCATTTCTCTTTCTTTCTTTCTTTCTTTCTTTCTTTCTTTCTTTCTTTCTTTCTTTCTTTCTTTCTTTCTTTCTTTCTTTCTTTCTTTCTTTCTTTCTAAGATTGAAGATGCCTATAAAAAACTTCCAGGCTTCCAGAGGGTTTTTATTCGTGAATTCAGGTAACTGAATTGACTGAAATAAAGAAATGCTCTATCTACATGGCTCCAGAAATGACTGGAAGGGTATCATTTGAGATGATGTTAAGAACTTTGTTCCCTTCTTTTCTTCTTGACAATAAAACCAGGCCACAAAAAGACATCCAAGGGTGAGTAGTTCCTATTTTCCATTTGAACTCATACTCTGACCTAACAGCTATATATCTCTATTTTTAATATGGGCATTTATGGTTTACGGTTCACATGTGATGAACACAAAACAGATTTTCTGATGCTAATCGTGAGACTGCTGAGTCATCACTTTATATTACCTGTACAAAATTACCCAAGAGACTGATAAATCTATAACCTGGCAGCAAAGCGTTTCCCTGTACTGCCATATCGCACAAGCAGCTGTAGGAATCAAGAACTCTTGACTCCTCCCAAACAACTAATGGGAATTTCATGTGCGTGCATTTGGCGCTGCAGGATATTGGAACCTGCGGCATTTTTCTTTTACCTTCTATATTATTTTACGGTCTCCATCTCTGATCTCTAGTCTCACAGTGTTTATAGGATAGGATTAGCTTTTACAGGGTAGCTTTTGTTTTTGTAGCAAAACCCAACCTGACACTTCAGATTGGTGCAAATTTCTCACGAATGGATTTAAATTCTAATTGCTCTCCAATTATTTATTCCTTAAAAAAAGGAAAAAAACACTTTGCCCACCAACACAGCATTTATGAGCATGCAGTTCAATTTAATTTGTTGTCACCAACTGTTAGATTTTTCAGTTGTTATAAAAACTGCATGTTATGAGCTCCATGAGACCATTAAAACACCAAAATAATGCACATTTGCACAAGAGGGTGTTAGCGTATTAATGTATTCTGGCTTTGTCTCTTTGCCTGCAGGGATTAAGATATAAGACATAAAGGAGATTATGGGTGTCAGGGGAGAGAAAATGGACAGCCATAAACCCACCAGGGTTCCTCACAATTATAAAAAATGAGAGGCAAAAATAAAAGAAAAATTAAGATTAAAAACGAAAGAAAGATCTCCATCAGTGATTATCCTGAACAAAAATGTTTGTTTTTTTGGTTGGATTAACTGCATGTGATATCACAATGCTAGATGTGTCGGAGACTAGAATTCTGTTTTGGGAATTAACTTTTACTGCTTGATATGTGTGGAGACATTTAAACAAGGTGGCGAACAATTTTTGTCAGGTTATAACATTTAGTTTGCGTTTAATAAAACCAGACATGATACTAATCCGATAAACCTCAGGTAGCACATTCGTAGTCCAATACATAATCACACATTGGGTAGACAGGTGGAGAATAGAACAGCAAATACCAGAAACAGGACTGATCTTGTAATTCAACAAATGAAAACAGAGAATGTTATCCGAACATTTTGTAAGTATTGGACATGTTCTAAAAATTAACACTCCAGCAGTGTTCTAAAAACATGGTTTAGTTTGCAACATTATTCCAATGTTGTACACACAATGTTAAGGTTAGTCCAAAAAAAAAAAAAAACATTATGGAATTTTATTTTTCTGCTAGCCTAAAATTGTTAGCTGGAACTACAGGGCTTGTTCCTTCTGCTCTGCAGAGGTCTTGCAGTGGTGGTCCATTACGCCATTGTGTTGGAAGGAGACGTAGCAGGCATTAGCAACGAGACCATAACTGACATCACCCTCCAGTCCAACCAGGTGGAGAAATCCTACACAGATCTGGACGAACTGCCCACTGTGATCTACACTGTCACAGACTTACGCCATTACATCACTCAGGCACTGCACAAAGAGAGCCTTGGGAACAACGGGAACACCAGTTTAGATGTGGACCCTGACTCTATGCAGCTGGAAAATGGTATGAAGCACTCCACATCGTGTTCCAGTCCACATGTCTATGGCTGTGAGCCAAGGAATTACTGGTCTGATGATAAGTGAGAGCTTTATGCCCATTATACACATGAGGACACTCCATCTTCATTTGGAATAAACCCAGAAATATAAACCAAAGCCATTTTCAACTCCTAATCCTTCTTGTGATTATTTCAATACGTAATAGACATAATCAAATATGAATACATTATTCAGATTGACAGATAACGCATTCGAAACAGATATGAATATGCACTGCACTATTAGTTTTATGTTTTTTAAAGAAAACTTGACAGAAAGACATTTAGATTTAGAAATGTAGACTAAACTTGAGTGATGTAAGATTGCGCTTCTTAGTTATGTAACTGGGGGTGAATACATTTGAATTGATTAAAAATAAAAAACAACAACATGCTTCAGAGGGTGGCACGGTGGCGTAGTGGCTAGCACTGTCGCCTTACAGCAAGAAGGTTCTGGGTTTGAGCCCAGTGGCTGATGGGGGCCTTCCTGTGCGGAGTTTGCATGTTCTCCCCTTGTCTGTGTGGGTTTCCTCTGGGTGCTCCGGTTTCGCCCACAGTCCAAAGACATGCAGGTTAGGCTAATTGGTGGCTCTAAATTGAGCGTAGGTGTGAATGTGAGTATGAATGGTTGTTTGTCTCTATGTGTCAGCCCTGCGATGACCTGGCGACTTGTCCAGGGTGTACCCCGCCTTTCGCCCGTAGTCAGCTGGGATAGGCTCCATAGTTTTAACAAGTTGAAACTGGATTATTTTCCACGCTTGTTGCATCTGCAGAGTTATCACTAGCTGGAGAACATCACAATCCCTAGTCTCAAATTGATGCCATGGTTATTAGAAATTATTCTCTGCTTTCCTAGTGCATAATCCGATCTTATTTGTGTCTGTTTTTACTTTCTCAGTGGAGACATTGCTGCTTTCCAAACCGACCAGCAGACCGCTTGACTCCAATAACATGATGGTGAGTTCAGGGTCATTGGGAAGACCACCTAGATATTAGAAAACCATGCCTCTCTCTCTCTCTCTCTCTCTCTCTCTCTCTCTCTCTCTCTCTCTCCAGATCTGCTCTGCTTTCTTTGTTCTGCCATCTTCCTGGCCACATTTTCATGTGCAACTAGTTCCCAACGAAAACTTGTTTTGGCACTTTGGAAACCGTGTGTTAAATGCCAAATGATACCCTGTAATGGCAATCATCAGAGATTACCCCACTCTAACACTCATTACAGAAAATCTAGTTTCTGTATTTTTCCCTGTGCCACATCATGAAAACTGTTTGAGTGTGTTTTTACTCTTGCTATGACATTGAGCACAGTTTAATTGGAAAGACACATCGAAGAACCAAACAACACAGACCTCAGATTTGACTCATTCTGTTTTTCCTCTCGTCTTTGTCAAAAGTGGCACTTTTTTCCCACAACACATATTAAACAGATTTACAGCCCAAAGGAGGAAAACGCGTTTTGGTCTCGGCCATATGGTCACGTGCTGGTAAAACGTTTTATGTAGTTTCAATGTGTTTTCCTTTGGGCATGTTGTTAATTATCTGTTGAGATACAGGCTGGAGAATTCTTGAATTAATGAATCAAACAATGCTGGCTCACAGGCAGTAAAGATATTTTTCTTGCTTTTAATGGCTGGTCTGTGTCACTCGTAACCCACTTTCTGGAGTGACACTCCATTTATTGCCTCGTTGTTCTTGCAGCTCATAAATAAAGTCAAACGTCCTGTGGTTGCCAGAAGAACTACAGATAGGTGACAAATTAAAGGAAAAAATGTGGCCCTGTTGCACTGTAGGGGATATTTTTTTATTTATTGAGTTATTTATTTTTGCTAGCATGGTTGGATTTACTTGTCTGCCTCCGCAAGTCAATCAGACTGATCCCCTTTATCCTACGATGGGTGTAATCTCTTCCAGGAAGACCCCACCCCCACACCAGGGGTTTGATCTGAATCATATGCTATGGCCTTCACGCTCAGCACATGTCAACTGAATTGAACACTTATGGGAGATTTTTTTTTTTTTTTGTATTTTAACCATGTGTTAGCTAGACAGCACTCTCCATCATCATCATCATCATCATCATCATCATCATCATCAGAACACCCGCTGTGGGGAAAATCTTTCAGAAGAATGGCGTTCAGCACTCCAGTACAGTTCTACAGTGTGGTCGAATGAATTCCAATGAGCACTGAAGCTGTTCTGGCAGATCGTGGTGGCCTGACACCTTTCTAACACACTTGACAATATGTTGAGTAATGGAAGAAGTCAAGCATTACAGTATGATTTAAGTTATGTCCTGTTTGGCATCTGTGGCCGAAAGGAATTGCTGTTGATATAGTTAATGGTGATTCAGGTTTCATGTTGGCTGTGGATTTGAAATCCTTTATGCTTAAATGTGTATTTTCCACAGTTACTCCAGGAAAGATATCTTTCCACCGCAGTTCACTAAGGGGATTAAGGAAAATTTCTTCCACTTAGACCTTAAGAGCATGGTTTTTCCTCTGTGTGCGCCGGGATTTGTGATCTGTGAATATGTGCAAAGAACCTTATATTCAGAACCTTCAATGAAGAATTCGACACATTTTCTGCTGATCGTATGTTGGCAAGTGCTTGAGTTAATTAGAAGACAGTGAGCAGAAACATTGCCCATGCCTTAAAGGTGTTATTTGTTTCACTTGGACATAACTGCAGTACTCCTAACAATTGTTTTGTTTTGTTTTTTGTAATTTTGCATAAACCCATGTCCAAATGCATAACTGTAGTTTACATGTTTACTTAAACCATGAAGATAAGAAGGTTTGGGTTGATTTTACATCAGAAAGATTGCTCTATCATTTTTGCCTTCTCACTTTAGGACAACGTGCTTGCTGCAGAAAAGCCACCCGATATCCCTGGACTGGAATTCAGCAGTAATGATTTCTTCATCGAAGAAGACGATTTCCTGCTTGACACTGTGCACCCGTATGACCCCTGGATGGACAGTGAAATCGAGGTGGCTAGTGAAAATGACATCATTCTTGACGACAATCTACACCACTTACCACTGACCACCACAACTACACCACTGACAGAGATCCCATTTAAGACAGCGGATGTTGAAATTATAACCAAACCTGATGACGCCAGCACAGATCCCACATTTATCACAGAGAGTAAGCATTTTTGATATTTTTTTCACTATATACTGTTCAAATACTATGTCAGTAGTTATGCAGGGAAAGTAATGTGTATTCAGAGTCGGTTTACACAGGTGCTTAAGTTGTGTTTTTCTGGGCTCCCCATTCTGATTATTTAAAAAAAACTGCACATAGTTCAGGCCTACAAGGTTGGCAGCTTTTTCTTGAGTAGAAGACAAGGTTTTTCAGTAGTGTCTAGAGTCTAGACCACCAGCTTTAAACACAAACACTTGCATGAAATCTGTAAGTAAGTAAGTAAATAAATAAATAAATAGACCAGGGAATAGAAATTATGGACTGAAGAAGGCAGTTCCCTTCTTTCTTTGCTGTTAAAGGTAATACAGTTCATATATGAATGGCAAGCATTGAAATAATGAGTCTAGTTTATCGCCATTGTAGTGCTGCATGAACCGTCCTTGTTGTAATTATCACATTAGTTGCTACAAATTTGTTTTAATTTAACAACATGGCTTTTATCCTCCTTGTTCAGCAGCTTGTAAAATAGCACTTGATCCAGTACTGACAGTTAATTATGCACCACAACTCCAGACAACATCAAGGTCATGCAACTTCACGTAACTTCAAGTTCATGCATAATAGAGACATGCATTTTATTCAAACTCCACCCTGGATATGTAAAGCTCTGAACAGTGCTTAAGTCTGTAGTCATCTGAGGTCTGAATACCAGTGTGTGGTATTTCTGGATTAAATCCTCATTATGTGCATGTGACACAACTTTTTAGTTAAATGCCAATAGTTTTCATCCTCCAAACTGTCCTGGTTCATCACTGTTACCTGATTAGTGCTGTACATGTTTATTCCTGTTTTTAAATATTATTTTCCTTCATTTTAGATGCGACTACAGTTGAAGAATTTGGCTTCCTAGAAACCATAACCTCTACTAATCCTTTTCCTGTGGTTGAGGAGGCACATCCTACCCAGTTTGAGGCTAAGAGTACTACAACAGAAACACCTCCTGTGAAACTTCCAGGAGTAGAAGAGTCAGTTGAAGATGAACATACAGACATGGGATCTGGATCCGGCTTTTCCAGCAATGACCAAATCCCTGACATGTGGCCATGGATAACAGTAAGCTTAGAGAAGGACATTCCAAAAGCTGAAGTAGACCAGGAAGACCATGAAAAGGAAAAAGTAGAAGAAGAGGAGAAATCAGAGATTCCTATCCAGCAAACAACATCGGAAGTGCTATTATTAGACACTGTTCTGATCACTCAAGACACTCACACACACCATCAAGACACAACCACAGAACATGCCCCTGTGTTCTTTACTATGAAGACCCTGACGGTGGAGCTTTCAATGCAGAACAAAGAAGCTTCTGAGATTTCTGATTACGACCCAGGTGAACACTCCACTTCTGTTGCTGTAACCGAACTGCCAGGGCAGGTTGATCCTACTACCAAGACTCTTACCATAGAAGGGTCAACAGTTCAACGCCCAGAAGTTGCCCCTAAAAATGACAATTCCCACCATACAACTCGTCCCACTACACCAACAGATATGTTGGTTACAGAAGCATCTCCAGTATCTACCAATGTTAAGTCAGAGGAGACTACAACAAAAACACTACAGCAGACCACAGAACCTCCTGCTGTAGTTGACATTAAGGTTGATACTGTAGAAGAATCTCCCATTGTCCCTGGTTCTAATGAGCAACCTTTAATTGAAGCTGTGACATGGTTGCCAGTGATCTTTGAGTATGAGACATCAAATGCTGGGGTGGAGATTATTGAGGATATTACATTTGAAGTCACTCAAGCTCCAGTTTTGGAATTCTCAGATGAAGATCTCACCAAAGATGAAATCATTATGGTTAACACGGAACCTGCAGCATTGGTCACTGAAGCACCAAATGTATATATGTCAACCCCACATTCAACCCCGAAGGAGTCTCCATTCACCAGAATATTTGAATCTCTACTTCATTCAACTGTGAAACCTTTACACAGCCATACATCTGACCCAGTTATTCCTGAAGAGCTGACATCACAGACTCCAAGTCACTCAACTGCCATTCAAAATGATGCTATTGGACCCAAGGAAACAAGCACCAATAATGTCAAACTGTCTACAGCATCTCACCCTTCCACAACTTCTGTCACTCTAAATGGCACTGAGAGAGAGTTCCCATCTACAACCATACTCCCAGTGTTTCAACCAACCTTCCAACCTACAGACAAGATAATCGATACCGGAATCTCCAGAGATGATCATCTACCCAAGAACGATCTTATATCAACCCCTAGTATATCTGATCTCATTTTCTTCCATGAAAACAAAGAGAACCATAGCAGCACAGAGCAGTCTCACATTTCAAACAACCCAAGCATAACTGACTTTGATGTGTCTTTTGACATTATCCATTATGATGATGAGAATGGCAGTGGATTCTCTCATGGTGATGACATATCTAGTATCGCTATGCCAGTGAGTCCTGGTCGGGCCCTGATGGTATTTTTCAGTCTTCGAGTCACCAACATGATGTTTTCCCAGAATCTGTTCAACAGGAGCTCCTCTGAATACAAAGTTCTGGAACGACAATTTTTGGATTTGGTAAGATATCATCATCATCATCATCATCAAGCATTTGTTAAATGATCTCCAGTGTGTATGTGTTTTTTCACTATCTACCTAGGTTCTCCTAATAACTACAACAATGACAAAAAAAAATCAGTGCTAAACTGTGTATACACTTGATCAATCTATACATAGATCCTCTGGAGAGTGTTTAGAGGCAATGGTAGGTTTTTTGGCAAGAACACTAGAGAGACTTTTGGTATAATTTGGTGCAAATTTTGGAGGAGATGTCTTTTTAATGGGTAATCTCTGTCATGTTTGTTTGCCCCTCCAGCTGGTCCCATATCTACAGTCCAACCTTAGCAACTTCCAGCACCTGGAGATACTAAACTTCAGGAATGGTAGCATTGTAGTGAACAGCAGGATGAAATTTGGGAAGCCAGTTCCCCATGAAGTGACATCTGCGGTCTACCTTATTCTCGAGAATTTCTGCAACACAGCTTACCAGACGATGAACCTTTCTATAGACAAGTACTCTCTGGATGTCGAATCAGGTGAGTTGCAACAGGTACCTTTTAAAAAGCAAAGCAAGTGTGAGGAGAATTAAGAAAGCATTTCTAATTTCTCAAGTTAGACACATTTTCACAAGTTAGACGAGGTTAAAAACCTCTTCAAGCACCAGTTGTTATGATTTATGCTGCTTGAGTGATACAGAGTCTCCATGACTGACTGGGAGGTGATCCACTGGGTATAAATGATCAGCTCTTAAAGAAAACTTCACATTTGTCCCAATTTGCACCCACATGCAAGTGTAACAGGAGCATTCTGGAAAATCTTGTGTAGTGTAATTGCTCAACATGGCAAGGCTGACTTGTTTTTACACTCAGCAGCAGTCATAATGTAATTGGTAGCAGATGTATCTGTTATCAGATCGAGCCTCAATATTAAAGCACTAGCATTTCTGTTTAGATGTCTAATTTGGGGCGGCATGATGGTGTAGTGGTTAGCGCTGTCACCTCACAGCAAGAAGGTCCGGGTTCGAGCCCCGTGGCCGGTGAGGGCCTTTCTGTGTGGAGTTTGCATGTTCTCCCCATGTCCACGTGGGTTTCCTCCGGGTGCTCCGGTTTCCCCCACAGTCCAAAGACATGCAGGTTAGGTTAACTGGTGACTCTAAATTGACCGTAGGTGTGAATGTGAGTGTGAATGGTTGTCTGTGTCTATGTGTCAGCCCTGTGATGACCTGGCGACTTGTCCAGGGTGTACCCCGCCTTTTGCCCGTAGTCAGCTGGGATAGGCTCCAGCTCGCCTGCGACCCTGTAGAAGGATAAAGCGGCTAGAGATAATGAGATGAGATGAGATGAGATGAGATGAGATGAGATGAGATGAGATGTCTAATTTGGGGTGGCACAGTGGTGTAGTGGTACAAGAAGGTTCTGGGTTTGAGCCCAGCGGCCGACGGGGGCCTTTCTGTGTGAAGTTTGCATGTTCTCCCCTTGTCTGCATGGGTTTCCTCTGGGTGCTCCAGCTTCCCCCACAGTCCAAAGACATACAGATTAGGCTAATCGATGGCTCTAAATTGACCGTTGGTGTGAGTGCGAATGGTTATTTGTCTCTATTAGTGTCAGCCCTGGGATGATCTGGCAACTTGTCCAGGGTGTACCCTGCCTCTTGCCCGTAGTCGGCTGGGATAGGCTCCAGCTTGCTCACAACCCTGCACAGGATAAGTGGTTACAGATGATGGATGGATGGATGCCTAATTTGGTATTGTACGTTATATGGTTAACTTGGTTTGAGTGAATCTACGATGCAAACTATTCACAATTCTGACATTTTGACACAGATCCAGCAGTGTTATCAATAGCGTCATGGTGGTTGTATAAAGACAAGTAATTTTGTTGTTTCTGTTGCAGTTTAAAGGGCTGATGACACGAACATGACTCTATGCAATTTCTTAAATAAACTATACAACATGGCAAACATGTTAGATTTCTGTTATAATTACGTGAAAATAAGCTGTTGTTACGCGAATATCCAACTTTTAATTGCACAGCACAAGAAAACTGGGTCCGTGGCTCGCGGCCATGTTGTGACGTCAGCGGAAGAACACGCTGCGGTTCACTGGCTGTTCTACTCTGGTTCTACTCAATGGAAATGGCGCATGAAAATGCCAGTGAACTCTCTAGTGCTAGCTCTTCCTCTTCTGGGAGTCTAGAATTGTGTTGATCTCTTCCGAATAGAATCTATGATAGCCTACCCTCTTTACCCTTTGCCTCTCGTTGCTAGGCGGCAGTTACATGAAAGCCACAAGCTTTCACAAGCAAATACATGACTGATATCACGCCGACTTTATGATTACATTTATGATTATTGTGTAGAATCTATAGCTCTACGTACCTTTATCTTATGTCGTTTCACAACACATGTTCTGACAGGAGGACTGTCTTTGGATCCGGCATAGCTACTAGTAGACCCCCTCCGGAATACTGGCAGTGTTGCCAGATTGGGAGGTTTCCCGCCCAGTTGGGTGGTTTCAAGTGCATTTTGGTGGGTTTTGAACATATTTTGGGCTGGAAAACTTCAGCAGTATCTGGCAACAGATACTGCTGACGTTTTCCAGCCCAAAATATGTTTAAAACCCACCAAAATGCACTTGAAACCACCCAACTGGGCGGGAAACCTCCCAATCTGGCAACACTGTGTAGGCACTGCTGATGGTAGTAACACACGTTTGTGCTGAACTAAACACCCAAGAGATTCTTTTAAGCTGGGGAGGGTGTCAAAATAATCCTAATCGAAGTGTTCAGAGCACAGGACGGATGTTGTTGAGGGCTCCCACTTGTCACGAGTGTGCCTGACTTGCTTCACCCACTTCGCATGCAGCTCGGGATCTCTGGGAAACTTGAATAAACTTACCCCATCCTTGTGGGTTTTGGAGCAAAAGCCGGCAACAGAACGCGAAGGCATAATAACTATATATATATATATATATATATATATATATATATATATATATATGTATATATATATATATATATATATATATATATATATATATAATGTATAATAATGTGTAATAAAATTACTAATAATGATAAACTGAACACCTGTCGCATCAACAACAAACTGGTAAGTTAGGAGGAAGGTTCTTTCGCTGATGTCATATAGCTCCTCCTCCTCCTTCGTCTCCTGGGTGCTGCAGCCCTGTCAAATTTGCCCGAATAGCCGCGTTTTTTATCATAACTTGTAAAATAGGCGTCTTCGTGAATTAATATATGGATCATCGGGAATTACTTTTTATGTTATAAAACATCGCCAAAGATGTCAAAAACGTGTCATCAGCACTTTAAGCTGTTTGTATATTGTCTTAAGTCTTTTAATTTTGTGTTGGCATTGGAGTCTGGACCAGCTGTATCCTTGCGTTGCCAAGTCCTCATAGTCTGGTCAAGATACCAGTGATGCTGGCCTCTCCTGTTCTTCGGACCTACCTGATCCATCCTGATGCCCTACTTCTGGCTGGAGTCTCATCACATCGCTCCTATCGAGGATGGCCCTATATGGGCTGTTGAAAGATATACTTAGGAGATGGCTCTGGACATGTACAGTTTTACTACAATGGTTTGGAACTGTATTTGTCATGGTGACTTTGGGACCATGATTGTCATGAACGCTTGTGCGCTCGGGTCTCCATCGATGGACAGCTGGTGGCTTTAACAAAATAGACTTCATGCTGGGAATATAGTGAATTTCCTGGTGACACAGATGTACTTTGTGACTATATGGGACACAGTTATCAAAACAAGTTATTTATAATCACCCAGATGAGGATCGGTTCCCTTTTGAGTCTGGTTCCTTGAAAGGGTTCTTTCTCGTGTTGTCTGAGGGAGTTTTTCCTCACCACCATCACCTCAGGCTTGCTCATTGGGGTAAATAAATTTATTAGGGATAAAATCAGTTCATATGTTTAAAGTTGGTGGTGTAGTGGTTAGCACTGTCGCCTCACAGTAAGAAGGTCCTGGGTTTGAACCCAGTGGCCGATGTGGGCCTTTCTGCATGGAGTTTGCATGTTCTCCCCGTGTCTGTGTGGGTTTCCTCCAGGTGCTCTGGTTTCCCCCACAATCCAAAGACATGCAGGTTAGGCTAATTGGTGGCTCTAAATTGACCGAGAGTGTGAATGGCTGTTTGTCTCTATGTGTCAGCCCTGTGATGATCTGGTGACCTGTCCAGGGTGTACCTCGCCTCTCACCCATAGTCAGCTGGGATAGGCTCCAGCTTGCCTGCACAGGATAAGTGGTTATGGATGATGAACGGATGTTTAAAGTCTTTATTTTTCTGCAAAGCTGCTTTGCAGTAATGTCTGTTGTAAAAACATTATATAAATCAACTGCCTTGACTTGGCTCTGTTTTTGTTGCTGCCCTGTAGCATTTTTTTTGAATGGTTGCTTCCTCTGATAAGACTGTTTATTTAATCTGGACTCCACTGACCACTCTCAATGATTTGTGTGTGTTGTTTAAGCGCCAAATAATGAATTGTGATATAAAAAAATCACCACATAACAACAGGAACAAGTAAACAAGAAAATCGGATGTGAGGGTTTCAATTTGAGTCAATTGCCCAGATATCTGATTTGTGACAAAATCGGATCCGACCTTGACCTTGTTTATACATATGTGGCAATATCTGATCTGAGAGCAAATAATTGTTTTGGAAATGTTAGGCCACATAAATGCTGTCTTAAACACCATACTGTCAGCTTAGACATGCAGCACTGATTGCTGTCTGAGAGTGTGTGTGTGTTGTTTGTGTGTTCTTGAGCTAGGACCTTGTATAATCTGTCTGATCCTTTTGTGCTTACATACAGTTCATCTGAACGACCAAACAGTGAGTCATTTCCCTTTAGTGGATTAATGACTCCTCATTCTAACCACTTTGCTTTTAGGCCCTGTCCACACGGCAACGGATTCAGGTGAATCTGATAAAATTGTTTATCGTTTCGGCCTGGCGTCCACACGGCACCGGCGTTTTGGGTGCCCCAAAACGAAATCTTTTGAGAACGGGTTCCAGAGTGAAAAAATCTGGCAACGGAGCCGTTGCGAAGTCGTCTGGATGAGTAGAACGGATTTGTTTACGATGACGTCACAACCACATATGCTTCACACCGGGTAGAAGTGTAACGAACTCGATGCGAGTTGTCAACAAATCCTATAACTTGGTTCATGAAACGCGCTTACAAAGTATTTTCACTGTGCATATTTATTGTGTAATGGTGCAAAGTGAGAGAGAGAGAGAGAGAGAGAGAGTGAGAGAATAGCCGTTAGGGCAGAGTCAATCCCGCCAGCAAAAATAGGGAAAAAAAAGGAGCGATCTCACCTCTTCAGTTGTTTATTCCGGACCATTAAAGAATTCTGGAGGATATCAGAATGTTGGCGTACCGGCTTCCATCTACCCCTGTTCATTCCTCTTTCCGCGTCTCCATTCAAAAAACGAGCACGTGATTTAAAGGGACTATATCCATAGGATAGGGAGTGAGAAAGTGTGTGCGTGTGACAGTGACAGGGATAGTCACTGTGCGCATGCGCAGTTATGCGCATGCGTCTACTTCTATTGTTCTGGTGTCTCCGATGGGACCGTCTTACAGCGCATGTAGTGGTGTGGCATGTGTATTGCATCGTTTTCAGCAAGCGTTGCGTTGCCATATGAACCTGATATTTTACTGATCCGTTGCCCATGTGGACGCGATATTTAAAAAAGAAAATCTCGTTGCCGTTGTCGTGTGGATGTAGCCTTAGTGCTCAAAGCATTCAACAGCGTAGATCTTTAACTACACAAATATACGCCAATCAAGGATGTTGGTGTTATATAAATTCAGGAAAGATGACAAACAGTGACACTGATACTCCTCTCTCCAATGTGTACAGGTGACAGAGCAGACCTGTGTAAGTTCCAGGCGTGTAACGAGTTTTCTAAGTGTACGGTGAACCAGTGGACAGGCGAGGCGGAGTGTGTGTGCGACCCTGGCTACTTCAGTGTGGACGGGCTGCCATGTCGGAGCATCTGCGACATCCAGGAAGACTTCTGCCTCAATGACGGCAAGTGTGACATCATACCTGGGAAAGGTGCCATATGCAGGTGAGAGGGCGGATGCAGAAGGTTGACCTTTGACCTATGCATCCAAATGAGTTAAGTGAAAATTATCCAGGGGTGAGAAATAAACGTCCGCACTTAAAAGAAAATGATTTTTTTACATAAAAAATGAGATGGATTTCCCCCTCAACATTCAGTGAATTTGCGACCTTTGCAGATTTGAATCTTTAGATGCAAATCACTGTTTATGAAGAGTTATGAAATTAAGGTTATGTAATCCAAACACACTGTTCTTATTCTTTTGTACAAAAACACTTTAATCTTTGGTAATAAACTAGCTTAATGATTGAAGATTAATGATTAATTATGGATCAATTAATGAATAAGTATTGAATCAGCCTCAATTCTAATGATGTATTAACATTTATCAGGTTAAAAATGTTGCGATAAAATTTCAATTTAATGAACAATTTATAATTTAATACGAAGTGTGTAATAGTGCCTTTCATTTCGTGAATTAGTGTTTTATCATGGTAATACATTACATTACATTACATTTAGCAGATGCTCTTATCTAGAGCGATGTACAACAAGTGCAAAATTCAGGTACATGAAGTGCTGGACTTCTAGATAAGAAAGTTTTAGTGCCAACTGAACAAGTGACAGCAATACCAAGTGTAATATGCTGTGGGAATACCAATACTCAAACAGCCAAGTACACTGCAAAAAATTGAAAACTGAATTTGAGGAGATATTTTTACTTGATAAGAAATCTTAGAATAAGTTGGTTGCAATCTAGAACTAGGTTTAATAATCTCAGAATTGGTGTCTTGTATTCTTCTAACAGGAAATGCTAGATCATTTAAACTATTTTCAAGATATTTTTACTTGCTAAGATATCATTTTTTGCAGTATACAACTAAATAGAGAACTCAAAATGGCTAACCCCAGGCTAGACCATACACAATGGGTAGGGAAGAAGGGGCGAGGTGCGGTCTGAAGAGGTGAGTCTTCAGTCTGCGCTTGAAGGTGGTCAGGTAGTTGGCAGTTCTGACCCCAATGGAAAGGTCATTCCACCAATGGGGAACCAGGACAGACAGCAGTTTTGAGAGGGCTGGGGAGGAGCGTAGAGGAGGAGGGGCCAGGTGACCAGTAGTAGCATCGCGTAGGGATCTGGCTGACATGTAGGGGTGGATCAGACTCTGGAGGTATGCTGGTCCTAACCCCTTGAGAGTCTGGTAAGCTAGCACCGATGTCTTAAATTTGATGCGAGCTGCGATAGGTAGCCAGTGCAGATCGGCAAGCAGAAGGGTGACATGGGATGAACGAGGGAGATTGTAGACCAGGCAAGCTGCAGCATTCTGGATGAGCTGTAGGAGAGCCAGCAAGGAGAGAGTTGCAGTAGTCCAAGCAAGAGAGGATCAGTGTTTGGACCAGGAGCTGAGTAGAGAAGGTGCTAAGAAATGGGCGGATCCTTCTGATGTTGTTGAGGAGGAATCTACATGTCTGGGTCACTGCAGCGATGTTCGCTGAGGAGGCGAGTTTGTCATCGAACACGACCCCTAGGTTCTTCACATTGGGTGAAGGAGACCTAGAGATGTCCCCCAGGGAGATGACAATGTCCGGGGTGGAGAGGATGGAGCAGGAATGTAGATTACCTCTATCTTGCCTGGGTTGAGCTTCAGGTGATGGTTGTCCATCCAGCTCTGGGTGTCACACAGGCAAGCAGAGATGCTAGTGGAGATCAGTGTGTCAGAAGGAGGAATAAGTTATTATTTATCATTAATTCTTTTATTCATTAATAAATAAAGTTAAAAATGTCAACAAAAAAAACCCTGATAGTTGAATCTGTAGGCAAAAATTAAAAAAGGGGGAAAATTTGAGATATGTAATGAGAACTTGAGAATTCTAGATTTAAAAAAAGAGAAAAAATGTAATTGGATTAGACTATAAGTATTCGATTCTTGTTTGTCAGGTGAAATTTAAATGCTCTAAAATGTGTGTGTGTGTGTGTGTGTGTGTGTGTGTGTGTGTGTGTGTGTGTGTGTGTGAGAAGGTGTCGTGTTGGGGAGAATTGGTGGTATCGTGGTGAACACTGTGAGGAATACTTCTCTGAGCCTCTCGTGGTCGGGATCGCCATCAGCTCCATCGCTGGCTTCCTGCTTGTTGCCTCAGGAGTCATCTTCTTCTTGACGAGAATGCTGCGAGAGCAATACGACAAAGATGACTCGGAGGATCCGTTTCGGTAAACAACACAACACGCGTATCCATATTTGCGACATAAAAGTGTTCGACCGATCATCTTGAGATCGTGAGTTCGAATCTTGATGATGCCACAGCCGTCCGTGGCCAAGAGCCCAAGAGAGAAAATTGGCTGTGCTCTCAGGGAGGGAGGGGTGGCGTTCTTCCTCTCTCATGTCAATTACAGTGACACTAGCCAATCATGAGCATTTGTCAGGTGGACGGATAGCGTGGATTTCCTCTGAGTGTGTTACGCTGTCCCCGAACGTTGCCTGAGCAGTAATTTGAAAAGATGCAATCGAAAGAAGCATGTGATAGCCTTAACCCTCCCAGATTGGTAGCCGTCATGTGACAAGGGAAAGTTTTCTTCCTAAATTAGGGAGGAAATCCATAAAAGTTCAATATTTTACAAACCAACGTTCAGTTTGAACAAATTAAGTCAAAACACCACTTTTCACGTATAAACACAATTTATACAATTTACATTTTATTTATCACCTACAACCCACACACACACTATTCATGTGCTCAATTTATGATCGCATTACATCTGTAAATTAGGACGTGTTAATTTGGATAAAGGGTTTGAGTATACACACTAACAAATGAGATGTAAATAAGTCTTGAGAAATGTTTAGCATTCCCATTTCTTCCCCAGTCTATTCGAGCCAAAATGCCCTGAGCATGCTTGGCTGCTACGCTGCACCTGAACAATAAATGGAGATGTTTATTCAAAATGAATAATGCAGTCCTGATTGTGTTTGAACGAGCTGAGACTGGTCTTTGTGAGCGTGTGTGGCTTGAACTACAATAGCTAGTAGGCCAAGTTTGTGGGTGGGAAGTTTCAGACATGGTGTGATAATGGCGTGACCTTATTTTGGGATAATTATCTGCAGTCCGTTCGTCAATGGATTTCTTTGCTAATTATTTCATTCCTGGGTGATATTAGTGAACTTTTGGGTTATACCATCAATAAGAACCTCATTTGTAGCAGCATTTGTATTTTTTTTCATAAATTGTTTCTCACTGAGCTCTCTTATTTATTCATTCTGCTTGACTGGTTTTAATTACACTACTTTCCACTTTGAAAGAAATATGTATAATGGTTCTTAGAGGACATGTGAAGCTCGTTACTGTGACACATTTGACAGAATTTTAGTCTTTTTAGTCCATTTTTATGATAAATAGTAAAAAACGTTCAACATGTTCTTTAATAAATAATATTTAAATAATGAATTTGTCATGGTATTAGTAACTGGGGGGGCAGCACGGTGGTGCAGTGGTTAGCGCTGTCGCCTCACAGCAAGAAGGTCCTGGGTTCGAGCCCCGTGGCCGGCGAGGGCCTTTCTGTGCGGAGTTTGCATGTTCTCCCCGTGTCCGCGTGGGTTTCCTCCGGGTGCTCCGGTTTCCCCCACAGTCCAAAGACATGCAGGTTAGGTTAACTGGTGACTCTAAATTGACCGTAGGTGTGAATGTGAGTGTGAATGGTTGTCTGTGTCTATGTGTCAGCCCTGTGATGACCTGGCGACTTGTCCAGGGTGTACCCCGCCTTTCGCCCGTAGTCAGCTGGGATAGGCTCCAGCTTGCCTGCAACCCTGTAGAACAGGATAAAGCGGCTACAGATAATGAGATGAGATTAGTAACTGGTTGATTGTTTTCCAAAAACATCGTATCACGATGTTTTATTCTTCACTAATCGTTCTCTTTCCCAGCCATGAAGACATCATTCCATCTTTGGAAAGAGGGGCAAGATTCAACACCACTTTTGAGAGTGATCTAACCTCACACTGTGGCCGAAATCAACAGATGTACTTCAACACCCCTGACGAGATGCGACATGTCTACGAGAACCCTCAGCTCACTCAAGAGGTGTGCAGTGGTGTGTGGTGGGTGTATAGGGGTGTGTGAAGCTAGCATTTATGGTTAGAATTCATGACACAGTTGGACTTGATAAGGAGAAAGGCTTGGGCTGGGTGGAAAAAAATTTTATTTTGAAATTTAAACATATAAATGTGACATGTTTTGGGAGGGGGAAATTTCCAACCCATCTCAAAACCCACCTGAAACTAGCCCGAAACATTTGAGCATTGTAAAAACAATGTCGCATTTTAAATAATTTTCTCAACATTTTGCACTGGGAAACAAGATCATCGTGGTGCGCACGCATTTCTAATCCCACAGAAATGGTTCTGTGATTCATCCAGACACACTAGCTGCACTTAACACATTTATTAGGTTTAATTATGATTATTGGCTATAAAACAAGCTCGTTAGCTGTGCAGAGTATTTTTAAACCAGTTCAGTTTGATGTAAAAACATGATCCTGGCAACTCTGTCATTAACTGCTCCAATCCCTGAGGCAGCGTGATTCCTGCCCCAATGGGTCTCTATTGCTGGGTTTCACATGATGTCAAATCCGCCTCATTAGTTATTCAAAACTTTAGCTGGTGGTCTACCAAAGCTCAGTTAACAAAGCGTTTATACCGGTACGGAGAAGGTGCATTGCTTGCATGAAAAAATGCCTTACGCTTGCATTGTTTTATGTTGTTTGAATCGATCAAACCATGAAACTGAAAAGTTTCTTCAAGGTTCCCCATGAACTAATAAAAAAGGGTGAATGAACACAAAATTTCACAAAAAGACGTGGAGAAAGGTGGCTTTCGAACCTCTCACTGAAATCAAAGGGAGCTGAGTCGAAACATGCTCGAGTTTGTAGTGATCACTTGGTGAAAGGTTTGTATCTCCCTCTCAGCTCTGTCCTTAGTGTTTCCCAAGTACTTTTCTCGCTATGTGTTGTTATTTTACGGTACTTTTTTTAGTCACGAAGCGCTAAAATCCCCAGGTGTTTCTTTGTTTACTCCTCACAAAGTCCATATGCATGAAGGTCACGACAAAATTCTTCCCCAGCCGTACAGTTACAATGCGCCGTGATCACTTCTTCTCCGTCTTGTTTAACTAAGCTCCAGGTCTTTAAAGGGGTTTCTGATGATCTTTGTGAATGATTTAGCTGAGAGATAAGAGCCAACACAAGTGAGAATCAAGCCAACTGTTTGTTTACACTTCAAATTGCAATGCTTCGTTGTAAAGACGTGAACGAAAAGCTTAAAAAAACGTACTTACACGGGCAAAAACAATACAGGATTCATTCAGCAGTGACTTGATAGCGAGGTCCTTTACCCAGCCACATACAAAAAAGTTGTAATCCTCCATACTCTTCCATGCTTTCATCTGTTTTGCGGTGTAGAAGGACGTCTGCAACACCAGATAGTTGGAGATGTCGGGGAACTCGACTGAAGGGTAGTTTTCGAGATCGTATGACAAATCCTTCTTTCCCAGACTGTAGGGGTCGATTCCATTGCACACAGCAATCTTCTGAATATATCTAAAGCAAGCAGTGGCTTCTAGATTACGAGAGTACTCTGATAACTTATCACTAGTTGTTTGCATTATGGCAGCCGTTTAGGCCACCAGCTATTTCACTTCCAGTAAAACCGCTAAGAAAAGTCACTTGACCAAAACCCAGAAATTAGTATTTGTTGCAGTTCCCATTTTGGCCACTAGGTGTAATCGTGAGCACACTGAGCAACATCTAGAAAAGTGAGCAAATCACTGGAACATCAACTTGTCAAAAAAAATGTTTGTTGCTCACTCAAAAAAGATGATTAGTATTTTAACAATTTAAAACGAGGAGTTCTGAAAATGAAGATGACTGGCTGATATACAGTATAGGGTGGCACTCTGTTTCTCCTGCCACCCTGGATGCACTGCTACTACCTTTTAGCTGTGCAGTAATTCACAGACCCATATGTACCGTGCTCTAATGCAAGCCTTGTTTGAGCTTGATTTAGAGACAGAAAAAATCAACTGGAGGCTAAAAACAGGCCTGAGGTTAAGTAACAGCCTCACCTTTTCCCCCTTTCTCTCTTGCCCACTTTCTCTTCCTGCAGGAAATCCCGGATCATGTTCGGATCCTCGAGCTCTCCGCCAAAGACTACCAGTTTGCTGATTTTGCACAGCAGCTTCGGGTCTGAGATTTCCCAGGATTACCGGAGTTTTCTTTTCTAGCAATGTTTATTTCCAGACTGTTATTATCGTTCATTTCCTTCGTAGACACCAGAAGAGTCAAAATGCAGACTGTCATCACACATTATCTGACATCCTGTCTTCATGCATTTACACCACAGCGCTGCTGAAATCTGGACTCTGATTGGTTGGAAGGTGTTGGTTACGTTTCCCTAACAGCAGCTCTGACAGTAGTGCAGGTTTAGATTAATGCACCTGGTCTAATATGTTATTGTTTCTATAGTAACAGCTGATTCACAGAGAAGTGTACAGTGAATGCTACACTGATGTACCTCACTTGGTTCTACATATTTATTTCAATCTTTATTTGCTTGTTTATTTAGACACTTTTTCAGGGCCAGGTACTTTCTTGGGGTTTGTTGGTGCCTTCCTATTTTTTTTTTGGTCATTGTTTGTTACTATTGTAGTACGAGATACTGAACAGTGATATGTTTAGACAAATTTAGGCTAATTTATGAAAATAATTATGAATCCAGATCTCACATTTTTCATACAGGACTTCAGGTAAAGGGCTGTTTTTTTTTTTGAAAAGATATTTTTTGGGCTTTTTTCACCTTTATTGGATAGGACAGTGTAGAGACAGGAAGCGAGCAGGAGAGAGAGACAGGGAGGGATCGGGAAACGACTTCGGGTCAGAATCGAACCCAGGTCCCCGGATTCGTGGTGTGGCGCCTTATCCACCCGAGCCACGACGCCCCCTAAAAGGCTGTTTTTGTAAAGTGGTGTAACCAGGGGTGCTGCCAAAAATTTTGGGCCCCATGAAAGATTAGAATTTTGGGCCCCCCAACTTTGCCCACCCTCGTCACAATTGCACTATTGTCATTATTTGACTTTTGATAGCCCATGGACCTTGAGTTTGTGACTTTGTTATTACATTTTATGTATTAACCTACCAGGGACTAGATGAAAACTGGTCATTCCACACACGTAACCATGTCAAACACTTGACTGGTGTCCATTATTAGCAACACTTTAATCTAGCAAACTGTATATGGCGCTCGCTCATTAAAAACTTCAATCCTAAATCATTTATGGGTTGTATTGCTGCTTACCTCCTTCTCCAAAGGGGGGTTCAGTGGTTTGGTAGGGCGGAGGTCTGTGCATATTTAGGGCACCCCATTAGTTATGAAACTGGTTATTAGCACTAGTTATTAGCACCAGCATAACGTAATATTTCATCTTGTTTATCACACAAGTCAGTTCAGTTATTAAAATGGAAAAAATGTCACTGTACAAACTGTTCTCTTGATAGGCTAATCCAACCACGTTCATACTGTTAATTTACCATCTCATCTCATTATCTCTAGCCGTTTTATCCTTCTACAGGGTCACAGGCAAGCTGAAGCCTATCCCAGCTGACTACGGGCGAAAGGCGGGGTACACCCTGGACAAGTCGCCAGGTCATCACAGGGCTGACACATAGACACAGACAACCATTCACACTCACATTCACACCTACGCTCAATTTAGAGTCACCAGTTAACCTAACCTGCATGTCTTTGGACTGTGGGGGAAACCGGAGCACCCGGAGGAAACCCACGCGGACACGGGGAGAACATGCAAACTCCACACAGAAAGGCCCTCGCCGGCCCCGGGGCTCGAACCCAGACCTTCTTGCTGTGAGGCGACAGCGCTAACCACTACACCACCGTGCCGCCCTCATTTACCATTCGCTAATATTTTGAACACACGTGAGCGATAGCTACCTTTCTTTGGGAAAAACTGAGTGACCAGTTGCCTGCCTCTCCGGTCCCTCTCAGCTTTCAGCTGCCTTTCTTTACGTTTTTGACAGCCACTCTTCATATTTAGCGATCATAGACTGTACGCACTCCACTGCTGGCTGGCTGGCTGTTGCACCGCGACACAGCAGCAAGTAGTGTTGCACTGATCAGCACACAGATTTAACGCATCGCGCTTCTACCAGAACTGGACCGTACCATTTCGCAAAAGGGGGAGGGTTAAATGACAATATGTTGAAGAACTCAAGAAATAGACAACCTTGTTCAATTAGCTCATTTTACCAGATGGAATATTGCATTGTTGTTATTTCAAAAGTCTTACTAAAATCATTAAAAGCATATTATCAGCCCCTTAAAGGGCCCCATGGCAGTGCTGGGCCCCTAGAATTGTTCTAACCTTTCCCCCCCCGGCGGCGCCCATGGGTGTAACAATGATTGGGCGTTTGATCTGATGCATGCATGTGAGAAAGAAACAATTTTTATTCTAGCTAATATTTACTGTAAGGATAAAACAAATTTAGATTTTGGTTCGAGTTTACTCTAATTGTGCTTTTGAACAGATCCATAAATACATACACAATGCAAGCCAAAGGTATGGAAGCAAAACCGTCTTTTTAAAGAAACTAAAGATATTCCTGAAAGCTTGATTTGTGCATTAAATAAAAGAAAATCTGTCAGTGTAAGCAAATGCAAGGGTTTTTTTTCCCTCATATAATACACAAACAGTATATAACTGCAAACCAAAGGAATATTTCTGGAGGAAAAACACTGAAACCACATGTCAGTAAAAGTGTGTTGGGTTAGTCATTGGCAAATCGTGAAATTTTTTCGAAACTATAAAAATGGCTGCTTGCTTCCACACTTCTGGCCTGTGATGTGTTTTCCTTTAACAGCTAAAGATGTTTATCTGTCAAGTATCAGGCTTTATTTATTCCTCGTCTGAATGTAGAGTGCAGTGTAATGTGGTAACATGCAGGTTTTATGGTCTAATAAAACCAGGTTTAATAGTATCTCTATTTTGTGCAGTGTTTTCTGTGCTGTTTGGTTCTATTGTTGTTTACTGGCTTTGATACTCCTTTAGAAAACACGATTCTCCTCAGGTCAAATATTTTCCATGCTGGTTTGGTTGGGTCATGCCTGAGTGCCTGGTATACAAACACACACTTGTTTCTGTTAGGAAACATGCTGTCTAACAGCATTAATGGGAACCTGTTCATTAGACTTTGACCCCGTCCACACGTAGCCGGGTATCTGCTAAATCGAAGATATTTTTCTACGTTTTGGCCTGTCATCCACATGAAAACACATCAAAAACGAATATTTAAAAAAACTCCGGGCAAAGTGAAGATTTTTGAAAACTCCGTGTATGCCTTTTCGTGTAGACAGAGATAACCGGAGTTTTGCGTTTTAGAACGTCACAATCTGCGCCAAAAAATGACAACAAATCTGCCCTGACGTCAAACGTGCGACCTTTGTTTACTGCAGAAGCCAGATTAAGCATGGACAAAGAGTAATGGATCGGAGTAGTGCCTTGAAAAGCGTTAATTATTGTGCAGGTGGTATTTACATGTTTAATTTTAGAAGCCCAACTACTGCTGATGTGATTAGGGGGTAGGATTTGGGGAAATAATGCCATCTACAGGTTTGGAATGCTTATGAATGTGATTGAAAACGCAGATGTTCGGTTATGTGTGGAAGGGATTTTTTTCGAAGACGAGGTGGTGTGGATAAAACATTTTTATAAATGGAGGGGGGGGAAATGTTCGGTTTTAAAAATACCCGGCTACGTGTGTACATGGCCTTTATGTTTATGCACACGCGTGCACGCACACACACACACACACACACTGATTGCAACAGCACCGCCGATGGTCGTTCATAAAAACACACATAACGGTGTGAAGAAACAAGATATGAGTCTGGGGCTGATTTCTTTCTAGCCCAGACTATAGATTCATGCAGACTTTTAGTAACAGTCATGTCAGGTGATTACACAGAGTGAACAGAGAATAACAGTAGACAGACAAAACATACCCTGTCTCACGTGCGCCTTACAATTACAAACAAATAAGCAAATTAAAAAACTTTTTCCTAACATAGTCTTGCACAGTTGAATTTAGACTTAACATCGTCTAGTCTGAAATCTTTTCAGACTAACAAAGTACAAACAAAGCTGCTTTCTTTACTTTCTGTCTTCTTGTTTTTTTCCCCACCATCTCAACGATTCCACATCACGCAGTGGTAATTAGTAAATGTATTAGTTGCACAAAAAGTGAAGCTTTGTGTAATTATACACATTCCAATTATTAAAGCTAATGTAACGGTTTTTCAGGCATTTGCCCCCCCCCCCACCCCAAACACACACACACACACACACACACACACACACTCTAACGTGTCCAGGAACATAGTTCTGACCACAAGGAAGTAAATGACAAAAGCAGATTACGAATGACTAATTCTCCTCCTCAGGCAGTAGAAAATGATCTTTTAGCTGGAAAATATATATTTTTTCAATTACAGTCACTCTACAGTAGGTCTAGCACATAGCTTTGTCCCTTTCCAGCTGCTGCTGGCAGGAGTGGACAATCATTCCCTCAGCCCCCTCGGCCAAGCTTACATAATATAGATAGTGGTTAGAACCTGGAGAAAACCCACACGTACAGTAACCCGAGCTCAGTGTCAAACTCCAGATCATGGAGTTGTGAGGCGGCAGTGCTGCATCTGGAGCAATTGGTGGTAATTGTAAGGCCATTGCCTGTTCAGGTTATCCAGAAGTCAGCTAGATCCTTATCACTGGCTTTTTTTAACTTCCCTGGTTTACTTTACCGATTGCTGAGGAGATGCTGGGGACATAACTCAAGATCAAGAGCATCCGTCCATCCGTTATCTGTAACTGCTTACCTTGTGCAGGGTCGCCGGCAAACTGGAGCCTATCCCAGCTGACTGTGGGCAAGAGGCAGGGTACACCCTATACAAGTCGCCAGGTCATCGCAGGGCTGACACATAGAGACAAACCACCATTCACATTCACACCTCTGGTCAATTTAGAGCCACCAATTAGCCTAACCTGCATGTCTTTGGACTGTGGGGGAAACCAGAGCACCCGGAAGAAACCTACACAGACACGGGGAGAACATGTAAACTCCACACAGAAAGGCTGCTGTCAGCCACTGGGCTCGAATCCAGAACCTTCTTGCTGTGAGGCAACAGTACACCACCGTGCTACCTAGATCAAGAGTATTCAACTAAAATTTGTAATGGTCCAGCTACATACAATTTGTTGCTTACTAACATGACTGAATGGTAACAACACTTACCTTTATTTTATGGCTACAAATAAGATGATTTGAAGTAGTTATATTTTACTGTGTATTGCATTTAAACCACCAGGACTCTAGCTTTTTAGTTCCTCAAAGCTTTGAAGCTGTTAAGATAGTACTGAAATGGTTTAGTTCTCCAGAAAATTCTGAAACTGTCCATAAATTGTGTGATTTTTGCTCTGGATAGTTCTGCCCCTGTCTCATTCCTCAAAATATTCTAAAGCTGTTGAGGCACTGAAAATCTTGCTAAGGGTAGTTCCAGAATGGTTTAGTTCCACAATAGGTCAAGAAACTATCTAGGAACTGTGTAATTTTTGTTCAGGATAGTTTCAAAACTCATCAGGTCCTTCCTAATTTCTTCCAGGATAGCTCAGTGATTTCTTGTTCAAATTAGTTCCATAATTATTTATTTTCTTAAAAGTTTCTGAAACTGTCCAGGAACTGTGTAACTCTTGTTCAGAATTGTTCTGAAACCATTTCATTATTTAAAAGGTTTTGAAACTGTAAAGAAACTGTGTAATTCTTGTTCAGGATAATTCCTCAATGGTTAAGTTCCTCAGAAGGTTCTGAAACTACCCAGAAAAAATGTACAATTCTTACTTTCGATAATTCCAGAAATCATTAGTTTCTTAGTGATTTCTTTCAGGATACTTTAAGATAGGATATAACTTTCTTGTTCATGATAGTTCCAGAAACTCTTCGGTTCTTAAAAAGGTTCAGGAACTGTATAAATTTTGTCCATTATAGTTTCAGAATAGTTTAGTTCCTCACAAGGTTCTGTGTACTTCTTGTTCAGGATAATTCTGGAGCTCTATTTCTTTAACAGCATCTGAAACTGTCCACTTCTTGTTCAATATCTTTCCAGGACAATTTTAAAAGTGTCCAGGAACTGCATAATTCTTGGTCATCGATAGTTCTGGAACAGTTTAATTCCTTAAAAGATTATGAAACTCTGCAACAACTGTGTAGTTCTTGTTCAGGATAGTTCTAGAAGGTTCCAGCACCTTGAATCAAATGTGCCGATAGGAAAGACACACAAATGGATGCATATTAACTAGCTGGTATAGACTCATTCCTACCACTAGAGGGCTCTGTGTCTTAGTATGTCTGGATCACTGCTCTACTTTTCCTCACATGCCCCTGAAGAAGAGACACAAGTCTGTTTATGAGCTAAACAACTCCACTTCACCCAGTGTGGTCTAAGTGCAAGTGTGTGTGTATGTACATCTGCATAAAGTTTAAGCTGTATGAAGTTATTAGGGCAGTGTGTGTGTGTGTGTGTGTGTGTGTGTGCATGCATGTAAAAGTATGATTTGTTTGATGGCTACTCTCTCTGCATCACTGACCAAGCATCTCTTCATCCATTAATAGTGCTTCACTAACAGTTTACTCCATCGAGAGAGAGAGAGAGAGAGATGTGTATCTTTGAGGACATTGCACAAGAAGCTACTGTATGTGTAGATGGACTTCCTTGGTTGCCTCCAGCTGAAGGAACTGTAAAAATTTTGAAAGTATTTTTTTCAGAAATACATAGTCTGATCTTCCAAAGCCCTCTGAGAGTTTTGCATGCCAAACAAGACCCACTCAGAGAAAAAAAAAACCCTTAAAAAACAAAAACACATGCACAAAACAGATTCCATGCTTTGCAGTAATGGCAGGGCTGTGCAAAGCTCTGAGGCCGCTGTGTTGCTTTTTTTAATATAAGGGACACTGGTCCCACTTGAATGCTGGTGATTTATGGAGATCCGACCCTAGCAAAATGCTAGTTATGCAGGTAACTGTGGTTCTATGAGATCCAGATAACTGCCAGGATATGGCCACATGGTCACTATGGATTCATACAGGGTGAGCTTAGTACCAAGGCGTGCACTTCTCCCACTCTTCTTGTTGACATGATTGTCAGCAAAAAAAAAGCGGTCTTAAATGATGCCCATTTCAGGAGGGCACTCCAGTTTGGGGGAGCATCGTGGATGGAGGTGCTTTCTGCCCTTCAAAAATGCTCTTGATGGTCTTGGTCAAGGATCTAACCTTAGCACCTTGGTGGTGTCTGGATTTGAACTTACAAACAAACAGTAGCCCGATGCCTTAACTACTAAACCACCATTCCTTCCAATGCTCTTAGTGAAGCTAGTCATCAGTGAGCCCACTTGAGGAGCTTCCAAGTTGACAAAGATCCTTCCTGGTGTATCAGGCTCTAAGGACATCTCAAAACACGTAGGTAGAAATATAGGAAAATTTCTGGTGGGTGTTCTGTATTCCATATGCCTCCTGTACCTCTGAGACACAACACTACACTCCACCCAGTGTGGGAGATGTCCATGGTCACAGTCTCTCTCTGATAATAATTGTTCCTAGATCTATCGATTTCATAAGAAAGGCTTCAAGTCTACATTGGGTGAAGGTCCATGCTCCTTTTGTGAGATTAGAATACATTGCTGGTAGTTGACACATCTCTGAAAGTCCCTTAGTAACAACAGGCCCAGAGGAACCACTGCCCCTGACTGAGGTCAACAATTCCAGCATCCTCAGTAGGTTGGCTTACATCTTGCTGGTGAGTGTTGTGATGTCTATCAAGCTCACTGAATCCAGCTCTACACTATGTGGTTTGTTGTGGTGTTAGTGAGTCCACCCTGAGACCAACCTTCGAGATGTCAAAAAGTCAAAGTCCCTTCCACACCAGGATCTAGTCTTCCCAGGTAGTCTCCTATCCTAGTACTAACCAACTCTTTTGAGGCATATGGGTGGTGCCAATCTCCGTTTCCATAGCCCTCAGCCTCTCACCTATACAGGTGGGGTTACAGTGGGGGGGCTAGTCCTCTGGTAACCATGAGAGTTTGACTTCCTACTCACATCTGTATTGCAGCGTGCCTTGCCAGATGGCAGTAGGTACCATTTTTATGATGGTCTTTGGTATGACCCAACCATAAGTAGAACTCACGATCTCCCGGTCGAGAGGCAGACACGCTAACCACTAGGCCAACTCACGATATACCTTCGAGATGTGCATGAAGAGATTGTCCTGAATGGCTTGTTCTCTGCTGGAGGCATACAGGAGTCCAAATATGGGAGGACCTTCACATGTCTGGCAATCAGGTGTGACAAGGCAACTTAAATACATCTGAAAAACACCCATGGAGTCTCAAGATCAAAATTGGAGATCAAAAATTGAACTGGTATGCCTGCACCAACCTGATATTGAACCTCAAGAAGCACCTATGTTCTGGGACAATGGGAACATGGAACCTGCTTCATTTGCTTCTCCTATCCTTATAGAATATTGAAGCTATGGCTGTCGTCAGGTCCGCAGTTGTCAAGTCTAAGACCAGGACTAACCAAGATCGAGTCAAGACCAAGTTTTAATGAGGTCAAGGCCAAGCCAAGATCAGAGAGTCAGGACAAAAACCATCCTTATCAAGGTCAAATATTTGCTTCAACTAGTTGGTTTCATTTGTGCATTGTGCCAATGATTAGACTGTTTTCTAGAAGAAAGAATTACTTCTCATCCTACTTTGTGCATGTAAAAAGAAATGGTGGGATCTGGCAACCAAGACAGAGGCACAAGATTTCATTCGAAGTTAATTGGACGTTTATGGGATTAATAGATAGAAATAAGCATCAAGATGCAAAAATTATTATATTTCTGATAATCTTAAATGTCCCTCGACACTTTAGACTAAATTCTGTGCCACAACACGACCCAGGAAATCATTATTGGTCAGCGAAAAATGCAACAGGAGCAACATGAACAAGAATATTCACAAACACTTGCCTCTTATCACTGCAACCAGTGCCTATGAACGTTCTCTACCAACCAAGGGAAGAATATTCATCTTAGTACTTGCAGAAAAAGGCTTTCTTCTTCACAGCCAGCTCAATTTCAGCCACCTCAGTGAGTTCAAGCCCAAACTCAAGAAAATGTCAATATTACTACAGAGAGTCAATCAACATTGGCAAAAATATGGGGAATTTATACTAAAGAGGACATTCATCATCCCATCCATTATCTGTAGCCACTTATCCTGTATAGGGTCACAGGCAAGCTGGAGCCTATCCCAGTTGACTATGGGCAGGAGGCAGGATACACCCTGGACAAGTCACCACAGGGCTGACACATGGAGGCAAACGACCATTCACACTCACAGTCAATTTAGAGCCATCAATTAGCCTAACCTGCATGTCTTTTAGGGAAACCAGAGCAAACCCACACAGACAACACGCAAACTCCACACAGAAAGGCCCTTGTCTGCCGCTAGACTCAAATTCAGGACCTTCTTACTGTGAGGCGACAGTGCTAACCACTACACCACTGTGCCGACGACATTCATCATAAGATTGATAAAATATATGATGGAATAGTTTTGTGGAGAAGGAATTTATTTATGTTGCTAAGTGGAGCTGCAGGAAAGAAATTCGTCTCTGAAATTACAAAATGGATTGAATATTGGAACAATGATATCATGGATTTTAAAGACACTGCTCTTAAAGTGATCATGGTAATGCCTGCTTTATTTCTTCAGAAACCAACCTTTAAGTCAACATCAAAGGAACACTTTCAATGCTTGACAAGATGTGTGATACAATGGGAGTCTGGTGAGTTTGATGCTCTGCTGAGAGAGGCTCGTACAATTCAAAGCAAATTGCCATCAAATTCAAATAGCCTAAATAATGAGCGTTTAGCTAAAACTTTTGCCAAGCTTGTGTTCGAAGGAAAGACAAAGGCTGCTATGAGGCTCTTGGATCAACAGAATAACAGTGGTGTACTTCCCTTATCCCAAAACACAATAGATGAATTGAAAAGGAAACATCCAGAAGCGAATGAAACTGAACCTTCAGTTTTAATGGATGGTCCACTACCCTTTGTCGATCCTGTTATGTTTCAGAATATAACAGAATTCATTATTATGAATTCAGCTTGACGGACAAGGGGGTCTAGTGGACCTTCTGGATTAGATGTGGATGGATGGAGAAGAATCCTGGTATCTAAGAACTTTGGAACGACTGGTCAAAATCTCAGGTGTGCACTTGCCATCTTTGCACAGAAGATTAGCACTATTGAAACGGAGGTTAAAGTTGAAAATGGCAGAAGTTATACAAATCTTGAAGCATATCTAGCCTGCCGGTTGATTCCCTTAGATAAGAATCCAGGTGTTAGACCCATAAGCATTGGCGAGGTACTGTGGAGGATTGTAGGTAAAGCTATATTATCAAGCCTGAGATAATGAGTTCTGCAGGAAATTTACAACTCTGCGCAGGTCAACCAAGTGGATGTGAGGTGGCCATACATGCCATCAGGGACATTTTTGATGAAAAGTCTATTCATAGTCTAATAGCATTGCTATTGGTGGATGCAGACAATGCCTTTAATTCCCTTAACTGGAAGGTTCTTCTCTATAACATCAGGTATTTATGTCCACTGATGGCTATTTATATCAGGAACTGTAATATCACACCATCTTGTCTTTTTGTTCTTGGTGGCACTGAAATTCTGTCATTAGAAGGGACTACAGAAGGTGATCCTCTTGCAACGCCAGTATATGCCATAGGCATTACACCCTTGCTGGAAATTATCAAACCGGATGTTTTCAGAGTAAAACGTAGCTTTTGCAGATGATTTGAGTGGCGCTAGTGAGCTAGTCCACCTTTAAAGCTGGTGGGACAATATTGTCACTTTCAGTCCTAAGCTGGGATATCACCTCAATGTATCTAAGTCATGGTTGGTTGTAAAGCCAACAACAGAAGAGAAAGCACAACAAATCTTGAGAGATACTGACATTAAAATCGTAACAGTAGGAAGAAAGTATCTTGGTGGGTTCACTGGAAGTGATAGAGGATATTGTAACTATACTAAAGATTTGGTAGACACATCGTGTGACCAACTGACAATATTGTCCAATATTGCAAGATCAGAACCTCAAGCCTACTGCCCCTCCTAGAACTGCCACCTTATTGTGGTGGAGGGGTTTGTGTGCTTGAATGATCCTAAGAGCTATGTTGTCGGGGGCATTACGTCCCTGTTAGGGTCTCCCAAGGCAGACAGGTCCTAGGTGACAGGCCAGACCAAGAGTAGTTCACCAAAACCCCTTATGGATAACACTCAATCAAGGACCGTGACGTCGCCTGGTATGGCACAGCCGGGGCCCCACCCTAGAGCCAGGCCTGGGGTTGGGGCTCATATGCGAGCGCTTGGTGGCTGGGCCTTTGCCCACGGGGCCTGGCTGGGCTCATGCGGTGACATGGGCCCGACCTCCTGTGGGTTCACCACCCACAGAGGTAGCCGTAGGGGGCTGGTGCAGTGTGGATTGGGCGGCAGTCGAAGGCAGGGGCCTCGATGACCTGATCCCCGAACACAGCAGCTAGCTGCTGGGACATGGAATGTCACTTCTCTGGGGGGGAAAGAGCCTGAGCTTGCGTGGGAGGTTGAGAGGTACCGGCTAGAAATAGTCGGGCTCACCTCCATGCACAGCTTGGGCTCCGGAACCCAGCTCCTCGAGAGGGGCTGGACTCTCCACTTCTCTGGAGTCGCCTATGGTGAGCGGCGGCGGGCTGGTGTGGGCTTGCTTATAGCTCCCCAGCTCAGCCGCCATGTGTTGGAGCTTACCCCAGTGAATGAGAGGGTCGCCTCTCTGCGCCTTCGGATCGGGGAGAGGGCTCTTGCTTGTTGTTGTTTGTGCCTATGGGCCGAATAGCAGTATAGAGGATCCGGCCTTCTTGGAGTCCCTAGGAGAGGTACTGAGAGGTGCTCAGACTGGGGACTCCATTGTTCTACTGGGGGACTTAAACGCTCATGTGGGCGACGACAGTGACACCTGGAGGGGAGTGATTGGAAGGAACGGCCTCCCCGATCTGAACCCGAGTGTTGTTTTGTTATTGGACTTCTGTGCTAGTCATGGTTTGTCCATAATGAACACCATGTTCGAGCATAGGGGTGTCCATAAGTGCACGTGGCACCAGGACACCTTAGGTCGGAGGTCAATGATCGACTTTGTCGTCAATTCATCAGACCTCCGGCCCTATGTCTTGGACACTTGGGTGAAGAGAGGGGCTGAGCTGTCAACTGATCACCACCTGGTGGTGAGTTGGATCCGCTGGCGGAGGAGGAAGCCGGACAGACCTGGCAGGCCCAAACATATGGTGAGGATCTGCTGGGAACGTCTGGCAGTTGCGGAGGCAAAAACTCGGAACTGAGAGGAGTTAGGTGAGGCCATGGAGGAGGACTATCGGTCGGCCTCAAAGAAATTCTGGCAAACCGTCTGGCACCTCAGCAGGGGGAAACAGTACTCTGCCAACACTGTTTACAGTGCGGGTGGGGAGCTGTTGACCTCGACTGGGGGCATTGTCAGGCGGTGGAAGGAATACTTCGAGGACCTCCTCAATCCCACCATCACGTCTTCCATTGAGGAAGCCGAGGCTGATGACTCAGGGGTGGACTCGTCCATTACCCAAGCTGAAGTCACTGAGGTGGTTGGCAAGCTCCTCGGTGGCAAGGCACCGGGGGTGGATGAGATCCGCCCTGAGTATCTCAAGTCTCTGGATGTTGTGGGGCTGTCTTGGCTGACACGCCTCTGCAACATCGTGTGGCAGTCAGGGACAGTGCCTCTGTCAGACTGGGGTGGTGGTCCCTCTTTTTAAGAAAGGGGACTGGAGAGTGTGCTCCAATTATAGGGGAATCACACTTCTCAGCCTCCCAGGGAAGGTCTGCTCCAGGGTACTGGAGAGGAGAATTCAGCCAATAGTCGAACCTCGGATCCAGGAGGAACAATGCGGTTTTCGTCCTGGTCGCGGAACGCTGGACCAGCTCTATACCCTTCATAGGGTGCTCGAGGGTTCATGGGAGTTTGCCCAACCAGTCCACATGTGCTTTGTGGATCTGGAGAAGGCATTTGACCATGTCCCTTGTGGTATTCTGTGGGGGGATGCTTCGGGAGTATGGGGTTCGGGGCTCTTTGCTAAGGGCTGTCTGGTCCCTGTACGAACGGAGCAGGAGTCTGGTTCGCATTGCTGGCAGTAAGTCAGACCTGTTCTCAGTGCATGTTGGACTCCGGCAGGGCTGCCCTTTGTCACCGGTTCTGTTCATAATTTTTATGGACAGAATTTCTAGGCGCAGCCAGGGGCCGGAAGGAATCCTGTTTGGGAACCACAGGATTTCATCTCTGGTTTTTGCAGATGATGATGTTGTCCTGTTGGCTTCTTCAAACCAGGACCTTCAGCATGCACTGGGGTGGTTTGCAGTCAAGTGTGAAGTGGCTGGGATGAGAATCAGCACCTCCAAGTCCGAGGCCATGGTTCTCGACTGGAAAAGGGTGGCTTGCCCTCTCCAGGTTGGTGGAGAAGTCCTGCCTCAAGTGGAGGAGTTTAAGTATCTCAGGATCTTGTTCACGAGTGAGGGAAGGATAGAGCATGAGATCGACAGGCGGATCGGTGCGGCTTCCGCAGTGATGCGGTCGCTTAACCGGTCCATCGTAGTGAAGGAGCTGAGCCAAAAGGCGAAGCTCTCAATTTACCGGTCGATCTACGTTCTGACTCTCACCTATGGTCATGAGCTTTGGGTAATGACCGAAAGAACAAGATCGCAGATACAAGCGGCATAAATGAGTTTCCTTCGCAGGGTGGCTGGGCGCTCCCTTAGAGATAGTGTGAGAAGCACAGTCACTCGGGAGGAGCTCGGAGTAGAGCCGCTGCTCCTCCACATTGAGAGGAATCAGCTGAGGGGGCTCAGGCATCTCTTCCGGATGCCTCCTGGATGCTTCCATGGGGAGGTGTTCCAGGCATGTCCCGCCGGGAGGAGGCCCCGAGGAAGACCCAGGACACGCTGGAGGGACTATGTCTCTTGGCTGGCCTGGGAACGCCTCGGTGTTCTTCCTGAGGAGCTGGCCGAGGTGTCTGGGGAAAGGGAAGTTTGGGCTTCCATGCTCAGACTGCTGCCTCTGCGACCCGGCCCTGGATAAGCGGAAGAAGACGAGACAAGACAGAACCTCAAGCCGCTTATGCAGCTTTTGTAAGTGGGTTCAGACACAAATTGAGCTACCACCTTAGAACAATGCCCAACATCAAGGAGCATCTTTCTAGATTGGATGCAATTGTGGATAACATATTTATCTCAGCAATTACAGAGGGTCATATCTGCACTACTGATGAACACCTTTTGCTTTCCTTACCAGTAAAGAAAGGATGCCTGGCAATACCTATCTTCTCAAGCATTGCTGATTTTGAGTACACCAATTCTTGCGTAATTACTCAACAACTAATTACAAACATTAAAAATTAAGATAGTACTCCAGCAATAGATAATTAACAACACAAGATCTCAAGGAGAAATATAGTCAGAGCTAGAGAAGAAAGGAACAATACATCTTACAAAAAGTACGTGAGAAGATGAATCCAGACCAGCTTAGAGCAAATGATCTAAGCAGGATGAAAGGTGCTTCAAGCTGGTTAACAACAATATCATTAAAATCGGAAAATTTCATCCTTAACAAGAGAGAATTTTACAATGCGCTCAGCCTTAGGTACCGCTGGACGCTGAAGTATCGTCTATGAACATGTCCCTGTAGTAAGAGATTTGATGTCGACCATGCTATGTGATGTATGAAAGGTGGCTTTGTTTATAGGCACCACGACGAGGTACGAGATCTGTTTGCTGACCTTCTTAAGGATGTATGTATTGATGTTCAGGTTGAGCCACAACTTCAGACCTTGACAGGAGAAGTTCTCACCAGTAGTGCCAACTCCTCTGATGAAGCCTGACTAAATGTCAGTGTTTTTGGCAAAGGGGCCAAGGTGCATTTTTTAATGTAAGGGTTTTCAACCCTTTCGCAAAAAGTCACCTGAACCAAAACCTGGATGTGGCTTTTAAAAGCAATGAGAATGAGAATAAGCATCATTATAATCAACGTGTGATAGAGGTAGAGCATGGTTCCTTTAGTCCTCTAGTCTTCATGCCATACAGAGGAGCTGGCAGACAAGCTGATCACTTTATTGCTGAGCTGGCATCCAAAGTAAGTGAGAAGAAACAGGTTGAATATGGTGAAATAATGCACTGGTTTGAGACAATTTGAGAGCCAAATTGTCATTCAGTTTATTAAGCTCTGCAGTGTTATGTCTAAGAGGCTCCAAGACAATTAAACTAGAGAAGAACTTTGATTTTAGTAATGTACAAATAGTAAATGCAATTGGAAAAATGGACTAGTTAATTGTCTTTTATAACGTATATATTAAATCCAGGGTGGCACAGTGGTGTAGTGGTTAGCACTGTCGCCTCACAGCAAGAAGGTTCTGGGTTTGAGCCCAGTGGCCGACGGGGGTCTTTCTGCGTGGAGTTTGCATGTTCTCTGTGTGGGTTTCCTCCGGGTGCTCTGGTTTCCTCCAAAGACATGCAGGTTAGGATAATTGGTGGCTCTAAATTGACCGTGAGTATGAATGGTTGTTTGTCTCTATGTGCCAGCCCTGCGATGTTCTGGCAACTTGTCCAGGGTGTACCCTGCCTCTAGTCAGCTGGGATAGGCTCTAGCTTGCCTGTGACCCTGCACAGGATAAGTGGTTACAGGTAATGGAATGGAATGTTAAACCCATGTCCAGGGTCATGTAGTTAAGAACATTTTTTTTTTAAATGTATATAGTTTTGTTTAGATCTTGAAATAATTATTTTATTTTTTTAATGGAGTTTTGAAATACAGGTTTTCCAGTTTGTAAAAAGAAATGACAGCACAAGCATTATTCGAGACCAAGACCATATTTAGCAAGACCAATGCCCCAAAACCGAGACAAGTCAATCTAGAAAACATCCTGAGACCAGACTTCAGTCCTATAGCACTAAATCAGATATTCAGGCACACTATTCTAAAACTAAAACAATCCTAGTGTGTAGTCGCTCAATCATTTTAACATACATTTGTGGACATCATGAAGCTTGGATCCATGGAAAATGAGCTGGGATTTAAGATGAAGAACAGTGACAGCAACTGGCATCAAAATGGGAAGCTTTACTCTCTGTCTGTTTTCCATCAGTTAAAATCTTGAAGGAAGTGTGCATGGGCCTCAGGTATTTCAGAAGGAGTGTTGATACAGTGCACACACAAACACTTCAGTACATCGAGGAGACACCAGACCAGGGGACAAGTTTGAGCACCACTTTTTCTAAATATGGTACATATCTCTGAAAAGTTCTCACTGAAATGTAGGTGGCATGTTCTTTGAGGTCTTCCCTTATATTTTACATACAATATAGGAACAGGACCATTGACAACATCTCACAAATAAACAATTATAAGACTCTGTAGCTGTTTGATAAATGTTTTACAAATGATCATTGGTTTTTATGTCAAGGAAATGAGGTTAGTGGCCATTCATATGAAATCCTTGAAAATGACCATCAGTGGTAGGCCATGGAAGTGGAGCTTTGCATAAAATCAAAATAAAACTTCGAAAATTCTGCATCAGATAGCTAGCAAGGGCGGCTAGCATGATACCATCCATCCATTATCCATAACCGCTTATCCTGTGTAGTGTTGCTGTTAGGACTGGGACTGTTTTGGCCTCTAGAGGCCGCTGTTATTTCCTGTTTTTTGTCTATGTTTGTTTTGGCCTCTAGAGGTCGCCACTGTGTCCTGTGTTTTGGGTTGGTGTTTATTGCCTGTTTTCATTAGTGTCACCTGTTTCCAATTTATTTTTTGTATTTATACCCCCTGAGTTCAGGGCCCTGTACTACGAACGGAGGTTAACCTACCCAGAAGTAACCCAGGGTTCCCCCGCTAAACCGGGGTTGACAAAACCTGGTTATCTTGTTTGGGGTTAAATGGTACTACAACGCCAGTTATGAAGTTGATTTGTTGAACCTGGTTTAACCTAATCAGGGTTAATGCGCGTTCACGTTAAAGGGGAGGTTATCAGCGCAAATCCCCACTGTTCACAATGGCACGGTCGCCGTACTTCACGGAGGAAGAATGCGCTGTCATAATGCAAAGCTACGAGGAGTTCAAGACAACATTAAGAGCAAAATCTAACACAGCGGCTGCCAATAAGGAGCGGCAAGCATGTTGGCAACGAATTGCCGATCGGGTAAATGCGCAAGTACATTCTCCCTTCTACATGTTCCAGAACAGAAGTATAGGATGAGAGAAAGCTTCATGATCAATCACAAGTCACAGAAAATGGTCCTTCGACGTGGCCCCAGTCATATATAGCTTAATGTCCGAAAAATCCTGAATAAAATTTGGTATGGTAAATTCATGGAGTAGCCTACTTAAACTGATATGTGCACAGAGTCACATGAATTAGGATGACTGACTGTTCAGTCACTTTGACTAAGTTGGTGTATTATGTCCTGTGAACATTTCAGAGGCAACAGCAGTGCCAAACGCACCTGGCAACAGGTGAAAATGAAATATAAAAACATCATTCATAATAGGGTGTGTGTGTGTGTGTGTGTGTGTGCGCGTGCAAGCAAGCATTCATTTGCCTTTTATTTATTCAAGTTTTATCTGTTTGCCTAATAGTTCAAATTGTTTTGTATACAGTTTATAATGTTGTTGTGTGATATTAATGATAATATTGTGGGAAAACTACTTTGCACGGACGTTCATTTAATTTATTCTATCGTCATTTTGTTTGTTCTATTTTTGTGTATTTTATTTATCTGTTTGTCTAGTTGTATCTATTTTCTAATAATAATATATTTTTTGCATTAATAGTTTGTTTTTTCCTATTAAAATAATCTTGTGTTCTTGTTATAACTTTATCTATTTATCTGACTGTTTAGTTGTATCTATTTTTGTTACAATTTCAATATTTTTAATATAGAAAGTTTGTTTTTTTTCTATTAAAATGTTCTTGTGTGATAACTAGTTCTTGTGTTATATTTATTGTAGTTGTATCTATTTTGTATTTTTGTAAAACAAGTGTTTTTCTATAAAATATTCTTGCGTTCTTGATAACTATGTTCTTGAGTGGCTCTTCTTCTTCTTTTTTTTTTTTTACAGAAAAGCCGTTATGCATGGACATTCATTGAAGCCCTCATTGTTTTTTAATGGTTATTTATGAGCGTTTAGGGGTTACAATAATGTAAGTCTAGGTTGCTTTATATAAAAGGTATGTCCAGAAATATTGATGTCACTGTCTAAGCAGAGGGATCTGGCTTCTTTAGACGCTGTCTTCTTAAAACTGAATAAATATTTAAAAAGAGCCAAATGAGCCAGTCTTTTGAACGGTTCTTTTCCAAGAACGGATCACAAAGATGCGGATCCCATCAAAGAGCCATAAATCCCATCTCTAATCTGTGCTCCGATATCGCACGGGTCATCCAGGTACGCTGGCATTGTCTTTAGAGGAAATGTCGGTGGAGAGGTGGTGTTTAAAAAGGGTGTGGTTAATCGGAAACCTCGGGTTAACCAAGAACATAACCTGAGACGAGCAGGTTTGAGATGCAGCGTAAGTTGCCATGGCAGCATACCTCGGTTTGAACATAGCCAACTTTCGTAGTATGGGTTAATCGGGAAGTTACGCTGCACGTGATCAAGTTACTCTCGAAGTTACCCTGGTAAGCCAGAAAACCCGCTTCGTAGTACAGGGCCCAGTCCTCTTGTCACGGAGTCTTTGTGCTGTTATGTTTAAGCTCCAGTTACCTCTGTTTCGATTTCCTCGTCCATGTCCTTGTGCTCTTTGTATTTTTGCTTTCTTTTGGACTTTGTGGATTTTGTTTTTTGACTTTGTGAATCTTCTGAGCGTTTGGTATTTTTGCCTTTTCTTTTCTAGTTTTTTTGGCTTTTGTATTTACTTTGAACTTTTGGATTTTTTATTTTTTCCCTTAAGATCTTCTGAGTGTTTTGGATTATACTTTTTGGATTTTTTGTAAATATTGTAAATAAACCTTCTGATACTTTTTCTACTCACGCCTCTGCATTTGAGTCATCCCCCTGGTGGCCTAGTGGGGGTTTGCTGGATTATCACACCAGCGAACCAGGTTCGAATCCCAGCAAAACCCTAACAGTTGCGGGCAAGTTGGAGCCTATCCCAGCTGACCTTGGGTGAGAGAGGCAGGATATATCCTGGACAAGTCGCCAGGTCATCGCAGGGCCGACACATAGAGACAAACAACCATTCACACTCGCATTCACACCTACAGTCAATTTAGAGTCACCATTTAGCTTAACCGCATGTCTTTGGACTGTGGGGGAAACCAGAGCACCCAGAGGAAACCCATGCAGACACAGGGAGAACATGCAAACTCCACACAGAAAGGCCCTCGCTGGCCGCTGGGTTCGAACCAAGAACCTTCTTGCTGTGAGGTGACAGTGCTAACCACTACACCACTGTGCCATCCCTAGCATGATACCATGTGTAGTCATATCAACTCTTCACACACTCCTCAATACCAACTCTCAAGCAGGTCAATTTAAAATGACATGATCTTGACGGCTGGAATTTTCCACTGTATGCCTGAGCTCAATTATGGGAAAAATAAGTTGCTAGGGTGAAGACCAAAGGAAGATGAACCATCCTGGAACAAACCATCCAAGATTGAGTTATCGTTGAAAAAAAGCGCATAAATTAATCTGTGCCTGAGGCTTCGAGTGGAACCAAGAAAGAAGGTGCTGAGGAAAGAAAGACAAAAAGAAATGGAGCATGGAAAAATCTGCTTTCTCAGCTTCTTCTTTGGGAAATAAATATCAATGCAATTTTGTGTTGAACAGAAATTCATTAGCAAGATGCAGGAAATAAAAAAAAAAATACCGTTTTTAACCCATCACCACCCCTCATTGGAGGACAATAAGGGCTTTGACTATATACACAGTAATATATTTCTAGTTGCTTATTTCCTCCATTCAATTTGTGTGAGAATAATGACAAGTATGGGTATTTCTTAGGGTTTTTCTTAAAATGTATTATTATTTCAATCTTACTTACTTAATCCTCTTCATCCCTACTGGGACATAAGGCCACAACGTGCGCTCTCCACCCTGCCCGGTCCTGTGCTGCTGCCTGCGCTTGTCCCCATGTCATGTCCATCTCGGCCAACACTGTCCTTGTCCTTCTCTTCTCTTTTGGGCCCGCCTCGGTTTCTCTTCCCTGGTGGTGTCCATCTCAGGGCTGTTTTAGCAACCCATCCCTGGGGCATTCTGTGCTTGTGACCCAGCCATCTCAAATGTCTGGTCTTGATGTCTATGGAGATGTTGGAGGAGTTGGTCTTGATGTACAGTTTGTTGTTAGAAATTTTGTTCGGCCAAAAAAAGATGTTGCACAGTCAACGCAGGCATCCATTGTGGAAGACCTCCACTGCTCTGATGTCCTTCTTCGTGATGCGCCAGCATTCTGCACCATACAGGAGGATGGTGTTATATATATATATATATATATATATATATATATATATATATATAATATTTTGTTACATTGCTGTTATATAGTCAAAGTTTGGTCTGTAGGCTGAGCTGTTTTGATTTCCATATGGTGCGGAATCTACTAAAAGCACCCCGGGCTTTCCCTAGGCAGGCTTTGATGTCCTTTTCTGCACCATTGTCCGCGGTGATGAGACTGCCGAGGTAGACGAAGTCTTCCACAGGCTCAAGTTCCTCATCATCTAGGGTAAGGCCAGGGGTTGGTGGGGCGATGTTGATGTACATGGGTTTGGTCTTCTTTTTACTGATGGTAAGGCTGACTGACTTGGCTTTGTTGCTCAGTCTGCTAATTTTCTGCTGTATGGAGTCAAATTTTGAGGAGAGAACAATGTTGTCTGCAAAGTCGAGGTCTTCTAGTTGGGTGAACAGCGTCCACTGGATGCCTCTAGGTACATCTTCTGTTGTTCTCCGTATGACCCAGTCGATGGAGACCAAGAATAGTATTGGTGACATTATGCATCCTTGTCTCATACCTGTCTTGACTGAAAACCATTCAGTCTTGGTGCCCTCAAGGATGACACTGCATTCAAAGTCTTGGTAGAAGGTAATGATGAGTCTAACGAACTTGCCTGGGATTCCATAGGACCTCAGGACAGCCCACAGACTGTCTCTATGGATGCTGTCAAAGGCTTTCCTGAAGTCGATTAAGTTGATGTAGAGAGGGGTGTTCCATTCTATGCACTGCTCTATGATGTTGCGAAGAGTGAAGATCTGGTCTATGCATCCTCTCCCCTTCCTGAAACCCACTTGCTCTTCCCTGAGTGTGGCATCTATTGCAGTTTCAATTCTCTTCAGGAGTACTTTGCAGAACACCTTGCTTGGTATGGAGAGTAGGGTGATGCCGCACCAGTTGTTGCAGCTTTGAAGGTCTCCTTTCTTGGGCAGCTTCACTATAAGTCCTTTAGACCAGTCCTTGGGGATAGACTCTGTGTGCCAGATGGTCTTGAAGAGGTTCATCATCACCCTGGATGCTGTCTCAACATCGGCTTTGAGCATGTCAGCGCTGATGCAGTCAATGCCTGGAGCTTTGCCGTTCTTCAAGGTTTTGATGGCCCTCTTGACTTCATCTACAGTTGGGGGGTTTATGTCAATATCTAGGTGGTTGTCTGCAGGTGGTGGGTTGGCTGGGTTGTCAGGTTCGGGTTGGTTTAACACCTCATGGAAGTGCTCAGCCCATCTGGTTGCCTGCTGACTTTCAGTTGTCAGTCGGTTCCCATCCTTGTCTTTCACTGGGGCAGACTGGCTTGTCTGAGCCCCACTCAGCTGTTTGGTGATCTTGTACACAGTACTGTACAAGATTATTATTTCAATAGTTTCCTCATAAATCTTTGCCCTTCCAAGCAGAGCTGTCCTTGCTTATTTTCACAGCTTAATCATAAGATCCTGTTAGACTCCTGGAGGCCTGAGTGCTTCATCTCCATGTGTGGTTCTCCATTGCAGGTGGTATTTTGTTCTGCTAAGCTCTTGAGAGGGCCATCATCAGTGTTTGACATTTGATATCTAAACCTTCATCGCTCTGCATTTTGCTCACAACACTGGGCCAGTCTGTACATGAACACACTGCTAATCATAAGCACATTGTGTGGACGGGCAGCAGCTCCAGGCAGCTGGCAGTGCCAGTCGTGTTACATGGCAGCAGCTTGGCCACCAGCTTGGCACACTGCTCGTGTTTATTTCCACGGCAGCTACATTTCCATGCGCGGGTGGAAAGTTTTTGGAGCTTTCGCTGCTTGGCTGGTTTGTTTCAAAATGTGTGAAAAAGCTTCATCCAGCAACGTGTGTACGTTTTCCAGTGTGACTCCAGTGATTTTAGTCTGTTAGTCTATTTCTGCTCCACTTTCCAGCAGTGGCCGTAGTGTCATCGAAATCTTGTGTTCAGGCTGGAAGATTAACACTTTTCTCTCACTCATCAAGTGCGACTTCCATTTTTGGCTGCTCTTGTTGATTAGCCAAAAGATCATTCTTTCTTGGCCTTCTGTGAATGCAAATAATGACAGAAAGATTACTGGAGCAGTGTTTGTGTTAACAAACCGGGTTTCTGGGATCAGGACCATAAATGTGTGCTGTGCTGCCAAGTTTGGAGAAGCAAACACTTCCATGTGTAATAGACATTTGAAAGCTCGAAACCAGACTCACAATTACCCTGCTCAGTCTAGTCCAAAAAAACCCAACAACAACAGTTTGTTTCAAAAAGAGGTGTTAAAAGTCCCCAGATTCTCTAATCTAAATAAATCCTCTGGTAAAAGTTGAAGTCCAATTATGAATTCTTCACTAATGTCAAAGTAGAAATGGAGAAATTCTTCAATTTGCTTAAGAAAATTTCAGAAAAGAAAAATTTCAAATTGCAGTGATTTTAGTTCCTGATGTTAAATTAATGCAATGTTGATCAAGCAACCAAGGAACATGGAACATCTTTAGCTAAAACTTAAGACCAATTCATCATAGAGGCATCACGTCAAGAGTGAGTGTAGCATCACATCACATGGCGTGTTGCATCAAAACCTCATTCGTTTCCATTTTGTTCATGAATTTCCATTCACGCCAACTGCAAAACAAAATAATCACAAATACACCAGTTATTCACTCCCCTGTTGTTGTATGATACATTATTTGATAAAAATAATTAAATGTAATTACAGTTGACAGAATAGTCCTTAAAAAATACACTCAGTAATGAAAACTGTAAGCTCTTCTTCCTTTTCATTTTGGTTTTAGGTGCTTTACAACTTAGTGTCTGTTCCAACTTAGTGTTTTGCCAGCTTTTGCTATGTACAGTAGCTTCTCCAGGGAAAAAAATTGGGAAACTTGGCACATGAAACTTGTGGACATGGCACACACACACACACACACACACACACACACACACCCTTTTTCCCACCAAACATCTCCATTGCTTCATCTCCAGCCTTGCGCAGTTTCCGCAGCTCTGTGGCCTGTAATGAAACCCACACATGATGAGCTCATAATAACAGGAAAACCTCAGTCTTGTATCTCTTTAAAAACAAGGTACGATCATACTAAATGTGCAAGTGCATACTAAATGTACTGAAAAAAAATGGCAATGTCTTGCAAAAGAATTCACCTTCCTTGGTGTTTGTCCTGTTTTGTCGCATTACAAGCTGGAATTAAAATGGATTTTGGGGCGGTTAGCACTACACAACATGCCTACAACTTTAAAGGTGCAAATTGTTGTTTTATTGTGATGCAAACAATAATTAAGATGAAAAAACAGAAATCTGGAGTGTGCATAGGTATCCCCCCCCAAAGTCAATACTTTGTAGAGCCACCTTTTGCTGCAATTACAGCTGCAAGTCTCTTGGGGTATGTCTCTATTAGCTTAGCACATCTAGCCCCTGGGATTTTTGCCCATTCCTCAAGGCAAAACTGCTCCAACTCCTTCAAGTTAGATGGGTTGCGTTGGTGTACAGCAACCTTCAAGTTATGCCACAGATTCTCAATTGGATTGAGGTCTGGGCTTTGACTTGGCCATTTCAAGACATTTAAATGTTTCCCTTTAAACCACTCCAGTGTAGCTTTAGCAGTTTGTTTAGGGTCATTGTCCTGCTGGAACATGAACCTTCGTCCCAGTCTCAAACCTCTGGCTGACTCAGACAGGTTTTCCTCCAGAATTGCTCTTTAGTGCCATCCATCTTTCCTTTAGTCCTGACCAGCTTTCCTGTCCCTGCAGATGAAAAACATCCCCACAGCATGATGCTGCCACCACCATGCTTCACTGTAGGAATGGTGTTCTCAGGGTGTTGGGTTTGCGCCACACATGGCGTTTCCCATGACGGCCAAAAAGATCAATTTCAGTCTCATTTGACCAGACAATCTTCTTCCATGTGTTTGGGGAGTCTTCCACATGCTGTTGGGCAAACTCCAAATGTGTTTTCTTAAGTAATGGCTTTTTTTTCTGGCCACTCTTCCATAAAGTCCCACCCTGTGGAGTGTACGGCTTAAAGTGGTCCTATAGACAGATACAGTGCCACATGGGAGGTGTGGCGGGGCATACAAGACATCACAAACTTCAGAGACTGTGATGCATCAACTGGAGACTGGAGTGCGCCGCTTGGAGAGGAACTAAATTGCTTCTTTGCTTGCTTTGAAACATCTCAGCAGCACTCATCTGCTCCAGCCCTGCCCCCACCACCACACAGTTCCTACACCACTCCATTCACTGTACAGGAGCACGATGTCAGATGGGTGCTCCTGACAGTGAACCCCAAGAAAGCTGCCGGCCCAGATGGTGTACCTGGTAAGGTGCTCAGAGCATGCGCCCACCAGCTCGCCCCTACCTTCACCAGGATCTTTAACCTCTCCCTGGGTCAGGCAGTCATCCCGCCCTGCCTAAAATCAGCTACAATAATCCCAGTGCCGAAGAAGTCTCCCATCACCAGCCTGAATGATTACCGTCCTGTGGCCCTCACCCCGGTAATCATGAAGTGCTTCGAGAGACTAGTTCTTCAGCACATCAAGGACCACCTCCCCCCAGACTTTGACCCCTACCAGTTTGCATATCGAGTGAATAGATCCACAGAGGACGCTATCGCCGTAGGTCTCCACTCTGCGCTGAACCACCTGGAGCAGCAGCAGAGCTACGTCCGCATACTCTTTGTGGATTACAGTTCAGCTTTCAACACAATAATCCCGGACATCCTTATCAGTAAACTGGACACTCTTGGCCTCCCCCCTCTCACATGTGCCTGGATAAAGGACTTTCTTACCAACCGGCCCCAGACTGTGAGACTTGGCCCCCACTTCTCCTCCACCCGCATGTTAAGCACCAGCTCTCCACAGGGCTGTGTGCTGAGCCCCCTCCTGTACTGTCTCTACACCCACAACTGTAGTTCGACCCACAACAACAACCTTATCGTCAAGTTTGCTGACGACACCACAGTGGTCGGACTCATCTCAAAGGGAGACGAGGCAGCCTACAGAGAGGAGGTCCTGAAGTTGGCAGCCTGGTGTTCAGAGAATAACCTCGCTCTGAACATCAAGAAAACCAAAGAGCTTATTGTTGACTTCAGGAAGCACAGCACCGACCTAGCCCCCCTTTACATAAACAACGAGTATGTGGAGAGGGTCCATGCCTTCCGGTTTCTCGGTGTCCTCATCTCCGCCGACATCTCCTGGTCAGAGAACATTACAGCAGTCATTAAGAAGGCTCAGCAGTGGCTACATTTCCTGAGAGTCCTCAGGAAGCACAACCTGAGCTCCAACCTGCTGCTGACCTTCTACTGCTCATCCATCGAGAGCCTGCTGACATACTGCATCACAGTATGGTACGACAGCTGCACTGCTGCAGACAGGGAGAGGCTCCAGAGAGTAGTAAAGGCAGCACAGAAGGTCATTGGCTGCCCTCTCCCCTCCCTGATGGACATTTACACCTCCCGCTGCCTTAGCAGAGCTAAGAACATTATCAAGGACAGCTCCCACCCTGGCTTTGATCTGTTGCCCTCAGGGAGGCACAACAGGTGCATCAGGACAAAAACAAATAGATTCAAAAACAGCTTCTTTCCAAAAGCCATAACCACCCTGAACTTGAACGTGCTCTGAATTCATAGTCTAACCCCCCTGTGCAATACTTTATTTTATAATGTGACTCTCTTCGTGAAATAATTTATAATGTGCAATACTTTAAAAAATGACTCTCTTGTGCAATACTTATCATATGCAATACCTCATTCCATAATGTGAAACACAACACATACGCCTCAGGACTGTGCACCTTACACCCTGTGCAATACTTTATAATGTGCAATACCTCACTCTCATAATGTGAAACACAACACATACGCCTCAGGACTGTGCACCTTACACCCTCACTTTTTTTTTAATTAATTAATTTTTTTTATTATTATTATTTTTCCCCCTCTCTACACTCTGTTTGCACTGTTATTGGAGTTGCTTTTAATCTCATTGTACATAGGTATAGTGACAATAAAGGCATTCTATTCTATTCTAAAAAGTATTCATACCCCTTGAACTTTTTCACATTTTTCCACCTTACAACCATGAACTTAAAAGTTTTTTATTGAGATTTTATGTGATAGACCAACACAGAGTAGCACATAATTGTGAAGTGAAACGAAAATGATAAATGGTCTTCAAAATTTTAAACAAATAAAAATCTGAAAAATGTGGTATGCATTAGTATTCAGCCCCCTGTCCTCTGATACCTCTAAATACAACCCAGTGCAATCAATTGCCTTCAGAAGTCATCCAATTAGTTAATAGAGTCCTACTGTGTGTAATTTACTCTCAGCATAAATACGCTTGTTCTGTGAAGGCCTCAGTGGTTTGTTAGAGAACACTGAAGAACAAACAGCATCATGAAGACCAAAGAACTCACCAGACAGGTCAGGGATAAAGTTCTGGAAAAGTTTAAAGCAGGGTTAGGTTATAAAAAATATCCCAAGCTCTGAACATTTCAAGAAGCACTGTTCAATCCATCATTCAAAAATGGAAAAAGTATGGCACAACTGCAAACCTACCAAGACATGGCCGTCCACCTAAACTGACAGAGCGAGCAAGGAGAGCACTGGTCAGAGAAGCAGCCAAGAGGCCTATGATCACCCTGGAGGAGCTGCAGAAATCCACAGCTCAGGTGGGAGAATCTGTGCACAGGACAACTATAAGTCGTACACTCCACAAATCTGGCCTTTTTGGAAGAGTGGCAAGAAGAAAGCCATTGTTGAAAGACAGGCATAAGAAGTCCCATTTGCAGTTTGCCAGAAGCCATGTAGGGGACACAGCAAACATGTGGAAGAAGGTGCTTTGGTCAGATGAGACCAAAGTTGAACTTTTTGGCCTAAATGCAAAGCGCTATGTGTGGCGGAAAACTAATACTGCTCATCACCCTGCACACACCATCCCCACTGTGAAACATAGTGGTGGCAGCATCATGCTATGGGGATGCTTTTCTTCAGCAGGGACAGGGAAGCTGATCAGGGTTGATGGGAAGATGGATGGAGCTAAATACAGGGAAATCCTGGAAGAAAACCTGTTGGAGGCTGCAAAAGACTTGAGACTGGGAAGGAGATTCACCTTCCAGCAAGACAATGACCCTAAACATACAGCCAGAGCTACAATGGAATGGTTTAGATCAAAGAATATTCATGTGTTAGAATGGCCCAGTCAAAGTCCAGACCTAAATCCCATTGAGCATCTGTGGCAAGACTTGAAAATTGCTGTTCACAGACGCTCTCCATCCAATCTGGCTGAGCTTGAGCTATTTTGCAAAGAAGAATGGGCAAAAATTTCAGTGTCTAGATGTGCAAAGCTGGTAGAGACATACCACAAAAGACTTGCAGCTGTAATTGCAGCAAAAGGTGGCTCTACAAAGTATTGACGCAGGGGGGCTGAATACTAATGCACACCACATTTTTATTTGCTTAAAATTTTGAAGACCATTTATCATTTTCATTTCACTTCACAATTATATGCTACTCTGTGTTGGTCTATCACATAAAAGCTCAATAAAAAACTTTTAAGTTCGTGGTTGTAAGGTGGAAAAATGTGAAAAAGTTCAAAGGGTATAAATACTTTTTCAAGGCACTGTACTCCCATCTCCACTGTGGATCTTTGCAGCTCCTTCAGTGTTATCTTTGGTGTCTTTGTTGCATCTCTGATTAATGTCCTCCTTGCCCGGTCTGTGAGTTTTGGTCGCCTGGTCTGTGAGTTTTGGTCGGTGCCCTTCTCTTGTCAGGTTTGTAGTGGTGCCATATTCTTTCCATTTTGCTATAATGGATTTAATGGAGCTCCGTGGGATATTCAAAGTTTGGGATATTTTTTATAACCCAACCCTGATCTATACTTCTCCACAACTTTGTCTCTGACCTGTTTGGAGGCTCCTTGGTTTTCATGTTGCTTGCTTAATAGTGTTGCAGAGTCAGGGTCCTTCCAGAACAGGTTGATTTACATAGATATCATGTGATAGATCATGTGACACTTTGATTGCACACAGGTGGATCTTAATCAACTAATTATGTGACTTATGAAGTGAATTGGTTGGAGCAGCTCTTATTTACGGGTTTCATACGAAAGGGGGTGAATACCTATGCACACTCCAGATTTCTGTTTTTTTCATCTTAATTATTGTTTGTGTCACAATAAAACCACAATTTGCACCTTTAAAGTGGTAGGCATGTTGTGTAAATCAAATGGTGCTAACCCTCCAAAAATCCATTTTAATTCCAGCTTGTAATGCAACAAAACAGGACAAACACCAAGGGGGATGAATACTTTTGCAAGACACTGTAGCTGCTGGAGAATTAGCATCATGGTGAATAACGCCAAAATTATACCCAAACAAAGTACCTTCCTTCTGTAAAAGATACAGAACTTTCACTTCCATCCTACTAAACCAAAACCAGGAGAAAAATACATGTGCTCAAAAGAAATGGCACCCCATGGTGTCCGGGCAGGCAAGAATTGACCAGAGTTCAAAAACTAGCAAAATGCTGCATAAACAAAGTTCAAAGATTAGCTTCGAGTTTAGAAGGAGGGCCTGCTATTACCTCAGAATAATGTGGCTCAAATGCGCTACTCATCACCAGATTTCTCTGCTTTATACTCATGACGATGGCCTCTTCTCTGACCCTTTTCTGGGAAATCCGAAACATACTAGAAAGAGACAATGTCGTTGATATTTCTGGATTTTTTTTCTTGGGAAAATGCACTTGAAAGACAACTGGACTGTTCGGGCCTCCTGGTGAAAAACATGTAGATGTTCTCTCAGAGACGTATAACAATGAGACCAGCTGAGCAATAACTGGATCACGAAAAGTCCTTCCTGTCCTGTCTTTTCCAGCACAGATGAAATGAGATGCTATTGTTTGGAGCATTGTTGCCATTGAAACGCAGAGCTCATGCTTTTTTTTGTGGCTGTTAAGAGTTAATGTGCTGGATTATTATCGGGCTTGAATTCAATGCAGACCTCATGGTGGAACCAAAGCGAATAAAGCTCTTCGGTCACTGTCTCACTCTCTCTCACTCTCTCTTTTTTCCCCCAGTGGGACAGCAGGAATGGGATCATATGTGAAACTCCGTGTGTGTGTGGACGGCTGGGATTCTTTGTGGTATCCCTGCGTGCCTCAGCTGTGATCTCACTGTAGGCCCAAGCAGCTCCAGTGACGGCTGTCAAGGTCTCTGTGTTTTCTTTTTTTGTGTTTTTCCAGGGCTCGAGTGTCCCTTTATGTCACTTTGGAACCAGGATCATTATTGGAAAGCAGAAATGTTTAATGTGCGGTAATTAAGGTTGTAAGAAACCGAACAGTAGGACCAAAAATAAACGTACAAAAAGAAAAAAAATCCATATTTTTGTGTAAAGGAGCAAAATGTGCCATCGTGCCCGTAATGGTTCCTACAGACGGCTCTATAAACAGCACAGGCTCAACCGGTTGTAAAAACTGGCCTGCACTTTTTGCACCCTGAACTGTCAGGGAGGAATGAAAGATGAGTGAGAAAGAAGAAAAGAGAGAGGAAAAGGCAGAGAGAGAAAGAGAGATGGATGACGGTGTTGAGATTTTCTGTTAGGTTCATTATGAGCAGCGGAGTATCCTGTTTTCTGCCAAATCCGAGACTGTTTGTGTATCCACTTTGGAGACAGATGTGTATAGATCAGACCTCCATAAATACTGATGTTTCTCCTTTCTTTCCCTATTTCACTGATCTGGGATAACATTTAAAACAGAGATGTGTTCAGGTTTTGACCTAAAAACAACATGCCGCTTGCTGTCATTGGAAAATAATCAACGATGTACATTATAGCATGATAGCGTTATAGCAGCTGTAAACCGTTGTTCCATCACCAGTTTCTTTTTTTCTCTCAATAACAGGAGAGAGAAAAAAAACGCAACTTGTCGTATTACTAAGAAAACAGAAAGCATGAACTCCTCTGAGCAGCAGAGCACAAGTGAATATCTGGAATCCATTTAAAAAAAAAACCACCCCTCATTCTCATGCTCAATGCACTTTTATGAACTGGCATCAGCTCACTTGTACAGGTAATGTAGTAACAGGAAGATAAATCACCTTCTAATAACGCTGAAGAGAAAACCAGAATCTCACAGGTTCAGAGAACAACAGCTGAGAAAATACTAAATTCCTCCTCTGCCTCAAGAGCAAGGTGTTTTTGTTGGCGTTCGCGTTTTATGATATCGGTTAGCAGCTTGCGGCGAGCTGTGTTGCCATGGTGTGGTGTTAATATTGTACTGGTTTACCTTGAGTAAACCTTACAAACCACTTCTGTTGGACAGGAAACGCCAGTCGCACCAATTGAAGGTCATAAACTGTGAAAATTCAGTGCGGATTCAGAAACGGGTTCTTTCTAACCGCTAACGATAAGAAGGTTTAAGATGCGATCAGTTAAAGATATTTTTTGTTTGTATATTTAATAGTTATTCCATGAAATTGAGTCGTATATGAGCTGATAGCTATAAGTCATGTATGACGAGATTGAGTGGAATAACTTTAATTCTTTCTACATTGACTGGATTTTGAGAAACAGAGCATTTTTTTTTGCAAATTTGAAATAAAAACTTTATACAAAGCATCTGACAAAATCATTTCTGCTTAGAATGCAAACAAACCGGCGAAATGACAGGAGCAATTTGTGAAAAATGCTATCATAATAATTATTGAAAAATTAAAAAGATACGTTCTTACCCTCAAATACTTTTATTCCATATTCTGTTGCTTTTTTGTATTTTGGGGTTTCTTCTTCTTCTTCAGGTTTTTTTTTTTTTTGGCGGTTGGCAAACCAACTTAAAGGTGCATTACCGCCACCGACTGGGCTGGAGTGTGGAACAGGTGATAATGGGGGAAAAACTATATATATATTTTAGCTATTTCTGTTTCTTTTAAATATTTGATCACTTTTTTTGTGGTTTTGTTTTCCAGTAGAGTTTTTATTTCATCCTCAGTTGGTTCAGTAACATGCTCCGCCATTTTGTTTTTCTCTACTCACGGTATATGAGCTGACATCCCCATAGTAGAGTAGCCAATCAGAGCGTGCGATTGCTCATATCCAGTGAATGTGGATTGAATAAATTATATTATCACTTCTACTCACTGTATATGCTCTAATTTGGAACCTCAGCATCTCTGCAAAAGGTTTCTCACGCTTTCTCAAAACTGACTGAAAAAGAAGAGTTTTTTTTTTTTTTAATTTCCTGAACTGTCCATATTTGGTCCACTGACATTATTTATACATACACTTGTTTATGAGTTATTTATGGTTTGGATTAAATACATTCATTTCAATTAAAGAACCTAGTAACTTGGGAATTTGTTCTTACAATAAATTAATTTTCCTATAACAGCATGGTCCAAAGTGTTTCATTCCTCTTCGACCATATTTTTGCCAATGATTACAGATTTATTTTAAATTAAGGTCTGTCAGATTTTTATTCATTTATAGTTAAAAGCCATGAAACTATTTAGTTCCAATTCTCACTTACATTATAGCAGCTAGAAATAGTCTACATTTACCAGACACTCTTATCCAGAGCAACATACCCAGAGGAGCCTGGGGATTAGGTGTCTTGCTCAAAGGCACTCCAGCCATTCCTGTTGGTCCAGGGAATCAAACCAGCAACCTTCTGGTCCCAAAGCTACGTCTCGAACCTTTAGGCCATGGCCATCCACCAGCTCCCTTTATTTTTTCTGTCTCTTGAATATATTATGAATACAAAACATACAACTTAACTCATACACCTACAGTGGTGCTTGAAAGTTTGTGAACCCTTTAGAATTTTCTATATTTCTGCATAAATATGACCTAAAACATCATCAGATTTTCACACAAGTCCTAAAAGTAGATAAAGAGAACCCAGTTAAATAAATGAGACAAAAATATGATACTTGGTCATTTATTTATTGAGGAAAATGATCCAATATTACATATCTGTGAGTGGCAAAAGTATGTGAACCTCTAGGATTAGCAGTTAATTTGAAGGTGAAATTAGAGTCAGGTGTTTTCAGTCAATGGGATGACAATCAGGTGTGAGTGGGCATCCTGTTTTATTTAAAGAACAGGGATCTATCAAAGTCTGATCTTCACAACACATGTTTGTGGAAGTATATCATGGCATGAACAAAGGAGATTTCTGAGGACCTCAGAAAAAGCGTTGTTGATGCTCATCAGGTTGGAAAAGGTTACAAAACCATCTCTAAAGAGTTTGGACTTCACCAATCCACAGTCAGACAGATTGTGTACAAATGGAGGAGATTCAAGACCATTGTTACCCTCCCCAGGAGTGGGCGACCAACAAAGATCACTCCAAGAGCAAGGCGTGTAATAGTCGGCGAGGTCACAAAGGACCCCAGGGTAACTTCTAAGCAACTGAAGGCCTCTCTCACATTGGCTAATGTTAATATTCGTGAGTCCACCATCAGGAGAACACTGAACAACAATGGTGTGCATGGCAGGGTTGCAAGGAGAAAGCCACTGCTCTCCAAAAAGAACATTGCTGCTCATCTGCAGTTTGCTAAAGATCACGTGGACAAGCCAGAAGGCTATTGGAAAAATTTTGTGGACGGATGAGAACAAAATAGAACTTTTTGGTTTAAATGAGAAGCGTTATGTTTGGAGAAAGGAAAACACTGCATTCCAGCATAAGAACCTTATCCCATCTGTGAAACATGGTGGTGGTAGTATCATAGTTTGGGCCTGTTTTGCTGCATCTGAGCCAGGACGGCTTGCCATCATTGATGGAACAATGAATTCTGAATTATACCAGCGAATTCTAAAGGAAAATGTCAGGACATCTGTCCATGAACTGAATCTCAAGAGAAGGTGGGTCATGCAGCAAGACAACGACCCTAAGCACACAAGTCGTTCTACCAAAGAATGGTTAAAGAAGAATAAAGTTAATGTTTTGGAATGGCCAAGTCAAAGTCCTGACCTTAATCCAATGGAAATGTTGTGGAAGGACCTGAAGCGAGCAGTTCATGTGAGGAAACCCACCAACATCCCAGAGTTGAAGCTGTTCTGTACGGAGGAATGGGCTAAAATTCCTCCAAGCCGGTGTGCAGGACTGATCAACAGTTACTGCAAACGTTTAGTTGCAGTTATTGCTGCACAAGGGGGTCACACCAGATACTGAAAGCAAAGGTTCACATACTTTTGTCACTCACAGATATGTAATACTGGATCATTTTCCTCAATAAATAAATGACCAAGTATAATATTTTTTGTCTCATTTGTTTAACTGGGCTCTCTTTATCTACTTTTAGGACTTGTGTGAAAATCTGATGATGTTTTAGGTCATATTTATGCAGAAATATAGAAAATTCTAAAGGGTTCACAAACTTTCAAGCACCACTGTATCTCTAACATCTGTACTGCTTTTGTGTTCAATTTACTGGAAAATTCCTTAGAAAGAAATGTAGCAATCGTTCATTAAAGGAAAAGTCAAATTTGTACAAAATCACCACAAATAGATAGATAAATATATAAAGTAATCGATCATGGAATTTATAGAGAAAGAACAGACCGCATAACAGTATCTTTTAACTTTTAATAATATGGGCTTGCGCTGAGCTCAGTGAAGATGCGTTCCGCCATATTGATCTACTGCATGACGTCATGCGGCCCACCACTGAAAAGAACTCTTCAGTGCTTCATGGTAATAAGGTAAAAAACCAGTACAATCGCTTCTTCAAAGTTTCACCAAATGGTTTTATTTATGCAACTTAAAGCTCATAATACTGTAGAACTTTGGTTGAGTAAAAACACGGAGCAAAAACATGGCTGAATCCTGAATGACTCCTATTTGGATTTGTCCTACCAAGCCTACTGCGCATGCGTGAAGCGGCTCGGCTCGGTTTTCCCTTTCGGGCGCTCTCGTTTTCTGTTAGAATTTGGTAAAGAAAAAAATAAATAAATATTATTTACCAGCTTACCGGGTCCATGAACATAAATCTGACAGCTGACAAGGTCGGGATATAAACGAATCGAATACAAGCCACCCGCCGGGACTCCTAATCACAGTGATCTGCTTGTAAACACTGTTTTCATGGGCCCAGTGACGTCACAGATCAGAGGGAGGCGCATTAACGAAAGATTCTGATGGGTTTATAGTTGCCCACAATCTCAAAATGGCTGACTCCTCCAACTTCGACTCCTCTGTGTCAATTCATGATTTCAAAGTTAAAAATATTTTTTCATGTTCGATATATAATGGAAATAATTAACGGAATTGATTATGTATATGTTTTTCTCCTATTACACACCTGGTTTTGTACAAAAGTTGCCTTTTCCTTTAAAGGAGACATTCAGTATAAATGTGTGTGGGGTGATTATCTCCCAAAGCTTATGGATTCTTGCTGTTTCCCCAGAGGAGATGTTTCCCTGCAGATCTAAGATGAGTAATGTGAAGGATATCGCAGTGCTGACAGGAAATCTCATTAAGCACGGCTTCAGGATTAATGTCAAAGAGCAGATGTCAAACTGCAAGCCTGAAAGAAGCGAGAGTCTGTCTTTTCCTTTGTCTTTCTTCTCAATATCTGAATAGCGCAACAGTTCTGCAGCACTCTTAAGCCTCGGGAGCCTTTTCTTGGAAAAGTGAGATATTTCCTTTTGACTCTTCTTTCTGTTTTTGATCTAACTCTCCTCCCTCACTGTGGCTTGCATGCTAAAGTTTTCACGTATTCACATTATGTGTTCTTTTTTGCATTTTGTCATGGATCTAAAATAGACTTAATTGGGATTTTATGTTGGGAATCTGCACAAAATTCTGAAGAAACCAGACTTTGTTAGAGAACAGTGTCAATCAGGGCTATATCTATTAAAAAAAAAAAAAAAACTTTCTTAAACTAAATGTCTCATGGAGTACCATTAAATCCATTATTAAACAAGTCAAACATCTGCAGGTCTGCCTCGCGGAGGCCATCCAAAAGAAGGATTAGTCAGAGAAACAAACCAAGACTCCAAGGGTAACATTGAATGTAATGCTACCACCACCATGCTTCACAGTGGAGATCAAACCCTAGTGCCAAGGCCAAAAATTCAATTTTGGTCTCATTAGATCAAAGAACCATTTGCCTATAATACACCTTTTTTTTCAAACTCTGACCACTCTTTTATATTGTGTCCAGCTGCGCTTGTCCTGTGAATAGCTTCTCCTGAAGTCTGAACTCCTTCAGATATAACCTTTGGCCATTCCCTTGGTTACTCCTCCGACTAATCCACCAGGTTGGAACAATACAGATACATGTAAAGGTTCAAGGGGGTGAATACTTATGCAGGTTGCTGCATGTCTTTGGTGGTCATTGAGAGAGCGCCTTAGGCATCTGTGCTGTATTTCTGCTGCCGCTGCTGCTTTTGAAGGATTGTCATTGAAGAGGAATAAACCTAAGGATTAAATCAGATACAATACAGGAGTGTTTAGTTTGGACTTCACTCAAGCTTTTGGGTTATGACTCAGGCAATAGAACCTGAAAAGGTAGCTGGCTCTAATCCTAGGACAGCGAGTTCGAACATGACGCCTGCTGTCATGCTGAATCTCATGTAAAAGAACAAATCTAAACATTTACATATACATCTGTTATATACACATACAATGCCTTGCAAAAGTATTCATACTCCTTGATCTTTTTCACATTTTTCCACCTTACAACCATGCACTTAAAAGTTTTTTATTGAGATTTTATGTGATAGACCAACACAGAGTAGCACATAATTGTGAAGTGAAACGAAAATGATAAATGGTCTTCAAAATTTTAAACAAATAAAAATCTGAAAAATGTGGTGTGCATTAGTATTCAGCCCCCTGTCCTCTGATACCTCTAAATAAAATCCAGTGCAATCAATTGCCTTCAGAAGTCATCTAATTAGTTAATAGAGTCCTACTGTGTGTAATTTACTCTCAGCATAAATATGCTTGTTCTGTGAAGGCCTCAGTGGTTTGTTAGAGAACACTGAAGAACAAACAGCATCATGAAGACCAAAGAACTCACCAGACAGGTCAGGGATAAAGTTCTGGAGAATTTTAAAGCAGGGTTAGGTTATAAAAAAAATATCCCAAGCTCTGAACATCTCAGGAAGCACTGTTCAATCCATCATTCAAAAATGGAAAAAGTATAGCACAACTGCAAACCTACCAAGACATGGCCGTCCACCTAAACTGACAGAGCGAGCAAGGAGAGCACTGGTCAGAGAAGCAGCCAAGAGGCCCATGATCACTCTGGAGGAGCTGCAGAAATCCACAGCTCAGGTGGGAGAATCTGTGCACAGGACAACTATAAGTCGTACACTCCACAAATCTGGCCTTTTTGGAAGAGTGGCACGAAAAAAGCCATTGTTGAAAGACATGCATAAGAAGCCATGTAGGGGACAAAGCAAACATGTGGAAGAAGGTGCTTTGGTCAGATGAGACCAAAGTTGAACTTTTTGGCCTAAATGCAAAGCGCTATGTGTGGCGGAAAACTAACACTGCTCATCACCCTGCACACTGTGAAACATGGTGGTGGCAGCATCATGCTATGGGGATGCTTTTCTTCAGCAGGGACAGGGAAGCTGGTCAGAGTTGATGGGAAGATGGATGGAGCTAAATACAGGGAAATCCTGGAAGAAAACCTGTTGGAGGCTTGAGACTGGGAAGGAGATTCACCTTCCAGCAAGACAATGACCCTAAACATACAGCCAGAGCTACAATGGAATGGTTTAGATCAAAGAATATTCATGTGTTAGAATGGCCCAGTCAAAGTCCAGACCTAAATCCCATTGAGCATCTGTGGCAAGACTTGAAAATTGCTGTTCACAGACGCTTTCCATCCAATCTGGCTGAGCTTGAGCTATTTTGCAAAAAAGAATGGGCAAAAATTTCAGTGTCTAGATGTGCAAAGCTGGTAGAGACATACCACAAAAGACTTGCAGCTGTAATTGCAGCAAAAGGTGGCTCTACAAAGTATTGACGCAGGGGGGCTGAATACTAATGCACATCACATTTTTCAGATTTTTATTTGTTTAAAATTTTGAAAACCATTTATCATTTTTGTTTCACTTCACAATTATGTGCTGCTCTGTGTTGGTCTATGACATAAAATCTCAATAAAAAACTTTTAAGTTCATGGTTGTAAGGTGGAAAAATCTGAAAAAGTTCAAAGGGTATGAATACTTTTGCAAGGCACTGTAAATAACTTCCACTTCATTACATTTAGCTGTATTTTTCCAGCTACAAGTTTTCTCTGGTTAAATCCTAAATATTATCAAAATGCTGAAAAATTAGTTTTCCCTCTCGAGTGAGCGTATATCTCATTAATAAATATCCATGTAGATTTGGGCCTGATTGTGTTTTTGAGGGGACTCAAGTTAAAAAATAACTGTGTGAAATTAAATCTTGTAGTGGCAGCAGGCTAAGCAGGGTATTCCGGGTGTCCCACTCCCTAACAACGCTTTCCAGTTCCTCCTGGGGGATCCCAAGGTGCTCCCAGGCCAGATGAGATATATAATCTCTCCAGTGTGTTCTGGGTCTACCCCAAGGTCTCCTCTCAGTTGGATATGCCTGGAAAACCTCCAAAGGAAGGCACCCAGAAGGCATCCTAATCAGATGCTCGAACCACCTCAACTGACTCCTTTTGACATGAAGGAGCAGTGGCTCTACTCCGAGATCCCTGCGGATGTCTGAGCTCCTTACCCTGTCTCTAAGGCTGAGCCCAGCCACCCTACGGAGAAAGCTCATTTCAGCCACTTGTATCCGCGATCTCATCCTTTCGGTCACTACCCAAAGCTCATGACCATAGGTGAGGGTTGGAACGTAGATTGACTGGTAAATTGAAAGCTTTGCCTTCCGGCTCAGCTCCCTGTTCATCATGACGGACCGGTACAACGCCCGCATTACTGCTGACGCCGCCCCAACTTCGGATGAGTTGCAACCCGACTTTGGATAAGCGGAAGGAAATGGATGCATGGAAATTAAATCTGGTGGAATTCTCTGTGTAAATAAAAAAAAATCTGAAAGTTTCTGATAAAATTATAATAATTACAATACTCCTTCCTTTTATGTTTCATACCACAGCAATGTTAAGCTCTAAAATCTATATGGTGTTATGCTTTCTCTTTTTTTCATACTTTTTGTCTACTCTACTTGCTTCTACTTTCAAACAACTTATATTCTTATGAATTTGCAATCGTGGCACCATATTGACCCCATTGGCATGTCAACATTGCGACAGTCCTGTCCAATTATTCCTCTGTCATGATTCTGCAAATGTAAATCAGATAACAAAGATACAGGAAACTCCTTCATCATTGGCATTCTTCTTCAAATTGTATATTTTACGTATGAGCCAAATATCTGTTCTGTAAACGCCAGATCACAGAATTATCATGTTTTGAGAAATCTGATGTTGGTTGTACGCCATTTGGATTCAACCCCAGTCTCGGCATATGTTCTCCAGACTTTGTTCATTTTTTTTACACAACGCTCAGTGTCTTATGTATGAAGTACTGTATGCAGTCCAAAACTAAAGCCTGTGTAGCCACACAGAAGGGGCTCTGGCCAACATCTTTCATACATTCCTGCTTTTGTAAACCAGGTGAACAGCAACTTTAATGTGTAATAATTGGAGGCAAGGAAACGTCTACATTTGAAGACACCAAGGTCTGGTGTTCTTGGTAGTTTTGGAAGGTTTGTTTTACTTGTATAGACACAAAGGTAACCATGTGATTTGGCTGATTGGACAATTTCATTAAAAGAGGTGGTGTTCTTAATAAAGTAGCTGGTGAGTGTATACCTGAAATTTAATGGCATAAGGAATGAGCTAAATGGTTAAATGGTGTAATTTAACTGTTGGATAGTGCTGTTATTCACACTTTCACAGTTCAGAGCTATCAGTTAGCCACACGGTAGCATCAGTGCTTGGGTACCGCTGGAGTTCTGGAGTTTTTTGGTATCTCGTGTCACGGACTGGTTTCACTTTAGGTCTGGCTGCACACAGCGGTTGAAATGCTGTCAAGCCAAAGCTTGCCCAAGTTCAACTAAATGTTAAAAATAAATCTTTACTAGTATTATAATAAATGGTAATTTATCGAGGAACATTTTAATAAAAAATTTTTTAGACTTTACATCAAACAGCATTTTTTTTGTGTTGCGGATTACACTGGATTTATTTATGACTCAGAAACTTTATGTCTTCACAATGACAGTTGGAAAGGTTTTAATTTGCCATAACAGCATGCACAGACTCTTGTTAGAGATGCACGCATTGTAGATTTACATGGCAACAGGAAGAGTTTAGGCCGTTTTGTCCTTGGCGTTCTTATTTTTCATGGAACATCAATATAATGGCTTGTCATCACAAGTCTGCATGGCTGTGTTTGTTTGAACATCAAGTCCCACTCCTGGAAAACAGTCAGCTGTCCAGCTTTTCAGAAAGGAATGTACTGTTGATCTCCTTCAAGCGTCTTGAAAGTCATATATTGTGATAGAATACTGCTTACAGAACAAAATACTAGTATCGTCAGCTATCCATCACTAGCGATGATGACTGCTTCATTAGGATGCGCAGAAACGGAGATGAGCCACGAGGCCCGCACCAGAGCGCCTCTCCTAATGAAGCGCTTTGCACAGTAAGGTAAGACAAATGATGTCATGCCCCCATCATGTTGTCTCTCTGGACCTCCAGACCTGATGCCAAGTGGTGCACAAAAGTGCCACAGACCTGACAGGTATGGAAGTTGCCCCGCAGTGACAACTGACTTGCCAAGTGATGCCATCTGTTGGCCATTTGAGTGGCTCTTCTGCATGCCATCCGGTGGTGTGCCATTGACCCTGTTGGGTTCATCTGCCACATTGCACCGAAAAGCACCCTGCTGCCAGTGCCTTATTGGTGATGTACTATTTACCCCATAGCTGGAACCCAGGCAGGTGCTACCACTCCGGGTCAGAGTGGTATAGGCACTAAATACTAGTACATATATTCGTTTATTAACTCCAATCGCAGCCATGACGGCTGAATTACAGGGTATTGCGCAATTAATCATAACAATAAACAATTAAGCATAACAATAATCTAAATACTTGACAGTTACAAAATTCTTCAGCTGTTCAGTATTGCATACAGACTGTATAGCAGTCCTAGCCGATCTTAGATTATACCTTATATCATGTTCTACAATTCTGCTTTGTATCAGAGGAAAAAGGGGATTCCCGGGTTGTATCTTTTTCATAAAACGTTTGCAAGATTCAGTGCGACGGTCCGCAAGTGTAGATAGACCGGTTTGTGATAAAACATCGCTATAATGTACACCCGGTAGAATTATTGCCAACGCACGTTTTTGGACATCTTCTAGTGCCTCGGAGTGAAAATTAGGAAGAGCGGAATAAACGATGGATGCATGTTCTAATATAGATCTTATGAGTGAGCAATATATGGTAACAATATCAGTTACCTGAAAGCCAGAACGTTTTAGATTCCTTATTACATAAAGCCGCTTGTTGGCTTTCTTCAATACGTAGTCTACCGTACGTGGATGTCCCATGTCAAGTCATGAGAGATGTATACACCAAGTAGTTTAAATGACTTAACGCATTCCACAGTAGTGCAGCCGATGGCAATCGGGTGCCAAACGCAGCTGTTGTATTGAAGAAGGTCAACAACCATTTCCTTACACTTAGAAGGATTTAATTTCATGTCGTTAAGCTCAGCAAAATCTTGAATGTCCCTTACAATAAAGTTGGTCAGGGATGGAGAATTTCTTGGAACTACCTCAATGATAGATAAGTCATCAACAAACTTTATGCGGAGCGGCCACTGAGAAACTAGGCTATTGACCATAACCGCAAAGAGCAGTGGTCCCAATTTTGTACCTTGAGGAATTCCTCCATGAGGGTATTTGGTAGAAGATACACTGTTACCGATACGCACAAATTGGGATCTGCCCTGCAAAAAGGCTGCTACCCACTTTAATAGACTGGAATGAATATCAAAGGTTGCTAGCTTCTCAAGTAGAATATGGTGGTTTATAAGGTCAAAGCCCTTTTTAAAATCTGCAAAAAAATACCTAATGCTAGAGTTACCTTTATCAAGCACTTCTAATGTTAGGTGCAACAAGTAAACTATTGCTTGCTCAGCTGACCTACCAGAAACAGCGAATTGTTGGTTGTCTAAATTATTGAAAATTTTAGGGAGCAGTCGAACTAAAGTAAAACTTCCCACCACTTTAGCTAATTGTGAAGTAAGAGATATAGGTCTAATGTCATTCTCGATTGCCTTAGGTGGTCTCTGCTTAGGTATAGGGCAGACAGCAGCGCACTTCAGGAGACGTGGAACAAAACCATCCCTGAGAGAAGAGTTGTAGATGTTTGAGATGATTGGGGTGAGCTCAAATGCAAATGTTTTGAGAATGATATTTGGAATACCGTCGGGACCTGGCACCTTTTTTACGTGGATCTTGTGCAGCGCAACATACGTCTCGAACTCAGAAACCAAAAGACTCTCAGGTGGGGCGTCCGCAATGACGTTGTCAACATCCGATGGTTGCAGGGGCAGGAACTCAGCTGTTAATCCTACGAAGAAGTTATTGATTTTGTCACACAAACAGTCCAGAGAATCATCAGCATCGTCAATCAGCTGATCATACCACTTACGCTCATGATAAGACGCACCCGAAAGGCTTTTAACCTCTTTCCACCACTTTCCTATAGCTGTATCCCTCAAGTTCTTCACCTTTGCCTTGTAAAATGCCTTCTTACAGTCCTTGATCGCTCGCTGGACCTTATTGCGCCACAGATGAAACATGGGCGAGTCTTTACCTTCTCGGATAAAGTATTTTTGTCTTTTTTTAACCAAGCATTTTATCTTCTGAGTGATCCATGGTTTGTCATTGCTATATACCTTCTTCATTTTTAGTGGCATAAAATGATCCACGGCGTTACCAAGTGTTGTAATGAAAGTATCAAACTTATCCTGACATGACACAAGACGATAAACATGATCCCAATCATAACTTGTAATCCACTGCCCAAATGATCTCAAAGAGCTCTCCCTAGTGTCATGTGACGCCACAGATCTCTTGGAGGGTTTGGGACGATTCCAGTTTTCTTGTACAGTATCAAGACACAGAAATGGCCACTTGACCTTGGGGAGTTGTCGCGGATCAGAAAAGGCCTTGGGAGAATTTGTTAACATCCAATCCAGGATACCCGGTATCACGTGTCAGGACCTTAACAATTTGCGCAAGCCCACACATACGAGAGAATATGTTAGTTGATATTTTTGTGGAGTTGGGATTGAAATCTCCAGCTATGCAAATCAAGGCATCAGGGTGTTGCGATAGGAAGTTATCAACAGTGCATTGGATGTGGTGTATAAGTTATTATTGTCTTGAGCGGTGGCCTGGGGCGAGTAGTAGACAAGTCCAAGTAGAATGCAAGAAAATGCTCTAGGAAGGCGCTTAGGCCTTAACCGAACCCACATAGTTTCAGTGACTGAGAAGTCTGCCAGATCGAGCTGGGGTAGTCTTGTACAAGGGATGCAGCTTTTGACATAGACCACAACCCCACCCCCATGAGTAGCGCGGTCCTTGCGGAGCATGATGTATCTGTCCATTTGAACCGCACAATCAGGGATTTTGACCGTAAACCATAAAGTATAGGCAATGAGATACAGTATATGCCGTTTGTGTGTGTGTTTTAAGTTTTGAAGGATTTTTCAGACAGTCTGGTGGTTTTTGAGGTGGAAATGGAAATAACTAATTCACAGACCATTGAGAAGGGACATCACGAGGTTTGAAGAACTGCCTCTCGACCTGCAGTTGAAGTTTGTAGATCTCTACAAACTTCAACTGCCCAGCAGAAACTCAGCAGAAGCCCTCAGCTGGAATCAGTGTGACAAAACACACACTTTGAGAATCATGATTTAATTGCGCACTTTAACATATTTCCTTTGTAAGCTGGAAATCAGATTGGCAGGATGTTGAAGTACAACAGTGAAGACCCTTCTCCAGCTGTGGAGGATTACTCAACATTGCTTTCACCAACACTTATCCACTTTAACCATGGTGATATCCTCATCGCTGTGTTTTTGGAGTTATGCCATAGATGTTTGAGTTGAGGCTGTGCGTCAGGAGAGTCAATGGTGATGGAGAGCCTCAGGGTTGTCACTGGAAGACATCTGATGCATCAGAGTGGGAGATAAAATTCTTACACAGGAAGAAGCCCAGATGGTGTATCAAGATACTGTTGTATTCTCCATCAGTATGAAGTAGCAACATTCAGGATATGAACAGACTCAAGCTGAAAAAAGTTCTCAGGTGATACAGCCATCGTTGGACATGTGTCAGAGGGGGATGATCTGGAGTACAGAGGTCATCACCAACTTTGTTGCCTGGTGCGAACTGAACCACCTGCGCATCAACGCCAGCAAGACAAAGGAGGTGGTGATCGATTTCAGAAGGACGGTTCCTCAAATTGCACCAGTGAGCATCCAGGGTTTGGACATTGAGATCGTGGAGGAGTACAAATACCTGGGTGTTCACCTCAACAACAAACTGGACCGGACTAACAACACAGATGCCCTGTACAAGAAGGGCCAAAGTCATCTCCACCTCTTGAGAAGACTGAGGTCTTTTGGTGTGTGCAGGACACTGCTTAGGACTTTTTATGACTCTGTGGTAGCATCAGCAATTTTCTATGCTGAGGTCTGCTGGGGCTGTGGAAGTTCAGAGAGGGACAGGAAGAAACTTATGGCCCTTTTCCACTACCCTTTTTCAGCTCACTTCAGCCCGACATGGCTCGCATTTCGACTACCTTAGAGCAGCACAACTCAGCTTGCTTCAGCCCTGCTTAGCACCCAAAACTCGCACGGTTTTGGAGTGGGGCTGAAGCGAGCCAAACCGAGCCGAGTGGGGCTAGGGGCGTGAGGAGACACTCCCCTGTGCACTGATTGGTGAGGAGGAGTGTCCTCACATGCCCACACACGCCCCGCGAGCACGCTGGGATCTGTAAACACCGTAAACCCGGAAGAAGAAGAAGAAGAATTACGAATTACGAGAATTTCTGAAGCCTTATGCGCCTCGCCTCATCTATACGCTCTTGCCAGTATCTGTTGGCGTTGTCGGTGACAACAAGCCACAGCACCAAGACCAGCAACACTAACGACTCCATGTTTATTGTTTACTATCCGGGTCGTGAGACTACCGCTTAAAAGATCACTGATGTCACTGTTTGCGCCGCCTAACGACATCACGTGACATCCACCCACTTTCGCTAACTCCGCCCAATGTGTCCACCCACTTCCAGCCAGCACGGTTCAGCGCGGTTGTAGTCGAAATGCAACTCCAACAGTGCCACTCAGCTCGACTCAGCCCAACTCAGCACGGCACGGCTCAGCCCAACTCAGCTGCGTTGGTAGTGGAAAAGCGGCATTTATAAACTGGTCAGAAGGGCTGGCTCAGTCTTGGACTGTCCTCTGGACTCCATTGAGGTGGTGAGTGAGAGGAGGATGTTAGCCAAGTTGACCTCAATCATGGATAACCCCTCTCACCCCCTACATGAGGCTGTGGGGGCTTTAAGCAGCTTGTTTAGTAGTAGACTGCTACACCCACGGTGTAAGAAGGAGCGGTACCGCAGGTCATTCATACCTACTGCTGTCAGACTGTATAACACCCACAACTTGTAACGTAGCACCAATAACCTGTTTGTCGTGATATTTGCACTACTTCACCACTACTACCTCTGCCATCTCTCATCGATGCAATTATTACGTGCAATAATATAGGCCCTAAACTATTTTTATGCATACTTTATATATATATATATAAAATATTATTTATGTATATATGTGTGTATACAGTATATACAGATTCTACCTGTAATGTGCAGTTTTTCCAAGCCTCTCAATAAGGCAATTTTTCTATACTTTTTCATGGTAGATAATGCAAATAGCCCTCTGTATTTAATCCTTCGTTTGTCTAATTTTTATTTCAGTTTTATTTGTTATCTGTTTGACATTTTCTTGCTACTGTAACACATGAATTTCCCCGATGTGGGATGAATAAAGTGAATCTAATCTAATCTAATCTAATCTAATCTAATCTAATCTAATCTAATCTAATCTAATCTAATAAAACACTTACAAAAAAGAGGTCACATAACCACCAACTTACTCAACCACCAAGCAATGGTTGGAAAAGGGAGCCAAAAATTGGAAGTTTTCCTGGAAGTAATAAAGTGACAATCAAATTAAAATGAGAATATATCCAATTTTTTGGAGATATACCATCATGTTGGTTTCCATAACACACAAGTCAAAGTCCTTCCCATGCCAGGACCTGGTCTTCCCAGGCAGTCTCCCATCCCAATACTAACCAAGCCCTTAGGGAGCATTGGGCGGCGCCAATCTCCACTTCTATAGCCCTCGGCCTCTCGCCTATTATACAGCTAGGGTTACAGTGGGGGGCAGGTCCTCTGGTAACTGCGAGAGTTTGACTCCCCACTCGCATCTGTATTGCAGCGTGCCTTGCCAGACAACAATAGGTACCATTTTTATGATGGTCTTTGGTACGGCCCAACCGTGAGTAGACCTCGCGATCTTCTGATCGAGAGATGGACACGCTAACCACTAGGCCAGCTCACAGTACTCCATAACACTACATGTAAAAAAAACCCCACCAATTTTAATTTCAAGACCACTTCAAATAGCCATTTTATCTGTTTTAGTGATTCAATCAGACACTTTCAGTCCTGTGAAAATGACTATACATTGTGTTGTACAATTAGAAATGAAACCAAGGAAGTTATAACCTGACCTCGAATTTGAACAAGCAAAGGCAGTTTCAGATTTTTATCCGAATGAAGTCAAAAGAAAAGAAACAACTAGTAAAACAGCCAAAATACTAACAATTTGTAAACATGTTGCGAAATTAAGGAGCCAAAATAACAGGCCAATGAGTTTTAACCTTGTCATCAGGCTTGATGGTTTACAGCTTCCTCAGGAGCTACTACTTTTAAGGGAGGGAATGTTCTGGCAGAAGATTACAAATGGCCCTGTCAAAAGTAATGAAGAGGGATAAATATTAAGACTTTACATCATACTTAAGAAAAGATGTCCACTTGTCAAGAGTTAATGATGCTTTAGCTGTCTCTGATACTTGTGATACAGAAATCTTTTCAGGAATATGAAATGCTTCCATGTATATATTAAATAACACTTGAGTGTAGGATTCTAATCTGCCTTGGTATGTATTTTTATACAGATGTAAATTCAAGAAAATGGGAATTACAAATGACTAACTGTGTTCCTTAATTAGCATGATGACAAGCAGACCACTAACTAGGACAATCTGATCCAGGCGACGTTTAGCAGTCAAGATGGCAACCGAATGAACAAATATTTTCAAATCCAAATGAATCACAGAATCCTTCCTTTGATTCTTTGTCTTTCTACTGCCCAGAAGCACTAGTACACCAACTCTCACTCATATGCAGAACTCGCCAAAAGCTGAAGCCCGACTGGCTCGCTGACATGTCAATCAAGCAACTGCAAATGACTGTAGGAGCCTGAAGCAAGAGGACAAGATTTTGGCAACCGAGAACTGGACACAGCAACTACTGGTCTGATCTGGAAGTGCTATTAGAGAACAAATGAACAAACAGGGCGGCACGGTGGTGTAGTGGTTAGCGCTGTCGCCTCACAGCAAGAAGGTCCGGGTTCGAGCCCCGTGGCCAGCGAGGGCCTTTCTGTGTGGAGTTTGCATGTTCTCCCCATGTCTGCGTGGGTTTCCTCCGGGTGCTCCGGTTTCCCCCACAGTCCAAAGACATGCAGGTTAGGTTAACTGGTGACTCTAAATTGACCGTAGGTGTGAATGGTTGCCTGTGTCTATGTGTCAGCCCTGTGATGACCTGGCGACTTGTCCAGGGTGTACCCCGCCTTTCGCCCGTAGTCAGCTGGGATAGACTCCAGCTTGCCTGCGACCCTGTAGAACAGGATAAAGCGGCTAGAGATAATGAGAATGAGATGAGATGAACAAACAGTCTTGAATTTGCAGTTGTTTGGCATTTCGATGAACAAACCAGTTTTTTAAAGGCATAGCCTACTAAATGGAACCATAGTGCGCTATTTATATCGATGCTATTGTCCATAATAATTTCCTGTAAATAAAAGCAATTCAAATGCTTTCACAAAACAGTGTACATGGTGTCTTTTGTAGTTCTTGAAATCCAGGCTACTTCTCGGCTGTTTTCATGTATCATCTTGACAATATTGGCCGATAATTTATTTTAGTATCGGGCAAATTTTAAAACAATTTTGTAATTTTAAGTTTGATAACAATAAAATGAATGTAAGAGCTGAATGATTCAGAGGAACGAACTGTGACATATCGGTCTTTCCGAAAGTACAAGAAAGAACGAACAAACAGATGAAATGAACAAATCTTCTGAATGAATTGAACAAAAATGAACTCATGCACCTGTATGAATAAGAATTTCCTTGTCATTTCAGGTGAAGTTTAATGGAAACAGTATAAAATAGACATGTGCCACGTAAATCACAAATAAAAAAAAAAGACAATTTACGAGGGCGGCACGGTGGTGTAGTGGTTAGCGCTGTCGCCTCACAGCAAGAAGCTCCGGGTTTGAGCCCCGTGGCCGGCGAGGGCCTTTCTGTGTGGAGTTTGCATGTTCTCCCCATGTCTGCGTGGGTTTCCTCCGGGTGCTCCGGTTTCCCCCACAGTCCAAAGACATGCAGGTTAGGTTAACTGGTGACTCTAAATTGAGCGTAGGTGTGAATGTGAGTGTGAATGGTTGTCTGTGTCTATGTGTCAGCCCTGTGATGACCTGGCGACTTGTCCAGGGTGTACCCCGCCTTTCGCCCGTAGTCAGCTGGGATAGGCTCCAGCTTGCCTGCGACCCTGTAGAACAGGATAAAGTGGCTAGAGATAATGAGATGAGATGAGATTTATAGACCTGTCTATATTTGGTGTTTGGGTACAATTTGATTTTCCACATTGTCTTTATCTTTATATTAATCATCCTCAAAATTAAAATAAAATTATGATCCACTATTTATTAATCACTGTATTCTATAACAGCATGTCCTGGAATGTTTTGTTTCTTTCATACCACAGCAATTTGTGGAATATATGAAGCTAAAGATCCCCGTCACAGAGTCCATGTTTTGATGCCTCATTGTACCAGTGTAACTCTGAGTTTTGAAAAGACCTCTGTAGTTTCTCATCTTTCTCAACAAGCTTCGTCCAGCAATTGTAATTTCACAGCAGTCGTCCATAAACGAGTTAACGACCTTCTACTATGAAGTGGAAAAATCTCTGAACTCTTTTCTGCTCCATTCATCCAAATTGTGGATGGTGTAACTGGCGATGTGAGCTTGAGCTTGAGGCTAAGGGCTGGCCCATATGGGTTACATCTGCGAGAGCTTTTCAGATCACAAAACCCGCTGACCTAAATGGAATCTAGCCTTTACAATTTCATATTTGGAAACATTTACTAGAGCGCCACGTTTTGGTGTTATTTTTGCTTGTTTATTTTGCTGCGTTTTAAAGACACAAAAAAAGTGAAGAATTAAAGTAGAAAATAAGGTTACGAATTTAGCATGGCATACCTGGAGATTGACCACCTTGCCATGTTTAGCTGCATCAACATGTCCAAATGCTACTGAAGGTCATGATTAAATGTGAAAGGTAATAAATCCTCAAGTCTAAAATGAGCCAGTTGTGAATAAATGATAAAATAAATGGAAATTCCAAAGAACTGGATTGCTAAAGCAGAATGTATTGGAGCTCTGACCTATAATAGCCAGCGTTCATCTTTCAGCCTGCACACGCAGTGGAAAAAAAAAAAGAGATCCAGGCCGGACCCCTTGCTCCCGGGCCCAGTCCATAATTCTTTACTCGACTCCAGGTGGATATAAAGCCCCATTAACACACTCCTCTCTCTACTCTGTTGGCTGAGGTGCCTCCAGATCCACTTAGCTGTGAGGAATGGATACCATCTGTCTACAGGCACTTATAGTGCATATGTTTCTATAAAGTTCCTTTACATATACAACCAAGTTTACTAGCATTACTTTTTATATGCTCGTATTTGTACAACATTGTAACTGGACAAGCACATTAGAGTAGTTTTGATATGCTAGTTTAAGCAACGAGAAAGACAGTTGTCCATATCATTTTGATATGCTAGTTGTAAGTTCACTTGCAGAGAAGTACAGTAGAATACGTATTTAGATACAGTGTCTTGCAAAAGTATTCATCCCCCTTTGTGTTTGTCCTTTTTTTATTGCATTACAAGCTGGAATTAAAATGGATTTTTGGGGGGTTAGCACCATTTGATTTACACAACATGCCTACAACTTTAAAGGTGCAAATTGTTGTTTTATTGTGATGCAAACAATAATTAAGATGAAAAAACAGAAATCTGGAGTGTGCATAGGTATCCCCCCCCAAAGTCAATACTTTGTAGAGCCACCTTTTGCTGCAATTACAGCTGCAAGTCTCTTGGGGTATGTCTCTATTAGCTTAGCACATCTAGCCCCTGGGATTTTTGCCCATTCCTCAAGGCAAAACTGCTCCAACTCCTTGAAGTTAGATGGGTTGCGTTGGTGTACAGCAATCTTCAAGTTATGCCACAGATTCTCAATTGGATTGAGGTCTGGGCTTTGACTCGGCCATTCCAAGACATTTAAATGTTTCCCTTTAAACCACTCCAGTGTAGCTTTAGCACTATGTTTAGGGTCATTGTCCTGCTGGAACATGAACCTTTGTCCCATTCTCAAACCTCTGGCTGACTCAAACAGGTTTTCCTCCAGAATTGCTCTGTATTTAGTGCCATCCATCTTTCTTTCAGTCCTGACCAGCTTTCCTGTCCCTGCAGATGAGAAATATCCCCACAGCATGATGCTGCCACCACCATGCTTCACTGTAGGGATGGTGTTCTCAGGGTGTTGGGTTTGCGTCAAACATGGCATTTCCCATGACGGCCAAAAAGATCAATTTTAGTCTCATTTGACCAGTCTTCTTCCATGTGTTTGGGGAGTCTTCCACATGCTGTTGGGCAAACTCCAAATGTGTTTTCTTAAGCAATGAGTTTTTTCTGGCCAGTTTTCCATAAAGTCCCACTCTGTGGAGTGTACGGCTTAAAATGGTCCTATGGACAGATACTCCCATCTCCGTTGTGGATCTTTGCAGCTCCTTCAGTGTTATCTTTGGTGTCTTTGTTGCATCTCTGATTAATGCCCTCCTTGCCCAGTCTGTGAGTTTTGTTGGGCGGGGCCTTCTCTTGTCAGATTTGTAGTGGTGCCATATTCTTTCCATTTTGCTATAATGGATTTAATGGTGCTCCGTGGGATATTCAAAGTTTGAGATATTTTTTTATAACCCAACCCTGATCTATACTTCTCCACAACTTTGTCTCTGACCTGTTTGGAGGCTCCTTGGTTTTCATGTTGCTTGCTTAGTAGTGCTGCAGAGTCAGGGTCCTTCCAGAACAGGTTGATTTATACAGACATCATGTGACAGATCATGTGACACTTTGATTGCACACAGGTGGATCTTAATCAACTAATTATGTGGCTTATGAAGTGAATTGGTTGGACCAGCTCTTATTTAGGGGTTTCATATGAAAGGGGGTGAATACTTATGCACACTCCAGATTTCTGTTTTTTCATCTTAATTATTGTTTGTCTCACAATAAAACAACAATTTTCACCTTTAAACTGGTAGGCATGTTGTGTAAATCAAATGGTGCTAACCCCCCAAAAAGCCATTTTAACTCCAGCTTGTAATGTGACAAAACAGGACAAACACCAAGGGGGATGAATACTTTTGCAAGACACTGTATGCTAGTCTAAATACTTTTTTATATGCTAGCACTTATGTTATAATTTATAAGTAAACCTGAAGTACTTTGAGATGCTTATGTAAGTACTTGGAGAGATGTACAATAGCACACGTTTTATATGCTAGCATTTGTCAGTATACTTTCAGAGAAGTACGTTCAAATATTTACATATGTTAGCCTAAGTAGTTTGAGAGACGTACACTAGCATGCTATTTATGTGCTAGCTTTTACAAGTACCAGCACAACGTGTAGCATTATCTCAATCAGAATGCAGAGTAAGATTTTGTCAAACAATTTAAGTGACAGACAGACGTAAAGATCAACGAGGCAGGTTTTGGGACAGCCTTGGGGAAAAAATTGCAAGGAGCAGTTTGAGAGTGAGAAGAGTCGACTCTTAGCCAAGTCTTTTATTTCCACCTGAAGGTATCCTGAAGGCATACAGGAATAATATGGATGTTATTACCTACACGTTTGGACCAAATATGAAAATGACATTGTTTATAATCTTTGCTCTGTCATGTAGCTACCGCAAATATATAGCCTATCCAGCCATGAGCATGCAATTCCCTGCTGTTTTGATTGATTGAGTGATATTCTCCGGCGAACCAGCAGGACAGGCCTGAGATATTTTATTCGGATAAAGTATAAGCGGGTGGAATGGAGATGGATGAGGCTTTACTTCAAGTTAATTGCTAGAAGCACATGTTCAGAATATTCATACTATTTCGGTCGGGTCATAAGAATCAGCATTAGAGGCCAAAACACCAAGACATGCTGAGTACATAACACAGACCAGGTGCTGACCCTTGCATACCTTATTACAAAAAAAAAAAGCTAACAGTGCTAATGCTGAATGAAAAGGAACAGTCCACGTTATGAGATGATGTTAATGAGATGATGTTACTTAGAGTCTGTTCACGATTAGCCATGAGAACATCATTTGGGCATAGTATTTCTTTTATCTTGACAGTTGTTAGGACATTCAACCTTTTTTTATTAGCATTGCTACTAATGAATGCAAGTTAATCCAGATGCTCGATGATGTCTGATGGCTTTTATCTTGTTAGCCACCACCAGATGATTATAAGTACTAATGGAACATTACACAATAAATCCTTTTTTTCAGTTGGAAAAGATAACTGAGTGCTTTCAGTGCTAGTGTGGCTAAGAAAGAAAAAGAAGCGATTAATGGTGTGTGAAAAGTCAAATAATAAATTAGACAGTCTAAGAGCAGACAGAGAGGTAGAACGAATGTGTGAACTGGGGTAATGTTGGGCTATTTGAGTCAGGGGATTAATATCTGCATGAAATGTATTACAGATGGTACTGACAGTTCTTCTTTTCTTCACCCTTGTCATCCTAATGTACTTCCTTGTTATGGGTCTAGCACAATTTGTTTCAGACATATATTTCATTACAGTGGACGGCATGGTGGTGTAGTAGTTAGCACTGTTGCCTCACAGCAAGAAGGTTCTTATAGTTTTACATTGTAGCCGATAAGTCAGCCCCTGATGGTGGACTCAGATCTTCGGCTTCAAAGCCACTGCGTTTTTAACACACTAATGAAATTCCATCCATCCATCCATCCATCCATCCATCCATCGATCCATTATCTGTAACCGCTTATCCTGTACAGGGTGGCAGGCGAGCTGGAGCCTATCCCAGCTGACTATGGGCGAGAGGCAGGGTACACCCTGGACAAGTCGCCAGGTCATTGCAGGGCTGACACATAGAGACAAACAACCATTCACACTCATATTCACACCTACGGTCAATTTAGAGCCACCAATTAACCTAACCTGCACGTCTTTGGACTTTGGGGGAAACCGGAGCACCCAGAGGAAACCCATGCAGACACGGGGAGAACATGCAAACTCCACACAGAAAGGCCCCCGTCAGCCACTGGGCTCAAACCCAAAACCTTCTTGCTGTGAGGCAATGGTGCTAACCACTACACCACCATGCCACCAAAGTAAAACTACCATTAGCCTATAATGAAGTCTGGATTCTGATTGGTCAGAAGTAAGTACCTTCATTACACCACCATGTTGTTGATTATTTTCCTATAACAGAAGAACGCCAAGTGGTTTTTTTCCTTACTTAATGGAGGAATATAAATAGTAGTATCTATCTATCTATCTATCTATCTATCTATCTATCTATCTATCTATCTATCTATCTATCTATCTATCTATCTATCTATCTATCTATCTTCTATCTACACACAATACTGTCTTTTTGAAACATAACCTATCACAGCAATTACACAACAGCCCTGATAGAAGGAGCAGCTTGTTTTGGAACATTTGTGTACTAATGAAGAAGAAAGGAGTCTTGTTTGACAGTTTACATGAAGTTTTTAACAAACTGAATGAACTTCCAAGTATATCCAAGTTCATTTGTACTCAAGAAGGTACAGCCTGCAGCTCCAGTCAGCAAAAACACTGAGTTACAGAGTGAGTGATAATAAATTTGCAGCCCAGTTGGCTGATACAAACTCCAAGCCAAGCCAGAGAGGAAGGAAGAGGGTGATCTAAGGAACCAGAAATACCACCTTCCCGTGAGCTCACGGAATATGGCATTTATGCAAGCCAGCCAGCATGTGAAGGACTGTCAATGGATTTAGTTTTAAACGCCAGTTTCCCCTCACTCGGTTCCTCCGTTCACATCTCCATGTCTTCTCAATGCCCTGAGCTGAAGGACAATGGTACTACTGTGAAATGGCTCATAGATGGAAAGATGTGTAGACCAGGGAGAAATTGTTATATGATTCCAGTGCGTTTCTGTCTGTCTTCCTTTTATTCTCACATCAATACATCAACCAGAACGAAAACAGTAGTTTCAGCACTCATCATCATGATGTCTTGCAGGTGCCAAGATTTGACACAGGCATGATGTGTGTACTCTGGTTATTCACAAGACAATTAATTCAGTTCGAAGCTCCTTGTCCTTCATCCTGGCCTGTCCTACTGTTTACAATCTTCTTGTTGTTCTTGTTTGCACCATGTGGCCATGTTGTTCTTCACTTGTAAATCACTTGTTGAAGCAGGTTTAACTAGAGCTTGTAAAGTTGCAAGATGTAACTTGTGTGAATAATAATAATAAAAATCTAAACTCATTGATAGTTAAAAGGTACAAAGAAAATTACACATTTCTCTGGATTTACACGTAAGTTTTGAGTGTTTCTGGTTTTATGAGTACACTATGTCCTATTTGTCCTTCTGCCTGAAAGAAGTAAGGCATTCAACACATAACTTGAGATTGCCAGAAGAGCTGCTTTGGATGAATGAAAACATTGATACTGAATGACATCTCAGCTTAGAGTAACTAAACTCACTCACCATGTTCCACCAGTCTTCTTTTGAGACAGATGATACATGTGGGATCTTGCAGAATGAATACTGATCTGAGGCCAGTGTTTCCTGCCTTTGATGAAGACTAAAGCGATAGTATTTCAGCACCTTTATCCTGAAACCAAAACATCTATCATGAGCCCTTATGCAGGTAACAATGCATTACCTATGGTGGTTTACAGTATACACTGACCAGCCACTTTAATAGGAACTTGTTCTTGATTCTAAGATTCCTGTTCTAGGCTGCAGGAGTAGAACCCAATGTGATCTTCTGCTGTTGAATGCTGAGCTTTTCTGCTCACCACGGTTGTAAAGAATGATTATATGAATTACTATATCCTTCCTGGCAAAACATCTCAAACCAATGTGGTCATTTTCCTCTGAGCTCTCTTATCAACAAGACGTTTGTTTCCACCCACAGAAATGTCGCTCACTCACTCACTTACTTGAAGTTTTTTGTTTTTCGCACCATTCTGTGTAAACTCTAGAGACTGTTGTGTGTGAAACCCCCAGGGGATCAGCAGTTTCTGAAATACTCAAACCAGTCCATCTGGCTCAAACCAACACCCATGATGCCACAGTGCAAGTCACACTTTAAGATCACAATTTTTACCCATTCTGATGTTTGAACATCTCTCATCTCATTATCTCTAGCCACTTTATCCTTCTACAGGGTCGCAGGCAAGCTGGAGCCTATCCCAGCTGACTATGGGCGAGAGGCGGGGTACACCCTGGACAAGTCGCCAGGTCATCACAGGGCTGACACATAGACACAGACAACCATTCACACTCACATTCACACCTACGGTCAATTTAGAGTCACCAGTCAACCTAACCTGCATGTCTTTGGACTGTGGGGGAAACCGGAGCACCCGGAGGAAACCCATGCGGACACGGGGAGAACATGCAAACTCCACACAGAAAGGCCCTCGCCGGCCCTGGGGCTCGAACCCAGGACCTTCTTGCTGTGAGGCGACAGCGCTAACCACTACACCACCGTGCCGCCCATGTTTGAACATTGTGAACATTAACTGAAGCTCTTGATTTGTATCTGCATGATTTGATGCATTGTGCTGCTGTCAAGGGACTGGCTGATTAGAGAACTGCATCAAACAAAACAGGAGATGGATGGGTGTGCCTAAATAAAGTAGCCAGTGGGTGTATATCAGAGTGCTGGAAATATAATAGCAATCATTTTAGTAACAAGACCTCATCAACTTCCTGTAATAATCTAAAGGTATAGAAGCACAATGAGAGTGGTGCAACACCTGGGTGTGAAGCAGGAATACACCTTGGATGGGGCTCTAGTCCATCATGAGAAATCAGAACATTCACACCTAGGAGGGCAATTTAGAGTCATTGGCATGTTTTTAAGAGGTACTGTGAAACTGAAGGAAACCCACATGAACATGGAGAAAACATGTGAAACTCCATGGAGAAACACAAGCTCAGGATCGAACCAGACACCCTGGAGCTCTGAAGCTAAAGCCTCACTCATAACCCACCATACGTGCTGCTACGGGCGGTCTACAGTAAAAAAAAATTGGCAAAACCGTGCTTGAGACTTGCGTGTGTTCAGCACCGTTGAAGGTCGTAGACTGCCCGTAGAGACTTTTGGTCCTGCACATGCAAATTCTACGGGTCTTGTGACAAATCAAGAATGCATACACTACATACGGGACCCGTACTCCTTTTGTACGCCTGAACCAAGTCAGCAGCACGGCTAGTAGGAGCTTTTTGCGATGACAGTAAGACTCATGAGTGATGCACGGTCATTGTATGAGTGACGTGCCTCAGAAATACTACACAAGTATCCACACTTGCTATTTGTGTGGCGCGCAAGACAGAAGTACATCTCACTTTCTACCCCATGTGCGGTGTGCACGCAGCGTACGCAACCTGCACGCAGCGCACGTGACCCGCACTCGACACGAAGAGGCAAGACTCTGTGTATATATATTGGGGAGGAACCAAGGAACCAATCGTGTAGCGTGTAGCATTGTAGAAGGGAAGAAGACCACCTCATTTGCTGTTTTTATTTGAGTATATGTTTAATTTACCATGCAAACGTCAAATAATAAAACATGAGTATAAGGGAATAATGCATTTTATTACACTGTAAAAAACCCCAACTAAATAGCCCAACGGTTTGAGCACTGAAACACACTTTGACTCTGAGCTGCTGCCCTGTTCCTGCTCCTGCTGAGTGGTGGGACGGGGTGTCGGGATGTCCTTGTTCTTATCACTGAGCATGGCACAATGGCCTGACAGCAATGATGGGATTGCAATGTCCTCACTTCTGGGCATCGTTAGCTGAAACATACATGAAAATCAGCATATATAATATTAATTGCATAAACATATAGATACTGAAATGAATGTTTAAAGCATGTGTATTTACCTGTGGAAATCCCTCTGGCGGTGTGCTGTGCCTTCTGCTGGCTTGAAGGCATACTTTTCCCTGTCCGTGCAGGGCTTGCCAGTGCTTCTACCATCATCATCAAATTCTTCCTCCTCCTCCCCCCCCTGCTGTTTCAGGCTGGGTTACTTCACTTTTGCTCGCTTCTTCTTGGGTCCCATTTTCTAAACTCATCTCATCTCATTATCTCTAGCCGCTTTATCCTGTTCTACAGGGTCACAGGCAAGCTGGAGCCTATCCCAGCTGACTACGGGCGAAAGGCGGGGTACACCCTGGACAAGTCGCCAGGTCATCACAGGGCGACACATAGACACAGACAACCATTCACACTCACATTCACACCTACGGTCAATTTAGAGTCACCAGTTAACCTAACCTGCATGTCTTTGGACTGTGGGGAAAACCGGAGCACCCGGAGGAAACCCATGTGGACACGGGGAGAACATGCAAACTCCACACAGAAAGGCCCTCGCCGGCCACGGGGCTCGAACCCGGACCCTCTTGCTGTGAGGCGACAGCGCTAACCACTACACCACCGTGCCGCCCATTTTCTAAACTTTAAACTTAAAATTTTTTAATTTTTCCCACAAAATATCCAATGTTCTTCAGCTGAAAGACAGATGCAGAATGCTGCAGACACGCTGGTTTTATACCCACTCCTGGCTTGCATCACACGCAAGTTATGAGTGATTGTAACGTGCTAATCACATGCATCACACACGCTTCACAAGTGCGGCCCGAACTCGTAGGGCAGGAAACTGGTAAAATGCAAGTCTCACACACTCCACACTCACTGAACACACACTGATCACGTGCATCAGATATACGCTTTCCACGGGCTAATGGTGCAATTTTTCCTATGCCTGGAGGAAGTCAGGTGTGTAACCTGTACTTGACAAGTACTTTGCCCGGACTCCTCCCCCAACCTTTCCCCCAGGTTCACCGCGACCCTGCGGCATGGCTGCGAACTACCAAACCCTGCGACCCGTGCGTGTCCAAAGCACTTACGGCAGGTTGTGAGTGAGGCTTGAGGTTGCAACACTGCCTATTCAAGTAATACCTCCTCAGTTAATAGTTGTTTAAGAAACATCGCTTGAGTTGATATGAAATGCAAGGAAATGGGGCAAGTTGACAGCAGAACAAGTCAGCCTTCTTCCTTCAAGCATGATGGGCTTCACTCCAGATAAGCTGAAAATGTTCCTCAAGCCATGAGAAATCACTTTAACTGGCCACTCCATTTCAACAAATTGCCACACTTACGAAAACATGTATGAGCTACATGTGCCCAGTGCTCTCTCATGGATACAAAATGTATCTGGATGGTTTCCTTGCCCAGCTTTTCTTCTAAAATCAGGGGTATTAATAGGGAATTGTACCCCTGACAAAACTGAAAAATTCCCCACTCTTCTGTGAAGGCTTTCCAGTAGATGTTGAAACTTTGTTGCCAAAACTCGATTCCATTTAGTCTCAAGAGCATTAGTGACTTAAACACTGATGTTGGGCAATTAAGTCTGGCTCACAAATGACACTTTAAGTCATCTAAAAGGTTTGACATGGGTTGAGGTCAGAGCTCTGTGCAGCCCAGTGAAGTTCTTCCACTCTGCCCTCAGAAACTTTCTGAAAAGAGCTTTGTGCTTAAACACTAAAACTGCCTTCTGCAGTCCGCTGCCACAAAGTCTGATGCAAGCATTATCCACCATGTTGTGTCACATTTAGACATCAGGGAAGCTGTAATCAGGGTTGACCAATATGGATATTTAATGAATAGATTTGTTGGAAAGGTGGCCACAAACAATTTGAAATTTGACCAGATTTAACCAATCTATTCCCAAAGTTGAACCTCAAACCTGCTGTCCTTCCCCAGCTTTTTGAGAACCTCGTCGAGACCTTGTCAATCCCAGAGATATGATCAGGGGCGCCGGCAGAAATTTTGGGCCCCATGAAAGATTAGAATTTTGGGCCCCCCTAACTTTGTCCACCCTTGTCACAATTGCACTATTGTCATTATTTGACTTTTGATAGCCCATGGACCTTGAGTTTGTGGCTTTGTTATTACATTTTATGTATTAACCTACCAGGGACTAGATGAAAACTGGTCAGTGACTAATTCTGGTGCATTTACAATCACAAATGAAAATTCAAGATTTTGCCACATGCCTTCTTGTGCTAGGACAATTGGTAGTGAAATGTGTGATGTGACTGCTAATAAATCATTTATGGGTTGTATTGCTGCTTACCTCCTTCTCCAAAGGGGGGTTCAGTGGTTTGGTAGGGCGGAGGTCCCCCTGAGGCTGAATCTGTGCATATTTAGGGCACCCCATTAGTTATGAAATTGGTTATTAGCACTAGTTATTAGCACCAGCATAACGTAATATTTCATCTTGTTTATCACACAAGTCAGTTCAGTTATTAAAATGGAAAAATGTCACTGTACAAACTGTAAAAGTGTTCTCTTGATAGGCTAATCCAACCACATTCATACTGTTCATTTACCATTCGCTAATATTTTGAACACACGTGAGCGATAGCTACCTTTCTTTGGGAAAAACTGAGTGACCAGTTGCCTGCCTCTCCAGTCCCTCTCAGCTTTCAGCTGCCTTTCTTTACGTTTTTGACAGCCACTCTTCATATTTAGCGATCATAGACTGTACGCACTCCACTGCTGGCTGGCTGGCTGCTGCACTGCGACACAGCAGCAAGTAGCGTTGCACTGATCAGCACACAGATTTAACGCATCGCACTTCTACCAGAACTGGACCGTACCATTTTGCAAAAGGGGGAGGGTTAAATGACGATATGTTGAAGAACTCAAGAAATAGACAACCTTGTTCAATTAGCTCATATTACCAGATGGAATATTGCATTGTTGTTATTTCAAAAATCTTATTAAAATCATTAAAAGCATATTATCAGCCCCTTAAAGGGCCCCATGGCAGTGCTGGGCCCCTAGAATTGTTCTAACCTTCCCCCCTGGCGGCGCCCATGGATATGATGCACATTTGGCATTTTACTGATCTCATGAACAACTCAAATTATACTCCTAGGCAACTCATCGTCGTCATCATCACTGCCAAACCTGATCCGGGCTTGAGGCGAAACATGTTTGATTGACTTGGCCAGAATTGCAGCAGGAGGGTGGCCAGTTCCTTTCTGCACACTCTCTCTCTCTCTCTCTCTCTCACTCACTCACTCACACACACACACACACACACACACACACACACACACACACACACACACACCTATGGGCAATTTAGAGTAGCCAGTTAACCTAACTGCATGTCTTTGGACGGTGGGAGAAACCAGAGTACCCAGAGGAAACCTACACAGACATGAGAGGAACATGCAAACTCGAACCCAGAACCTTCTTACTGTGAGGCGATAGTGCTAACTACTGCACCACCATGATGTCCCCTAGGCAAATCAATTACATTTTAAGTAACCTCTTTATCCTTGTCAGGTTCATGGTGGTTCCAGAAGCCTGTCCCAGGAACACTGGGTGTGAGGCAGGAATGCGTTCTGGCATGGCAACATGCACACACATCCATCCATCCATCCATCTATTATTTGTAACTGCTTATCCTGTGCAGGGACGTGGGCAAGCTGGAGCCTATCCCAGCTGACTGTGGGCAAGAGGCGGGGTACACCCTGGACAAGTCGCCAGGTCATCGCAGGGCTGACACAGAGACAAACAACCATTCACACTCACATTCACACCTACAGCCAATTTAGAGCCAACAGTTAACCTAACCTGCATGTCTTTGGACTGTGAAGGAAACTGGAGCACCCAGAGGAAACCCACACAGACACAGGGAGAACATGCAAACTCCACAAAGAAAGGCCCCCGTCAGCCACTGGGCTTGAACCCAGAACCTTCTTGCTGTGAGGTGACAGTGCTAACCACTACACCATTGTGCAGTCCCCAGGCAACTCAATTAAACTTTAAGTCACCCCTTTATCCTTGTCAGGTTCATCGTGGTTCCAGAAGCCTGTCCCAGGAACACTGGGTGTCAGGCAGGAATGCGTTCTGGCATGGCAACATGCACACACATTCACACACTCATTCACACTGAGGGGCAAATTGTCTTAGCAAATCCACCTACTGGCATGTGGGAGAAAACTGGAGAACCATGAGGAAACCCACATAGCTGCAGGCAGAACATGCAGAGATGCTCCCCACAGACAGTAATCCAAGCTAATGATCAAACTTGGAGCTGTGAGATGGCAATACTGCCTGTTGCACCATCATTCAATCCGAGTCACCTTTTCCCATCAACCTGTGATGGACACCATAGCAACTAAGTCTTTTGTGTGTGTGTTTTTTTTTCCTGGATAGTCTTTTTTTTCAGTTTTTGCTTTCTCTTTCAGCAGATGGTTTGTGTGAAGCATGGGGACTTTTGAGGAGGTTTTATGACTCCATTGCATATCTGGCATGAGCTTTGGCCTGTATGACTCATGAGTCAGCCTGATGTTGGCTTTGAATCGGTGTTTCCTCATTGGAACTTGCATGGGTGGTTCCCCATCTTCATCTCTTCCTGTCCCACGTGATGCCAAGTTACCGAGAAGCGTTCCCCCGCTTCTCCACCCTCCCAATCTGATTTCATCCAAATGTTTCACAACTTTTGCTGAAGTCAGCAAAAAAGAATACCGCGTGTTTCCATCTACCAACTAGCAAAATAAAGTCAATGGGGGCCAAGCAAAGGCCTCGACCCAACATGTATTTATTCCACGTAACCCCCAATTGTAAGAACTTTTTGTGATAGCTAAAACTTTTTCTCCCTGACGTTGTTTCTGTGACAGCTTTTAAATATGTTGATGATGTCTTCCTGTCTGCATGACTAGTGCTCAGTGGAACAGGGTGGCTACAGTATGTACGTTTCCATTTTTCCATCACCTTCTTTTTTCTCACTCTTTCTGCCCCAGCCTGTTCTCTTGCTCTTACTGAAACAAAAGACAAAAAAAGCTCAACAGCCAGCAAGATGGGAAATTAAAGCCATACCCCTTTCTCTCTTCATTCAATATGTGTGTGTGTGTAAAAGTAAGTGCGTGTGGGTGTGTCCGAGCATGTCTCCGTGTGTGTGCTGTGACATCATCATTCCCCTCCCTCCTCCGGGTCACTATAGATTACGACGGACATGCTCGGGGTCTATCAGTCTCTGATCTGAGCACCTCTTGAGTCTTACACTTCAAACAGTAGAAGAAGCGTTTGGGTTTGGTTTTTTTTTCAGTGAAGTGTGTTCTACCTGTGCTCAGAGCACCATGTCTGTGCCAGGGCTCCTCCGCTGCATCCTCCTGCTCTCCATCGCCGGGATTCTACTCCTCTCAGATTCTTCTGCGAGGAGAATCAGAGGCAAGTGCACTCGGGTCAATTTTCTAAACATTTTGTCTAATTTTCATTTTCAGCACAAATGCACTTGAGTAACTCTTAATGGGCATTGCAAATCGCATTCATGTGTGTGTAATTTTTTTTCCTGAAACCTTTCTGTGCATTAAAAGCGTGCATTAGAATAAGAAGCATCACAACACTGGCCTTGCAGGTGCACTCAAGAGTGTGTGAGAGCTTTTGCACAACTCCCTGCACCATGTTGCAGAGTGTGGAAGAAGCATGTGATTTGTCAGATGTGCGACGGCAGTAATGTGCAGGTTTTTTTTTTTTTTTTTTGCAATGGGATAGAAGTGTAAATAAAAGTGCGTTTTTGCAGAGCCAGCACGTCCAGTGTCCAGCTGTTTATGTGTTGGCTCAAGTGCAAGACAACAAAGTGCGGAAAAATGTCCTGAGGCTTTAAAACAGTGGTGAGCGTAAGAGCAGTGTTGTCTGTTTCTTTGACAAATGCAGTGATTCCAAGGTGATGTTTAGAATAATAAAGCAGAGAATTTACAGACTGAGCCAAGCCTGCTGCGTCTAATGCACATGAAAATGTGTGTGTGTGTGTGTGTGCGTGCAAGTTTTGCCAAGTGTTCACAAATCTGTTCCCTCACATGTGTGTGTGTGTATCCTTATTTCATGAGGTTGTTTAAAACCTGTGTGTGTGTGTGTGTGTGTGTGTGTGTGTGTGTGTGTGTGTGTGTGTGTGTGTGTGTGTGCATTTACGTGCATGTGTATATTCCTACTTACATAAGCATGTCCAAAAATGTGTGTGTGTATCCTTCATGAGGCTGTCTAAAAATACATTGTGTGTGTGTGTGTGTGTGTGTGCGTGTGTCCGTACTTCAAGAGCATGTCTAACAATGTGTGTGTTGTGTAAATGTGTGTACGTATACTGTATGTGTTTGATCTCTTCATTATCTCTGCCTACAGTCAGTGGTGCCCCTGTGCCTTGTCTGCTGATTGGGAGGTTGGAGTATGTCCCAGAAGCTGTCTTCGAATTGTGTGTGTGTGTGTGTGTCCTCAAATATTACAAAAACAGAAAGTCAGTGGAAACCTCTGAAGATTGTTCTTCATGGGTGTGTGAAAAGCAAAGCGTCAGTGCACGTAAAGTGAGAGTGTTTATAGCTGAGAGGAGACGAAAGAAGCGAAAAGCAACAGTACGTTTACGTGTGTCACACGGACGAGTGCTGTTCAAAAGAGAAGGAAAACACAGATTAGAGACCTAGAAAACTTGACAGCATTGGAGTGTGTGTGTGTGTGTGTGTGTGTGTGTGTGTGTGTGTGTGTGTGTGTGTGTGTGTGTGCTTGAGAAGTCAAAGTCCTCAGAATCCCTGTGTTTTTCATTCCATTGTATAAGGAATTAAAAGACAGATGAGAAATGAAGAAAAATATGCTTGTACTGCACACATGCTGTGCTGTGGCCAAATACAGTATGTTAGAAAGAGACCTCATAAAACACACACCTTTTCCTCATTAAACTGCACTGCCTTTTTTAAAACCATCACTCGCAATGCAGGTCATTACTGTGGACACCTGGTATATTCCTGGAATATTTATGGAATGTTTATGAAAATTTATCACCCAAAGCCAAACATGCATCGCCAAGTCTGGTTTTCTCTCAGGGACCTCGGATTTGTCGTGGTGTTCCTCTTAAATCTGGAACCGCATCTGGAGTCAAGACGTATATGCAGGGCTGAGGGTTTGAACAAGCATTTTCACTGCTGTAGGATGAAGCTACACTGAATGAGCGAATGAACTGAAAGCCAGCAGGGAAGATGGAGCGGCAGATTATTGTCCTGAAAAGCCCGTAAGCGGTCCATAAAAAATCAAATTTGTTAAGGGGTGTTGGAGAAAAATAACATGTAAACATGGTTCTTAAAAAAAAAAAAAAATTACATTGCTTGGGAGGAAAAAAAAGAAAAATGAGCATAGTTTTAAAAGAAAGAAAATGAAACAAACATTGTTCGAAAAAAAGTAATTTTTAAAATTAGCAGGATTTAAACGAAAAATGTTTCAGAAAAAAGAAAACAAAATGTTAAACACTAACATGTTTAGAACCAATAAATAAGTGGAAAGAAACACCACGGTTAAGAAAAAAGAAAACAAAAAGAATAGTATTGTAAGAAAAAAAGTAGACAAGAAGAATGAACATGGTTCAAAAAAAAACGAGGAAAGAAAGATTTCATTTGCTGAAATGTTCCAAAACCGTGTACAGTCCGTGTGAGTTATGCAAGCAGTCGTTAAACACAGCACAGGCCAGAATCAGTGTAATGACTGAATGTTTCTCTTGGCCTCCATTCTGAAGCCATTAATGGTGTTAATTGTTGGAAAGTGAACAAGTCTTCATCGGCACGTTTGCTTCTTTCCCCAAAAGGAGGCAGCCAGTTTCAGCTTGTATATTACACATGCACCGGCAAAATGTTCTCAATCTGCCAGTTTCATTTCATTTCCCGAGAGTGCTCAACGTTCATTTGTGCCCCTAACTATGTGCTAAGCAAGATGGAAGGAACAAATACTCAGTGTCTTTTTCTTCTTATACTACAGCAGTTTGCCAAATGATTGCAAAAGGTTTGTAGTTACATTTAAGTTGCATCCAAAAAGACATGTTCATTCCTGTTCTCACTTCTGTCATCACATCACATTATCTCTAGCCGCTTTATCCTTCTACAGGGTCGCAGGCAAGCTGGAGCCTATCCCAGCTGACTATGGGCGAAAGGCGGGGTACACCCTGGACAAGTCGCCAGGTCATCACAGGGCTGACACATAGACACAGACAAGCATTCACACTCACATTCACACCTACGGTCAATTTAGAGTCACCAGTTAACCTAACCTGCATGTCTTTGGACTGTGGGGGGAACCGGAGCACCCGGAGGAAACCCACGCGGACACGGGGAGAACATGCAAACTCCACACAGAAAGGCCCTCGCCGGCCACGGGGCTCGAACCCAGGACCTTCTTGCTGTGAGGCGACAGCGCTAACCACTACACCACCGTGCCACCCCACTTCTGTCATGCCCGCTATAAACAGTTGATCCCTCACCGGCTTGTCACATTAAAGAGAAACCACAAAGCGTAAACTCCTCTGTCTTGAAGATGTCAGAAAACATAGGTAAAGTCACAGCATTAATGGTAACAGCATTGACATTGGAGACTCCTTCCATAAAATGCTAAAAACAGAAAACGATTCATCAACAATCACATACGTTTATATGTTTATTTATTTAGTGGTGCAGCCACCATACAAGAACCGTATCAGAACGAATGCATTGATACCTGTGATGTGCAGCTGCACTACTGTCAGAGCTGCTGTAATAGAAAATGAATCAGCACCTTCCGGCCAATCAGAATTCAGAAGTGGTTATAGGAAGTGTAGAAACTCATAGGCACTCAATGAAATAGTAGTGATATAGTCAAGACCACCTAAACCAAGACCAAATCATGACCATGACCAAGGTGTATCAAGACCAAAACCAAGACTTTGAGGGGTTGAGATCAAGTCAAGACCAAGGCAGGGCGAGACCGAGTCAAGACTAGGACCAGACTAGTGCGTGTGAAGGGGGTGGGAGAGGGGTGACAACCATTAACAGGAGGAAAATTTTCAAATTAGCAATGAGTCACGTTATTGGTCGCATTTGAAGCAGGAAATTTTACATCCAATCACAGTAACAATGTTTACAAATAAATCAGACAATGCACAGGAAGTTTAGTGAAATCCCCACAGTTGTGGCCTTGACCAGTCTTGAAATAAAATCCCGAGTCTTCTATGGCTGAAACCGAGACAAGACCGAGTAATGCAGTCGATTCCGAGACCTTCAAAAAGTGGTCTTGAGACCGGTCTTGAGTACATCACGATGAAATAGTCTCAATAAAAGTCTAGATAGTCTAATTTAACAGATGTTTAATAGATGTAAGTTATTAAGGAAACATGATATTTACTTGATCTGATGGATATTCTTTGAAGAAATTCAAAATTCCATCCAATTCCACAAAGTATTTTTTATTTTGGAATGTAACTACAGAAGCCAATACAAATCAGATACCACATGATACCATGTGGCGTACATTACAGAGCTAAAATTCTTACAATACAAGTAACCTGGTTGAGCATCTTTATGGTGTGTAAACAGTGATCATGTACACCTGAGCACGTACAGCTGTATCAGCGAACGTGGTCATTAAAACATGAGCAAGGTGCCATTAATTGTGCACACACAAAGGTATGCACAAGCGTGGAGAAATTATATTGGTGCGACCAACATAACTAAAAACCAGGCAAACTAAATTGTTCCATGTCACCCCTGATTACGTAATACTAAGTCGGTTACTTATATCAGTATTAGAATTGACAAGTACCAAAAACAAATCCTCAGACTCAGTGCTGATGCATCCCTGAACAAAACCATAGTTATAATTGCATCTGAAGAAGCTTTTTTAAATGAATTTCCTCAAATCTCCTCTCATTATTGGTCCAGTGTGAGAATCTGATCTTGATTAACACTAACAAACACAAAGTGTATGATTGATGGGAACGATGATCCAGAGTTCCCAAGCTTGTAATGATCTACTCTGTAACACTTTCTGAAAATCCGCGACTGGGCCACTCCCACATCAGCTTAAGGAAGATATTTTTGGGCCCATTTATCCCAGTGTAATCAGTCAGGCTTCTGATTGATGGGGGAAAGTGGTGGAAAAGGAAAATCTCCATTCAACCACCATGGATTATTGGATTTAAAACGGGGAAGTGAGAGCGAGTCCAAGCATTCACCTTGCTGAAAAATTATCCTTAGAGACGCTAAGCTTGTAGCTGTCAAAGGACTCAGAGGAACTTGTGAATCAGTAAAAGGATCAGCTTCTTCCAGTGTTTTATTTGTAGCTGTGTCAGATTTGGGTGGCTCATAATTCCAATGTAAGATTTATCAGGAAAGTTGTTAGAACCCTCAAAGATTCCTTGGATTGTTCTTGTGGAGGAACCTGTGGAAGAACCTATGTAGAACAGACAGGGTTTCAGAAAGAGGGTCCAGATATAACTTCTTTAGAAACCACTGAACTCTTACTTGTCCAATATGCTGAGTAGAATGCTGTGTAAACACTTGATTCATGATGAGACATCAAAAAAAGTTCCTTTCGACATATTTCCTAATCTAATAAATCAAGAAAATGCAACAAATCGACAGTCCTGTGGGAAGGGAATCCATATTTGCTTAAATTTTTCTTTGATAATTAATAATTTCTTTAATTTCCACTGTGATGTATTAACACAACCCATAAATCTCGGTTTTTATGACAAGTATTAGACATTTCTTTTCAAATCCATGTGCATGAGTCTAAACTGTTCACTGATAGCATTGTATGAATGTGTTCTTTTTCTACCACAGTCCGAAGACAGAATATGAAGGTTCGGATTAACGCCACTGGTGACACGATTGTCCTGAAGTTCCTCCGACCCAACCCTGATATCAAGCTTGAGGGCTATATTCTGGGCTATGGCTCTAGCATGTTCTCCAAGCAGTTCATCCAGCTTCCACAGAATGGACAACCCTATGAGACGGAGATTGGTATGTCTTAGATCTAACGATGACATCCATCAAAATAACCAAGTCACGAATTGGTGTTCAAGTGTTTATTCTTCACAAGATGAGGGTCAAAAAATACCACAAACCACAGAATGGGGACAGTGAGTTTTTTGTTTTTTTGTTTTTTTAATATCATGCGGCATAAACACAAAACCACAACACATTAGTCTAGCAGGACTTTAAAACAACTGCCTTCTGGACTCCCAAAGTTGGAAAATGCTCTGATCAAAACCACAAACCTTTACTTTAGGAATGGACATAGTTATTCTTGGAAAACAGTAAGATAAATGAGGCTGCAGTAGTTCAAGGCAACCCACATTTGTTTTGTAGCTGCTCTTTGGGAAGGTCAGGTGGCTGAATGGTATGCTAAATATTGGTTACCATTTCCCTCTGGGTGTTTTCTGTAGCTCAATAGATATTCCATGACTGAAGTTGTTCATGACATTTGTTCATTTTGTTTAATTATCTGCAGCTCCTCAATGTAAGGTTAGATATGGGTCAAAGGATCTGTCCCATGAGTTCACTCTTGGCCAGGGATGTGTGATTAACGATTTGTGGTGATTTTCTTTACAGAAAGCAGACCAAAAATTAGGAAACATGTTCTTAGTAGTTCTGAGGAGAAATAATTTTGCAAATTTTAAAGGCCTTTCCAAGGGGTTGACATGTTAAATCACTCCTTGTGCAGTTCCACAAATCTCTTTAGGACCCTTTTATCAACAGCATACTTAGCTTTTTTCATTGCTTATTTGGTTCTATGTTCGATGTTTCCTCAGCAACGTCCATTCTGCCCAGGTTCCATCATTTGACAAATCCCAAACGTTAATACATACCGAGCTTACAAGACTTTACTGCTTCTGATATACGAGTGTGGACAAGCACAAGGACCTGCAGGCAGTTCAGGCTACCAGGCGCTTTTCCAGAGCATTACCTCAGCTTGGTTATCTTTCATTGTTGTTTGGTCACTGCCTTGCCATTTTTTCCCCCCACTCAATCAGCAGACACTCGGTTCAGCAAGGGCGTGACAGAACTTGTGGTGGACAAAGGCCTTTTAAAAGAGATTTTAAAGTTCCCAAGCAGAAAAGACCATGGGTAACTGAGAAGGAATGGCAAATCACCTGGAAGAGTTCCTTAAGAATTCTTTGGATGTTTAAAGGTTTTAATTTTCTAAAGGGGTTCTCTAGAAAAGCTTCTAAGTAAAGAGGTTCCACATTGAACTTTCAAGGAGGGGGCTCATGGGTACTTGAAAGGAACTGGCTAAAAAAACTGTTTGCATGGTTAATAGTTTTAGGTTTCTAAAGGGGTTTTACTTGGAATCTTTTCTAAAAGGAAAAACCCATGGCTGTAGGGTTCCAAACTGAAATTTCAAAGACTGAAATGCTCATAGGCACTTAAGCGGGACTGGCTAAACCATGGGATAGAACTCTTTTCTTTTCAGGAAAAGAGTTCCTCTAGAATCCTTTGGATGGTTAATGGTTTTAGGTTTCTAATGGGGGTTCTACTTGGAAACATTTTCAAAAGGAAAACCCTCTTTTCCTTCTAACACTCTAAAGAATTATATTTACCTCCGCCAAGGAGGTTATGTTTTCGGTAGCGTTGACTTGTTT